>NC_137956.1:12426678-13026678 GCF_963924665.1 Micromys minutus
ATATAAAAAATGAAACAAACTCCAGCCTTTGAACATTTGGTATCTGCATGGCTACGTCATACCTAAAGTTGCCTGCACTCTCATGATGAATTCAAGATTGGTTTGCATTAATTTTGCTAACTTTTCCTACTCACTCTCTGACAAAGGCAGGGAGTAGGTTGTCCCGATGCTGGCAGCACTGAGTTTCCACAAACCTTAGGCCCCCCAGCAAAGCTTTAAAATATGATTTACTGTCTGAGAACTATGGCTGAACAACAGAAGGCTTACAGAGTTTCTTTCCAATGTGACTGAGATCCTACAGCAAAGCATGGAGAATTAGTACTCAAATCCAAGTTTAATTCATGCCCCAAATGTTTACTTACTATCTATCAGGATTTGTAAATATACTAATTGTATTAGTTTTCTAGGGATACTGTAACAAACCATAGAACCATATATGGTAGAGACCATATAACTTAAATAACAGAATTTTTGTTTGTGTGGGATGGTTTTTGAAATTAAAAGTCTGGGATTAAGACTTCAGTGGGATTGGTGTCCTCTAAGACTCAGTTTCCCCATGTCCCTGTTTGCCTACCTCCTCTTTTGAAAAAGCCATCCACACTGTATGATAGTCCATGCTAGTGGTTGGCTTTAAATTAATTACCTGCCAACTCCACGCTTGTTCACATTTTGATGGCTAGCAATACACAAACTTTAGGGACTAGATAATTCAACCCATAACAGATGTTACTGATCTAAGACAAAGCAAATATCAGATACAGATCATGTTTTGGTGGGATTTAGAATCTAGATGGAGAAGTAGCATTAGTCAAAGTTTCACATAAATTATACATATTGCAATTACAGTAGATGCTTGAAGAGAAAGTTTGATGATGTTAAAGAATATCAGATCGGGAAGCTTGATTCTATCAATGAGAGCAGAGCAGGAACAGCCTTCCTGAAGAAGCAATGGCTTCTTAGGAGAACGGAGGGATGGTTGCATAGAGGGATGGTTAGCTCAAGAGCAGAAGCTTATGTGGGAAGAGTTGGGGTGTGACCCCTATGGTTTGAAGAGAGAGGCGCCCCACTGACTTTCGGTTTTTGGGTGAGGATTTTGCTCTTTATCCATTACTCATCAGAAGCAATCGAAAGTCTCAAGGTTGACCTGAATTTCATCGCCAGTCCGCTTGTAAAGCGTTCATTAGATCAACTCTGTTCTCCATTCACTTTTAACAGGTGGACCTTCTATAGTGCACACACAGAAAAAAAAAAAAAAAAGTAAGTAGCTCGATTTTTAGGCTTTTAATACTGACTGTTCTCTAGCTTTAATTTTGTCAGACCTGAACATTCTATTTCACTTCAGCTTTGAAAGGGAGACTCCACAATTCAGACCCTGAAAAGACGACCGCGGTCTAATAGCGATGTGACTCGAGAGCTCACAGCTAAGCTTTGTCATTTCCCGTCTGCCTCTACAGGGTTGTCAGACATTTGGATCTAATCTTCCAGCAGGGAACATTGCTGACTGACTTCCGTGAAGCCTGAGGGAATTCTGGGGCTGCCCCAAAGATGGAAGAAAAAAATGTCTGAGAGTCTGTATGGGTGAATGGTTAAAGTATTAAATGCTCAAAAATATTAAGTGTTTTCAAATCGGACAATTTGAGTCTCTAGGTACGAGGTGCATATCGATGACTGTTTTGAACAGAATATGAAGCACGTTCTATTTGCCTATAAAAGAAAAGCAAAATCTTTGAAACATCAATGCCTTCTTTTCAAAACTTTTGAAAAAGTTTGATGACTGAATATTTGCTCTTGTTCTTAATACTGAACACGTTTTTTAAAATAAAATTTCTCTCCACCTTCAGAAAAACCTCCTATCTAAAGGAAATGAACTTTCCAGCCAACTGAAAGTTCAAATAGAGACCAACATATTAGTTTTCGAACTGTAGACTTTCTAACAAGCAGGAGTGAAGTTACAGCTACCCAAACGCCCCTCCCAAATGTGCGAACGAAGCTTACAACTATCAGCCCTAGCAAGCTCTTGAATTCTATTCTCTGCATAAACTGCTGATTAAATTTCCCTTGATTTATGGTACCAAGAAGAAACACAACAGGCTACGGTATGAGAAGAACATTTACTATTTGGAGACGGTTACAATGTGTGTTTTGTAGAAGCTTCATGAGAAGACCAGACTGATTTAATGCAGACCAGTGAGCCTTTGAGAAAATGAATACAATTTTCCCATTGTTTTTTTTTTTTTTTTAACAGCACGGGGTTATTTACTGTTAAAACATGAAAAAATAATAAAAAATAATTTTCCGGAGGCTGGTCAAGGAACCGGAAGTGAGAAAGCACCCGAGTCTGCCTCAAATTAACCATGTCTCCAGATGCGGTATAAAACGCCGCTTCCTTTACTGCTCAAGGCAGATTTGAAAGCTTTTTATGGAAGAAGCTATTTCCATTATTAAAATATCTGCTATACTTTTTTAAAGACAAAAAAAAAAAAAAAAAAAAAAACCTCATTGACCCTTCTACTTAGAAATCAAAATTTTAACCCATGCTATTATTCAAAATTCGCTTGAAGACAGGTTTATTAAAAAAAAAAAAAGCAAGAAATGTGGTCTTTTCTGCTGATAACCTGAGAAAACTTTCAAAGACTTAAATTTATGTGTTTCATTAGTATTTTTATTTGACGTTCACATATAACAATTTAAATACAAATTTGAACATGCTTCACCTCTAAAACAAATATCTTTTAAGAATTTAAAAATATTTGTGCTCAGGATTATAGAAATATTAGTCCTGGGAAGGAGCCCTTCATTTACAAAAACGTTACTAACACCAGACATGTCGACTGAGTAACTGGGAAACTAGGGGCTTTGTTATTAGTGTCTGAACCCCAACTCATAAGTTGTGGCTGTCTTCCCCAAAGCTTTCACCAAGTGTTATCAATTTCCACCTCTCCTTCATTCCCAGGCTGTCCTGCAAAAGCAAATGGAGGAACAACGATCCAACGATTAAACAACCCTCCACAAATTCACACCCCTGAATTAAACATCTTTGGCTTTCTCAGTACCCGCCACCCCCCCCACCCCACCCCCCAATGCACACTGCCAAAACATTCTACAAGTAAGGATCAATGTCGCACATAAAAACAGGGACCTAGTTTCTTACACCTTTTTCTGGAACATGTTTGCTATTTTAGAATTGAAGCTAAGTAGAACCGTCACCGCAGCCTGTCTCGTCGGCAGCAGAGTCTGGTCTTCACATTGGTAGCAAAGGACTGGCAAGTGTGTGAATATGTGTGGGGCTCTCTCATCCCCGCTGGAATGCCACGGAACGTCTCTGCTTTGCTTGGCAGATGTGAGCACACTTATATTCTTCTGTTCTTATTCTCTGTAACTGAAACAGCTCAACAGGAGCGCTCCTACTGCGCTTGTGGCACTGAACATGCAGCACGAGCGAGCACTAAAGCGTCGGTAGGAATATGTCCTTGTTGACGAAGCCATTTGAGAAAGTGAAATCTTAATTGATATTTTTTCCCCTGTTAATCATTTGTTTAATACTGCCAACACATGAAGCTTACAGATCTCACCAAGATCCAAACACTATCCTAGCGACCAATAGGAAAGAAATGCAGGAGCATTTGCTTTGTATTAATAGACTTAAGAAAAACACAGGAGGTTCTAAGCCCATTCTAGTATTCCGCAGAGCGGTTAGAGTGTCTCCTTTGAGGCTCCTACTTTTATCTACTTAGACAATGATTAGTATTTTTTAATTTTTCAGGTTTGCTAGTAACGTGATGAACAGCTAAAAGTGAGAAGGATAAGCATGTAAATCATTTAAGTAATAAGAGAAAACTTTAATGTATACATTGTAGCAGAACTAGTTAAAGTCTGCACAGTGGGAGCAATTTTAAGTAAATAAAATGATTATGTTTTAGTAAAAAGACACTGACCTCTTCAAACTTTCCCTGCAGTACTTTAGTACCCAGTTGGCTCTCTCTCTCTCTCTCCCTCTCTTTGTCTCTCTCTTTCTCTCTCTGTCTCTCTCTGTCTCTCTCTCTGTCTCTCTCTCTCTCTCTCCCCCTCTCTCTGTCTCTCTCTTTCTCTCTCTGTCTCTCTGTTTCTCTGTCTCTCTCTCTCTCTCTCTCTCTCTCTCTCTCTCTCTCTCTCTCTCTCTCCCTGACTACTCATGGTAAGAATTCACAAAAGAAATAAATAAGTTCCCAGAATTAATTTTTCTATAAACCTGAGTTTTGGTTCAATATGTTATCTTATATGTATGATAATAATTTAAAACTGTAAGCATTATTTTTTTCTTTTTATCTTTCATTTTTTTTTTACTTGAAAATAGATTCTTCTCTCACACAGTACATCCCGACCAGTTTCTCCTTCTTCCACTTCATCCCACATTCCCTCTCACTCTGGTTCTCTCTTTCTTTGCCTTTGTTTAAAAATGTCTCTGAGACAACAACCAAGCATAAAAAAGAATCAAAGAATAAATAAACAAGACACAATAAGACAAGGCAAAGGCCTCTGTGTCGGGGCTGGACAGTCCTGCTATACTCACAGAGTGGCACAAACTCCATTTATCTTCACTGGGGTTTGCAGACAGTTGCTGTTGGCATTATGCACCTGAAAATCAATTTGTACTATAGATGATCATGTTTACAGCTTGTAAATGATAACTCCTGGTATTCAGGAACATTCAGTGGGAAATACACATTTTAGAATTAACATAATATACTAATCTTATATACTAACTCTTTAGTAAGAATTTTTTGTCTCCCTGGGTTCCAAATTTCCCACACCTGTAATAGCAATATTGTGAGAAAGAACATAAAATTTTTGTTAAAATTGTAATACATTTGCAAAGTATACTGATGGTTTGACTTATTATTGTGATTCTGATTTTTAAAGCATAGATACATTTTATTCTCTTGTAAATAATATGATAAGGCCATGACACATAGAAATGTGTTATTGTATATGTAGTTGACATTTCCAATTGGGCTGAAATTCGTGAAGTTGGGAGGCACATGACTCTTCATAATGGAAGAATATTATCATTATAAAGAAAGAAAAGCCTGTACCAAGAGATAGCTGGTTAAAAAAGATCTGGCATTTTTTTTTTTTTTTAATTTGGAGCAATGGAGTCAGGGAATCCTGTCTCTGGAGAGCTATAAACATAAGTGGCCTTAGGAGTAATGTATTTGCTTCTGAAAGTGCAAATGCCTGGAATAAAAATACATGTACTGAAGCCACCATGTGATCATTTGAAACCTAAGCTAAATTAAAAGGGAAACATTTGTTTGGATACTCCAGTTAAAGAATAATTCAGAAATAATTATCTAATTTATCATTTATTCCCTTGTCTTTGCTTCTTATTATAGATATTGAGTTACTATTGAGACAGTGGTTAATATGCATACCTTGATTCATATAAAGTTAAAAAATCTGAAAATATTTTGAAATCTGACTTCTTAAGGTTTCTTTTTACTCATGCATTTTTCCTATTCTCTAAAGAAAATAATAATTAAAACCTCCCAGGATACCAATTTCCTATTTTTTATATTCTTTCTTGTTCATCTAGAGCAAGACAGGAGAGAAGTAATGGTCTTATTTTTCCATCCTTTTGGATGGATTTCACCACTCACGCACAGCTGTGCCCAGGCTGACCAGGGGGCTGTTTGTCTAACAGTAGTGATGAATGTAAGCTGATACTTTCAGACCATCTCCTGCACTTTGTGGACTCCACACCACATTAGGGGTTCTAGTTTTGCCTTAGCACAGAGTAAATCAGCTGTCCTAGAGACTGCATCAGTGGTTATAGCTAAAACAAAAACTAGAGGTGCCTTTCTCCAAATCATCTCTCAAATCCGACCATACTTGTCCTCTGAACTCTAACAACTCTAGAATTCTAGGAAAGCTGTCCAGAATCAGTCTTCTCATTTTTACTTTTTTCAGTATAGAAGTCATGATTTTACTTCTTTTTTAATCGAATGTCGATAATCCTATTCCTTTTATATAAATGAAAATAGATTTTTAAAAAATATAATATGTTCTGATTATGGTTTCTTCTTCCTCAACTCCTTCCTGGTCTTCCCCCCTTCCCTACCCACTCAAATCCACAACCCCCCTCTTAGTAAATATAATATAATATTAACATCTATAATAATATCATTATTAAAAATAAAATACTAGGTAAAACAATAAAAGCAAACAAACCAGATTAGAATAAAACAAAACAAACAAACAAACAAAGAGAAAAAAGCCAGAGGAAAAGCTTCAGAAACACATCTACGTGCAGAGATACACGCGTTTGCAAACGCAGAAATTCTATGAAACACAAAACCAGAAACCATAATACACACACGAAGGACTTGTAAGGGGAATAAAAAAGCCCTGGCAAAGCATCATGAGACTAAGAACCTCCTAAAATGCTGCTGACTTTGTTTTGTGTTGAACACCTAGGGCTGGGTATGGATGTAGTGGTCTGTACAATCACTAAGTCTCTGTTGGAGGAAACTAGTTTCAGATATTGGTTGGTTCTTCCCACAAGCTTTGTGTCACTGTTGCACTACCCCATCGAGCAGGCAGGTCGTCACTGTGGATCTGAGAGTTTGTAGCTAGGTTAGTGTTTACCTCTGTTCTTTGGTAGTTTGCAAAGTAACTTTCAGTGCCATTCAAACTCATCAATAGGGGTGAAGGGTTTAGTTAGCACTGCCTCACTGTCTCCATATTCAGTGAGTTGTGTGAATGCTGTCTTCATCAATAGAGTCTTAATGTCAGTTTGTTGAGAGCAACCAGTAGCCTAGGCAATGGTCTGGGTTGTTTGGAGGTTCCTATGGTGCCCTTTTCACAACCTGATTAGAAGTAACCTATTCCCGGTACTGGAGACTTCATTTGATGGCATGAGGTGTCTAGCTGAAGCTCCATCTGCACCATGATTTGGAAATTCCATTCTTTATAGGTTGAAGCACAAAGATAAGTCTCCAATAGAGATGTACTTTTAAAATCAGATTCAATGGCTATACCCTCCATATCAGTTAGCAACATTGTATTTTTAATAGTCTCCTGGTGACTGTGCACTTCAGCTGTGTACTCCTAGAGGTGACCTGTAGCTTGTGGCATTCTCCTCTTATGTCCCTGTTGCTCACATTCTTCACCCTTAGCAGAATCCTAATTCTCCCTTTCATGGGTTTACATGTCAGACATCTCAGTCTCCAAATAACTCTGACTTTTAAAAATCATATGCTTATATATGTCTAGCTGAACAGTTCAAATGAGTGAACTCTAAATTAACCCCAGTTCAAGAATTCCTGAGGACAATGGGAGTATTAGCAAATAATCCACTTCTTATTTCTGACTGGAAAAAGTATTAATTGTTCTTTATAAAGCCACAAGGGAGCTGTGATGTGTTGGTTTCTGTACATTCTTAATATGTGTACATGACTCACTCTTGATACCCAAGATAAAATATCTTCATTTATGACTAACAGATATGCATTTTCTATTCCCCCAAGTACATTTTACACTGAATTCATTTAGTGAATTTTGCAGAAAAGGAAAGTCTATTGTATTTCAGTTTGTAAATGAAAATTAGGAAATGGTCAAATGAAGCACAGCATACCAGCAACGACAAAATAATGCTGAATTAGCCCATCCCAGCACAGCCCCAGCACCATGTTCAATTTTGTAATGAGAAAATGCCAAATATGCTCGGTGAGATAGGTAATATTTGATCTTGTCACTTTACTGGTAATATTTAATTTCAGAAGATAAAATAATTTTACCTTTAACATTCAATGGCCATATTTGTAGATCTTCATTGAAATTAGCTAGAGACAGATAATTAAGAAGGTTTAACATTTTAAAGAGTCTCAAACAGAAATTTTAAGTATGTGAAAACATCTTTTCTTCTGTTGCCTGCCAATTGTGGATAAGAAATTTCATTGTTACCCTCTTTCTGAATAGTTTGGTGCATATTCTTCCAGGAAGAAATGTCACATACAGCATTTGATGTCAGCAAAGAAGTTTGAGTCAATAAGATCTGGAATTCAATGCAAGAGCTAGTTACACAATGAGTCTGAGGCCAGCCTAAACACACGAGACCCTGTTTCAAAAACAAAGCCAAAAGAAATGATGTGGAAAACAACATTGTTGCTGTCTAATCCTTTAACTACACTGTTTTCCCAACTGCTACACACACACACACACACACACACACACACACACACACACACACACCATATGATAATGTCATTTTCTACATGCATCCTGTCATAAGACCAACTTTTCAAATTTTTCTATTAACATCACTTGATCAATGTAGAGTGTGCCTTATTGCTCCACTACAAAGTCACTATTTTCATAACCAATGAAAATTTCATAGTGTGGTACATTGAAACTTGCAAATATCCCAGTCTTCAGAAAGCCATGAGTCTTTCTGTTGTAACAGCATGAGCTCATGTTTTTCCATTTTGCTTGATGAGTTATGAGTCATCGCTGTATTGATTTACTTTGATGTTCAAATAATCAGTGGTGTCTGTGGAATGATAAACTTTCCTCTGGATCCTTTAAGCAGACCTTGTTCACTCTTTGAACACTTTCTTATCTTTTGACCACAATAACATTCTTATTCTTAAAGTTATGTGGTCAGCATGCTCTCCTGCATTTTCTTGTTGAATATGAAGTTGCCATTTCCCTAAAGGTAGTATAATTGAGGAATGGAGGTCATCTATGAAGATGTGAAGTCTGGCTGCCTATTCAGATTAGGGTTACAGATATCAGGCTGTCTTAGTGGCTGGAGGAAGATTTATGTGTGGGTTACCTACAGGTATGTTTTAATGTTTCTACACTGACACATCAATTACCAACAACAAACACATGCTCGGCCTGTCTTCATCCTACCCTGACTTTTACTCTCCTGTACCATAATGAAAGAAACCTATCATTTCTTGGGTAGGTTTATTTTTTGCCAAATTAAATACAGGTGGGCAGTCTTTTGCAAATTACTGCTGTATAGATGCCATCTGTATTCAATTCTGAGATATAATACCACATACTGTGTCATAGTATTGTATAAGGACTATTTTCCATTTACTAATGCAACACTACATTGAAAGTTTTATTTTTTTATTGTTGATTATTTTCCTATTTCTCTGCAACAGTTATTTTTGTGACCATCCATTAAAGAGTAATAGCAGTTGAAGGTCTCTGTAGCTCTTGACACTGAAGAAGTTCTAGACAGGATTCAGCAATGAACTGTGTGGTCTTGACCTGAAAATCTAGCTGTTGAGTCAGACTTACTCCTTACAAAGCTTGAATGGGGGATAAGACTCTGGCTCTAGCAATTTAGGTCCATAGCAACATCTATGACACTTGAAAAGGAAATGTGACCCAAGAAGTTGGAAGCATATCTATGTGTGTATAAACTCAAGTTCTCACTAGCACAACTGTGGGGTCAAATAGAGGCAAATGCATAGCATAGTGTTAAGTTAAACCAGGGGCTTAGTGTATGGACACTGAGATCCAAATCTGATGATCTGTAGCCTGTGGTAAAAGATGATTATAACACAAGGTCCTTAGTTTTTTTCAGAATGAAGAGTGTGAGTAACCAATGTTGAATAAAGAGGGTGTGGCCCAGATCAGGAAGATCAAAGACAGCCCCGGGGTATAGACCAGAAGTGGTGTGCAAGGAATGCCAAGGGAAGAACTGGTAAGCCAGGTATTAGACAGGAAGATGGGATCTCCAAGAGCCAGACATAGTGCTTACTTTTACCCAGGGTGACAGACAGAGGTCAAGATGCATTTATGGCTCTAACCTTGTTTCCTCTTCTCCTGTCCACTGAAGCTCTTTGTGTTTCTACAGAAAAAAAACAAAACAAAACAAAACAAAAAAAAAACCCCACTAAAATCCATTTGTAAACTAGCTCAGAAATATTTGTGCAAGAATAAAGCAGAATGAATTATAGCAATAGAAAAATTATAGCAAAAGAATTACAGCAATATGGTTAATTTTGTATGTATTTGTATATATTTGTTTAAACACAAATAAGAACTAAGAATATGAAGATTTTTATTTCTTAATGCTCCCTGTCTTAATTAAGGTTTTACTGCTGTGAACAGACACTATAACCAAGGCAAGTCTTATAAAGGACAACATTTAATTGGGGCTGGCTTACAGGTTCAGGTATTCAGTCCCTTATCATAAAGGTGGGAGCATGGCAGCATCCAGGCAGGCATGGTGCAGGCAGAGCTGAGATATATCTTATCCGAAGGCTGCTAGCAGAATATTGTCTTAAAGCGCATCCCTACAGTGGCATACCTACCCTGTTAGGGTCACACCTACTTCAATAGGGTCACACCCTCTGATAGTGCCACTTCCTGGGCTGCGCATATACAAACCATCATAGTCCTTGTCCTTGATTTTTGGAGACAGGATTTCATTTAGCCTAACCTGCTATGTAGACAAGAAAAACCATGAACTTTGACCCTCCTGCCTCCATCTACCAAATGATGAAATTATAGACAGGCACCACCATATTCTAGTTTTGTATGATGGTGGGGATCAAACCCAGGGCATTGTGCATGGTGGACAAGCTCTCTTCGAACTGCCCTATACCCAGGGGCCCCTGTCATTGTTCTTGACATATCAGATTTAGCTTGTCAGTTTCCTGTGAAATCCATAGCACAGAACCGAGTTTGTTTGATGACTTATCTGAATAAGTCACTTTCAGTATGACTAATTTCATTCAGCAGTGAATGGCAGGGAAGTAAAGACATTTTCTTAACCTGATGGAGTAATTTACCTATAACTTTAAAAGCAATAGAATTGCTGGATATAAATGGAGTATTTGAAGATAAATTGATGAAATTAGAGAAAAAACTTTAAATCCATCCTTTTTCTGGATATAATCTCACCAAGAGAGGAATCAGGGGAGTGTTATAGGCAGAGAAAACAAAAAGAAAAACAAGAACAGCTGAGATCATGTCCAGCCTGGGCTGCATCTCAGCTCTGATCATATTTATTTGAGGTCCCAAGTGGGATGGTGACAAATCCTTTTTCCTGGCTCCATGCCTTCACCACAACCAATAAATAATGAGCTCAATATTTTAGGAAAGAATTATTCTATTATTTTTCTTTCTAAAGTATTTACTTTGGCTCCTAGCCATATTGCTTCATATTTAAACATAGAGTACTATGATCTGTATCTGCAGTTATCGGTATGTGATTGAATACGGCATTGGGGCAGCATGCATATTCATCACACTGTTTCTATGCATATTAAAGTTTTGCTCTGACATCAGAGAATGATCATCAATTACTGTCATTTTGTTGTGAAAAAAGCCACTTGTTGAGTGTGCTGGGGGTGGGTGGGTCAGTCTCCCGATTGTTCATAAACAAGCCCAGTGGAGAAGAAATGAATCGTGGCAGGCAGAAGCTGAGAGTAGCTTCTCTGGGCACACAAGATATTATGTGTAGCCTCAGGTTCACCCTGGAAGGGAAGATCACAGCACCCTTGATTGATAGTCATCTGTTGAAGTCAGCCTTTGCAAGAAGTAACTGTTCCTGTTCAGAAATTACTTATCTCTCTATTGGTTTATCATAATTCTCTCCCTCATAGGCAGTCATGGTTTTATATTATTTTGATTTTAAAGGAGCAGAAAGAGCCAAAAATCAGAGATGAATGCAGTTTTGTAATACCTAGTAAATACCATTGTGTATCATAAACATGAAATCCATGATAACTTTCATCCAAAAGTGGGATTAGTTTGATTCAAACCACATGAAGAGAAAAGCAGCTACTGTGCAAATACTCCACTTCTTGCTTTTCCAGATAGAAGGCAAATTTGCTATAAATCATGAACAGACTATTTAAAAGGCCTTCATAGTTTTGACGGGACAACATTAATTGTTGGAATTTTTAGAACGTAACATTTTCCAGAGATAACCTCTAACGAAAGCTCTTTGGGGGGAATTAAGACTATTTATTGGAGATGAAGAGAATGACGAGGGAAAGCAAATTCTTTAGACAAATTCCAAGTCTCTTCTCCTAAAAGAAAGGCAATTAATTTTGCAACACTCATCCCATCTGCTCATTCCGTTTCTTTTCTCAACACCAAGTCTCTTCTATAGTCAGTACATGTGAGGAGTTTTCAACTGCACCCAATCATCCTTCCTTCCCTCTTCTTAAAGTTTGAGAGTCTCTTTAGTAAGGGAGGTTGGAATGGACCCTGGACCCCTCCCAGTGTTCAGATGTGTAGGCCTGGGGACGAACACAACCCACAGAAGGCAGAATCTCTCCACTGAACATGAGAATAAGATACTCTCTGAAGCCAAGTTCTGTTTTATTCATTTTTATACTTCCTGATCTTTCAAGCGCAGTAGCTAACACAGTGCTTGGCACAAGGTCAAAGGCACTCAGTAAGTAATTGCTGAAAATGGAAGCAGACAAACCCGAATTCTGCTCTGGCTGCTGAGCCACAGGGAAACCGTCATTTCCTCTTTTATATCCAGGATGTTATGTAGCATCTGTCTTCATTCACTGCATAAGATAAGTCGCTTAAAAAGTGCTCTGCAGAGTCTGGAGAATATACTAAGTCCTCAGTGGATATCTCTTCCCTTCTCTCAGGCTAGACATTTTGTATTCCTCAGGCAGCATTCCTTCAGAGGAGCACAGTGTTTCATGGCTCTCTGGATGGGGTTATTGGGAGGATGACAAGGTCAGATGTTTAGAACTCTGTTTTGAACATTAAAACTGACAGAGCTGAAAAGAAAAGAGCTGATAAAAATGTACTGAAAAAAATCATCAGCAGAATTTTAAAAATGGATCGCCTAAGAAGTCTTGGAAATAGGGCTGCTTGATCCATTCAGAGTTGGGTTTTGTGCAGGGTAATAAATATGGATCTATTTCTACTCTTTTACATGGAGCCATCCAGTTTGGCCAGCATCACTTGTTGAAGATACTGTCTCTTCTGTAGTGTGTGTGTGTGTGTGTGTGTGTGTGTGTGTGTGTGTGTGTGTGTGTGTTTGGCTTCTTTGTTAAAAATTAGTTGCCTGTTAGTATGTGGAATTATGTCCAGGTCTTTAGTTCTAGTCCATTGGTCAATGTATTTGTTTTTATGCCAGTTTTATGATGTTTTTATATTGTAATTCTGTAATATGATTTAAAATTTGGGATTATGAGACTTGAGCAATTCTTTTATTATTCAAAATTGTTTTAGGTAGCCTGCTGTTTTGTTTGTAGGTTGGTTAGGTTTTGGTGTGTGTGTGTGTGTGTTTCTATATAAGGCTGAAAGTTTCTTTTTTATTTCTGTGAAGAATTAAATTGAAATTTTAATGAGTATTGCATTGAATCTATAGATTGCTTTTAGCAGCATGAGGATTTTCACAATATTAATCCCACTGGTCCATAAGCATGGAAATTGTTTCCATCTTTTGGTGTCTTCTTCAGCTTCCTTTTCTCAATGTCATCAAGTTTTGCTATACAGGTTTTTTTTTTTTTTTCATTTGCTTGGTTAGAGTTAGTTATACACACACATGCAGGTGTGTGAGTGCACACTCACACACATTCTTGAGATTCTTTTAAAAGGTACTGTTTTTCTGATTTCTTTTTCAACCTACCATTTGTATAAAAAAAGCTAATAATTTTTTGTATGTGTTAATTTTGCATCCTTATACTTTGCTGACAGTATATCAGCTGTAGAAATTTCCTGGTTGATACAAAATCATACATCTGCAAATAAACATAACTTGTCTCCTTCCCTTCCTAATTTTATTCTCCTGTTCTCCTTCAGTTGTCCTGTTGCTCTGGCTAAGGCTTCAAGTACTGTATTACATAGGTATAGAGACAATAAACATCCTTGTCTTGTTCTTAGTTTCAGTGAAAAGGCTTTGAGTCTCTTTCCATTTAGGATGACACTGGCTATTTGCTTGTTTTAAATCTTCATTATTATGGTGAGATATGCCTGTTTTGCCCCTAGTATCTCCCCTTCTTTTTTAAAAAGTGATGTTAGATTTTTCTGTCTATTCTTTATCTAAGAATATGATCATGTATTTGTTTTTCTTTTAGTGTTTTCTAAAACAGTTATTTTAGATAGGGTATTCAATACTGTGAAAGCCAAATAACCTATAATTATTTAAATTTCAAAAGTGGGCAAAAAAGCCATGAGTAGCAGGCTCCTTAACTTGTGAAATCTGTTTCAACTTGGTCTTCCAGGTAGAATTTGGACTCATGGAATGGCTATAATAACTCTCTTATGTACTTGCCTGTCCAAGTTTCAGTCTGTCCTTGAATTGCATTTGGAAACTTTATAATCTCCGCTGGCTTTAGGAGTTGGCTGACAGGGTGGCATGGAGCTATTTGGGATTTATCTGCTGATTCGGGGCCAGAGCCTTTGCTTCTCTCTTTAATTCCATCCCCCTTTCCTCTTCTCTAGATTTTAAGTTAGGATGTTGATGGTTCAGTTGGTTGGAATCAGCATAGGCCTGGGAAATGTTAGGGCGCTTTCAATTTGAGAGGATGAGCAGGAAGAGGAGAAATGCTAAGAAAAGAAAATGCGACTTTGGATTTAGATACGCCTTTTCTTGTTCAATGCCTTAATTGTTTTAGTTCACAAGCCAGGAAGCTGTGCAAGTGTGTCACTTAAAAGATACCTGAGCATCTGCCATGCATGAGGAAGCAGATGGCATTGTGCCTGCATGACTTTCAGTGGCACTTACCATGAGCAAAGAATTATAGTGTATGAAATTTCTGGCTAAACCTACTAACTATAATTAGGAAATGTTCATTAAACCATACTGGGAAGCGTGTAGGCAGAGAGGCTGCAGCTGGAAAGTATTGTATAAGATAAGCATAAAACACACACACACACACACACACACACACACACACACACACACACACACACCCCAAACCCATGTACTTAGCTGGTGAGCATGGGAGTAAATGATTAGGGGACAAAATTTATACAACTGTTGGTTGTACACACTGGGATTTAACCCCTGGCTGCTGTCTAGTCAGTGCACACACAATTGCTGGTGATGGCAGTCCCAGGCTTATTTTGGGAAGAATTTTGTTACCAGGTCTTTAAAAAGAAAGGTGATCATTTAGAGGCATCTCGAGAGCCCTGAAAGAATGATTACATCTACTTTTTTTTTTTTTATATTAGACCAAGGACAAGAGATTTTCAGAGCTGATTCTAGGATGCCACAGTCTTCATGAACACTGCATGGTAGAACTTCACAGGCCTTTTAAAAACTAGGTTGCCAATTCTTCCTGGACAAAAGCTGAGCCTCTGTAGGATACCAATTAAAAATGGAGCTCGTTCGGCATTCTGTGTTAGATAACCAGTTGGTGTGCTCTTCCTTGGGGCAGACTATTTCTCCTGTTTTTGCATTCCTTAGTTGCCTGTAGTTCTTTGTGAAAACATACAAGTAACATTATATAGACTGAGCACTTACATATCTAGGAACTTATATTAATGAAAAAAGAGGACATAAACTTGAGAGAGAGCAAGGAGGCATATATGGGAGGCTTGGAGAAAGCAAACAAAAAAAGAAATGATACAACATATTCTTCCAAAAAAAAGGAAGCAATAAAAATGAGCTTTATAAAATGAGTTTGCAAAAATGAGATGATCTATAATATTTATAAAAGGCTGCTTTCCAGACCAAGTGCCTTTACACTGCTCTGAGTGGTGATTTAGCCTGTTCACAGAGGAGCATGGGCAGGACCTTTGAAGTCCTCAGACTTAGCTGGGGAAGCACCAATGCTTCAGGAAGCCATGACATCTGATATAAACAAAGGACTATCAGAGCTGAAAGGGTTTGCAACCACATAGGAAGAACAACAATATCAACTAACCAGATCCCTCAGAGCTCCCAGGGACTAAACTACCAATGAAAGAGTACACATGGAGGGACCCATGGCTACAGCCTCATATACAGCAGAGGATGGCCTTATTTGGCATCAACAGGAGGAGAGACTTTTGGTTTTTTGAAGGCTGGTGTCCCAGTGTAGGGGAATGCCAGGACAGGGAGGTGGAAGGGAGTGGATGGGTGGGTGAGGAGCACCCTCATAGAGGCAGGGTGAGGGGAAATAGGATGGGGGATTCTGGAGGAAAAACCTGGAAAGGGAATAACATTTGAAATGTAAATAAAGAAAACAAGCAAGCAAACAAGCAAACAAACAAACAACAACAACAACAACAACAACAAAAAGTTAGCACAGGCCAAACAAAGGTTCTGGAAACTATGATGCACCTGCTTGGTCTTTACCCCTTCTGTTGTCTCCTGTTTTCATTACCCTGAAGCCTTCCAGTCTTGAGATTAACATGAATTGTGAGCTTTTCTTTACATTTTTGTTTAAGACTGTATTTGAAACTGTTTGTTTAGATTTATAGAGGCCAGTGTGACCATTCCCTCCCTTTCCCCTTTCTTATTCCACAGTACATTGATTTTCCTCCAAGTTTACTCTGTTACTACGAATGTTTCCTTTCTAGGAGTTTATAAACATGAAATCAATTTTAAAGAACAATCTTTGCATGTCTGTGTATATGTTGTTTATGTGAGTGATTTTATGTATGCGATGTATGTATGAAAAACATGCATAGAGAAGAGAGGGCAAACTTGGATGTTGAATCCCAGCTCCTCCTTGGTTGAAATCTCTTATAGTTGCCCTGTGTGTGCTGTTTGCTTCCAGAGGATCTTCTATCTCCATCTCTCATCTTGCTGTAAGACCACTTGGATTACAGATGCACTCTACTATGTCAGCTTCACCTGGGTTCTTCAGATCTGAACACAGCTTTTCACATCCGTGTGGCAAATGCTTTACCTATTGGACAATAACCACAGCCCCCCAAATGACATTTTTGAAATGTCTCTTGAAAATTTTATCTCTTCTAACAAAAGTTAAATGTATTTTACTTTTTGATATTGCATATAATCATAATTCCTAAATTAAAAAAAAAACGATTTCTTAATATTTACTTTTTGGGTCATTAAAATTTTTAGTGTTGTCAAAGTAGAACTATTTAACTAGGATATGTTTTATGGGGAATACCATGTGACTTTATGAAGTTACAATTATTACTGGGGAAAAGGTCATAGAACAGATTCTAGATAATTGACTGGGTAATTTGTGAACAAGAGTTGCCTATGAAACTATCATCTATGCTAAACTGTTGTAAGTCATCCAAAATCTCAAATTTCCAAGGTGTTTTATAGTGGAATAATACTCAGTGAGTTTCTGGACTTTCTACTCTTTCAATTGTTATGGAGTAAATGCATCACTGGCCAGAAATTACTTAGAATTGTCCTTTTATTAAAAAAAAAATACCTTGGCAATTTTGGAGCTCAGAAGACTTATTATGGCCAGCATTTTACTTTCGATAGTTCTTTTTAGTAAGTAGGAAACAACAAATGACAGTTGATGTGAGAAGACATACAGTATGTCCTTAGGGACACTTAAAGATTGCTCCCTCAACTACTGCAGTGGCAATTCTCACCCAGTGCACTAGCAGTGCTCCTAGGACTATGAACCACTCACACCTACTACAGATTGGAGGAAGGGTCAACATTTCGCATGTTGAATTTTTCTCATGGTAGATGACACTCAGACCCTTAACTCCAATCATTGTAGATTATATTATATGGAGGGATAGACTATAACTCTTTTTCTATAAGACCACTTACTGAGGTAGACAGGAGGTAATCATTTGCTTTGGATAAAAATTCACCTTTAAAAAGGCCACCCATCTTTTAAATATTTGCCCCTTACGTTCTTCACTTATTTAACTGTTCTTTGTATTTTAAAAATAAACTAATGTTAGCTTATATGAGTTTTAGTCCACATTAGATCCAATTTGGGCCTTCATTAAGATAAATTTCTCATTTGATATTTTTGACTTTGTTAGTACTATGATTAATATTTTTTCCTTAGATATGAGAGTTATGCTGTAACTTTTGCTCATTTCCCATCTTCCCCACAATCTAGGAAACCTCTTCTGCAGTTCTTGCCCCAACCACTCCTACAGATGAAGAAACTCCCTCACCCTCAGAGAAAACTCCGGTTAATATGTTTTCACTCCTTGTTTCTGCATCTTCAGCAACCTAACTAAAAGTGCCCACCCAGGGGTTTAATTTTTGACTATGTATGGCCAGTTCCTAGCACACACATCATCACCCTGTGTCCAAGACCCATAAAACCTGCTTGCAGACAGGAGTCTAGCAAGACAGTCCTCTGAGAGGCTCTACCAAGCAGCTGACTCAGACAGACCAGGACACCACAATCAGTGAGTGGATAGAGCTTGGGAACTCTTGTGGGAAAGTAGGAGGAAGGATTGTGGCCCTGCAGAAATAGAAACTCTATGGGAAGACAATCAGAGTCAACTAACTTGGACCATTGGGGCCATCAGAGACTAACCACCAGCTGAAGAACATACACAGGCTGGCCCTAGGCCTGCCTGCACATATGTAGCAGAGGTGTAGCTTGGTCTTTGTGTGGGTTCTGTACTACTGGAACAGAGCTATCCTGAAAGCTGTCTTTGGGATATGTTCTAGTTGGGATGACTTGTCTGGCTTCAGTGGCAGAAGAAGCCCCTACCCTTGCAGAGACTTGTGCCACTGTAGGGAGATAGCCAGAGGGGGCCCACCTGCTTAGAGGAGAAGGGGAGGGGAAATACAGGGAAGGATTTTGGAAGTGGTTCAGTGTGGTCAGTAGGGTTCTAAGCAATGCTGTGGTCCATTGTGGTCAGAAGGGTTCTAAGTAAAGCTGTTTGATTACCTGGTGAAAATTTAACATATTTCAATAAAGTGAAAATCAGGGTTCTCACTTGAAATCCTTGAAGTATTATTTAACACAATCCTTAGTTTTTCTCAGGGGAGGAAAAAGTTACTTGGACGGAGAACATTTGGGTGAAATTGTCTTGTTCTATGTAGAATGTAGAATGCAAATGATTAGGAATCATCAGAGAACTAGGACCCAGTACCCATAATTCGAGTAGCATCTATCTGCTGGACTGAGATAAATGGGTGTGACCAAGGATCAATATTCCTGCATGGCTTTGTTTGGCATCAATAAATTGGAGTAAACCGATTTGTAAAGTATGATTATTTTCCAGGCCATGTTTGTGTCTGAAGAGGGTCAGCTTGCTATTCTTTTTCCTCGTGATTTATTGACATCATCTAAAATTTCCATGGACTTCTTTTTTCAGTCCATCACTAAAGCTCTTACTCTTACACCAAATTCCAGTTTTATTTTTTAGTAGTCATTTTATTCACTTACATTTCAAATGTTCTTCTTCCTAGTTTCCCCTATGCAAACCCCCCTATTCCACGTCCCCGCCCCGCCTCTGTGCTCTGTGATGGTGCTCCTCTCCCCACCTACCTACTCCAGCCTCATGGCACTAGCATTTCCCTAAGCTGGAGCATCCAACCTTTACAGGACCAAGAGTCTTCCCTGCCACCAATGCCAGATGATGACATTCTCTGCTGGAGTCATGCACGGGTCCTTCCATGTTTATTCCTTGGTTGATGGTTTAGTCCCAGGGAGCTCTGGGGTTCTGGTTAACTGATGTTGTTGTTCTTCCTATGTGATTGCAATTCCCTTCGGTTCCTTCAGTCCTTCCCCTAACTCTTCCATTGGAGACCCCATGCACAGTTGAGTGGTTGGCTGTGAGCATCTGCATTTGTATTGGTCAGGCTCTGATAGAGCCTCTCAGAGGAAAGTTATACTATACAAGGCTTCTGTCAGCAAGCACTTCTTGGTATCATCAGTAGCATCTGGGTTTGGTGTCTGCAGATGGGATGGATCCCTAGGTGTTGCAGTCTCTGGACGTAACTGAGTTAAGAAGAGCATATATAGTAGGTATTCACTGATAAATGGATATTAGCCCCAAAGCTCAGAATACCCACAACTCACAGATCGTTTGAAACTGAAAAAGGAAGACCAAAGTGTGGATGTTTCAGTTCTACTTAGAAGGGTGAAGAAAATAATTAAAGGAGGTAGAGGGAGAGGGAAATCTGGGACAGGATCAGGTGTGGGAGAAGGGGGAGAAGTACAGAGGGTCGGAAAATTGAATAGATGTGTGTAGCAGTGGGGGCTGGGGAACCAGGGTAGCCATTATAAAGTCCCAGATGCAAGGGAACCAAGAGGTTCCCAGGACCCAACAGGGATGACATTAGCCAAAATACTCAACAAATGGGAGATAAAATCAGTAGAGACCATATCCAGTGGATAGGCACGGCCCCCAGTTGAGGGATCGAACCACCCACCCAATCTCAAAAATTTTAACCCAGAATTGTTCCTGTCTAAAGGAAATGCAGGGACAAAGAGAGAATTAGAGATAGAAGCAAATTACAGTTTTAATGACTAGGTATCAGGTGATAAAATAAATGGAGTTTATTTTATAAAATTGGCTGGTAGTTAAAGATAGACGTGGTTATAATTGAGAGAGCAATTTAGAATTCAGCTACCATTAGCTGATTATTATGTGGGGAATCTATGCTTAATGCATCCACACAAATTGTTCCATTGAGTACAGATGGACATTTTTTTTTTTTTTTGCAGAAACCATGTGTATTATTACCTTTACCTTATTGTTCAGGTAGAGGTTAAGTCATAAACTAGTCAGAATAGAAGCACTTCTGCAAGTCTGTTTCTGCTGAGATGTTGACAGTGATTTGAATGTTGCCTATGAGAACACTACAGAGCAATAAGGATGAGGCAGTTCTAGACATTTCTCCCTCACCCTGCTTCCCTCCCTTCCTCTCTCTGCTTCCTTTCCTTTCCCTCTTTCCCTTTCTTCCTCTCTCTGCTTCCCTCCCTTCCTCTCTCTGCTTCCTTTCCTTTCCCTCTTTCCCTTTCTTCCTCTCTCTGCTTCCCTCCCTTCCTCTTTTTGCTTCTTTCCTCTTCCTGGTTCCATCCCTCCCTTCCTCTTCCTGCTTCCATCCCTCCCTTCCTCTTCCTGCTTCCATCCCACCCTTCCTCTTCCTGCTTCTCTTCCTTTCCCTCCCTTCCTCTTCCTGCTTCCATCCCACCCTTCCTCTTCCTGCTTCCATCCCTCCCTTCCTCTTCCTGCTTCCATCCCTCCCTTCCTCTTCCTGCTTCCATCCCTCCCTTCCTCTTCCTGCTTCCATCCCTCCCTTCCTCTTCCTGCTTCCATCCCACCCTTCCTCTTCCTGCTTCTCTTCCTTTCCCTCCCTGATCCCCTCCCCTCTTCTCCCTGCATCCATCCTTACCCATCCTTTGCATTCTCTTACTTTAATTATCTAGAATGTTCTTTAATGGTCCCTTATTTTCTTGTTTTCCTTAGCTTACTTTCCTCCCCTTTTTTTCTTGTTTTCTATTCCCCCTCCATTTATTTTACATAAAACATACAATTATTTCTGAAGTATTTTACTTAGTATCTTTGCATTTACAGTTTGACTAACAATCTATTAGAGAATATTGTAAACATTATTTCTGGATTCTTTGGGTTTTCAAGTAGAATTGTTCCATTGCTCTGACTAGATTTAATTACATTATTTAGAATATTAAACATTGACACCTGAGCAATAATAAAGAGCTTGTCATTTCTTTTCTCCTGCTTCCTATGTCTTTAAAAGGAAATAGAATATAAACTTGTGCAGTAGGCCCTGTGTTCTAGAAAAAGCTGAATTTAATTTGGAAGAACAATGGTGAAGTTAAAAGAAACTGTGAAATTTGTCTTCACGGTTAGGTAAGGTTAGGTAAGTTCATTGCTCAGCCTCTGCTGTGGTCCCTTGCCTGCCTTTTATCTTTCTCACCTTCATAATCTTTGTGAAAAGACAGGTTTCCTTCAGGGTTAACTACAGTATTTGTACAAACAATTTTTTGATGCAATAGAAATAACTCTGCTCATCAACAGAAAGTAAATTAATTTCTTTAAAAAAGAAAAAATAGTTTAATTTTTGCACAGCATATGATTAAAATAAATGTAAGTGTTTTCCAGCAGGTGGCACCATGCTTTTGAATTTGGTGAGTGTCTAAAAGTTGAAAACCACTCTAATTTCAGAAATAGGAGTGGTTCTGGAAATGAATTCCAACTACTGGGATTGAATTAATAGAAAACAACACACCAAAACTATCCTAAACAGAGTCCAAAGTAAAATTCACGGCCAAATAATTTATATTTAGAAAAAGAAAATATATACAAATAAAGCTACCCATCAATTTAGCTTACCTCTCTAGGTCACAAATACCTATCTTAAGGCTTTGGTTAGTCTCCATATAGCATTAGTATAGGTATGTATTAAGCAATTGTGTGTCGTATAGCATGAGCTGATCTATTTTATAAATGAATCATCAACTTGGTAGTCAAAGATTCCTAGTTAAGCACTTTAATGTTTTGTCCCAAACCATGGGGTCAACAGTGTTGATCTTCTGAGTTATGAAACATGAAGCTACTTCTGTTAACCACATGCTTCTCATATGCATGTGGCTGAGCTGTCACAAACCGTCCTTGCTGCACTTCTCAGTGGCCTTATCATGTGCACCAGGACCTAATGCACCCTGGATGTCATGCCAACAGGCAGGGAAGAATTAACACAGTCAAAGCTCAATATTCATTAGTAACAAAATTTAACTAAGCAAGATTGAAATTGAATGATATCTTTGCCCTTAGGGATTTATTTGCTAATGACATACAGTCTTGCTGAGAAACTAGAGAGTTCTGAAGGACTTTGTTGTCCAGGAAAAAGAAAGGGAACAAATTAAAGCATTTATCTAAAAATCTGCCTTAAGGCTTCAGAGCATGACTTGCTAGACCTCTTAGTGCTCATATGTGATGAGCCTGTACCCAGACCTTCGAAATTTCTATGCAGGTCATGAAGAATGTTAGAGGAAGAGATTGTAGAGTCAGTTATATGTCTGGTTGACTTACCTGGAAACAAGAAGGTTTTTCAGGAAAGGTTTACCAAACCTTGTTATACACTTCTTCGACACAGCTGGCCCCATTTGCTACTCTCAGGAAGGGAGCCCTACCCTGACTCTGCCTAAAGTCCACACATATCCTGAATCCCTCCACCACAGACTTCTGAGGATCTACAAAAGGAACTTCTAACTCTACAGAGGATGTGATCCTGTGCTTAATGGTGGAACCTAGCCCAACTGAACTGGCTCTATTGCCAAAATTTCATTTATACATCAACACTGAGTCAGCCCAGGACTGAACCAAAGCACCTTTCTGCTACTCTGTAACTTGCCCAACTGAGCTAACAGCAGAGATCTGAATAGTCATTAAACAAGTGGCATACACATCCAAACCCAAAACAAACAACCTCCTAAAACAAAAACAAAAACAATAAAACAAACTACCACTGACCTCATTTTTGAAGCTCAGTTTGAGTATCAAACCCACAAACAAAATAAATAATTAAGACAATATGTCTTCTCAAGAGGTTAGCACTCTAAAGTAGTATTCTAGTAGTATTCTATATCAAAACCCACTTACAAAAAACCAAAGACAATTATTTCAAATGATAATTATAAATATATCAAAGGAACTCAAAGAAAATGTAAATAAATTCTGGAATGAAGACTATGAAACACAGTTAAGAAAAACAATTCATGCTAAAATAGAGTTCAATCATTAGAATTTCTGAAGACAAGTCAAACTTGCATAAATGAATAATTCAGTCAATAATTAAAATGCTCAATGGAAAACATTATTAATAAAATGGACCAAATGAAAGAGAATATGTGAAGACTTGAAGACAAGGTAGAAAAATTGGATCAGTCAGTTAAGAAAAAGATCTGAAAAGAAAAAGAATAATAAGAACACACACACACACACACACACACACACAAGATCACACACACATACCGTAACCAAACCAAACTCAACCCAACCCAACCCAACCCAACCAACCCAACCCAACCCAACCCAACCCAACCCAACCCAACAAAACCCAACCCAACCCAACTCAACCCAAACCAAAATCCCATGAGACACAAAAACACTTAATTTCATAAAAGAAATAAATACTTTAACTTATGTATTGGCTTCAGTGGCACACTGTTACCCCAAGGTAGATTGTCTAGAAAACAAACAAAAACCAAAAACAACTAAACGGAGAAACTCGAGATAATCAAATGGACCTAATAGATATCTACAGACCATGCTACCTAAATGGTAAGGACTACAGTCTTTTCAGCAAGCCATCGTACTTTATTCAATGTTGGCCACGTATGAGAATATAAAGTAACTTTTTTAAAAAAATAGGAAAATTGAAATTACATCTTACATTGTTTCTGACTACAGTGGAATAAACCTGGCCACCACCAGCTTTGGAAACTAGAAAACACACAAACTAAACAGCATACTACTGAACAACAATTGAATCAAAAAAATAAGAAAGAGAATTTAACCTTGCTATAACTCTTTATAAAAGACTGAAAAGACTACTACAAACAATGACAAATAAGCTGAGAAAGAAATCAGGAAAACAACCCCATTCACAAGAGCTTCAAAAAACATATAGGAATGAATTAATCTAACCAAGGAATTCAGTGGTTTGTAAATAAAAAAGCCAGGTGTCAAAGAAAATACCAAAAGATAGAAATACCTCCAATGCCCATAATTTTTGTAGGATTATTATTTTGAAAAATATTTATAGATTAAATGTGATTCTCACCAAAATTTCAACAATTCTTCACAGAAACTAAAAAAAATATTTTCACGTGGAAACACAGAAGAGGCAGAATAGTTACAATAATCTCAAACAATAAAAGGGCTTGCTAGAGGAGGTGCCCCAATCTCCGATTTCAAGTTACACCTTAGAGTGAAGGTAATAAAAACAAGTAGCACAGCTACAAAAGCAGGCTCGCTGAACACTGACAGAGAATTGAGAACCTGGATATAAACCCACACTCCTAGAGTCACACAACTTTTGACAAAAAGCCACTAACACGCACTGGAGAACAAAACCTGCATCTTCAAGAGATGGTGATGAGAAAACTGGATACTTCTATGTAGAAGAAGGAAACTAGATCCTTATCTCACAGCATGCACAAAAATCAACTCCAAATGAATCCCTCAAGATAAAATCTGATAACCTGGGTCTGTTTGAGGAGAAAGTAGGAAATATGTTTGTATCTACAGGCATGGGAAATAAAAATTTGAACAGCACATGCATTAAGACCAACAATTGACAAATAGGACCTTATGAAAATAAAATCTTCTATACAGCAAAGGACAGCATCGTTTATGCGAAGAAACAGACACAGAACGGGAAAAGAACTTCACCAACTAACCAACTGACACAGAGTTGATGCCTATAATATAAAAAGAACTGAAAAAAAAAAAACTAAACTGTGGAGAGCTGTTTTGGCACCTCTGGTCAGCTGGTGGTGGAGAAATATTAATTTTTCAGGACACCTTGAAGCAGACCTTAGGCAGGAAACTGGCTTTTGTGCTAGATTTAAGCACATTTGCATCTGAAGCTCAGAGCTTTTTAAACACTTCCGACTGTTACCTAGGGAAGTACATTTGCACTTGAAGCTCCAAGAATGTAGCCAGATTCAGCCAGAACAGATTCAGCAGATGTAGGCTCAGCGGTCTCTTTGTCTTTTGAGACCCTCTTTTGTCCCTGATCATCACACCTGAAGTCCAGAGGGATGCTTACAGGATCTTTGATTGTTAATTTGCTTGTTCCCAGTTTTAGAACTGATGTAATCTTTCTGCCTGCAATTAAAGTGGTATGCAAGAAGACTAATAAACAAAGGCTTCCCATAGGCCTCAAGTCAGCCGAAGTCATGTTGCAGCTTTAACTAACTTGTCTCTTTTCTTTCAATCCTCACTCCGGTTCTGGGGGAACCCAAGTTGGGTGTCCGAGCTGATTTCTTCATGAGTGATTTCCAGCCAATAGATCTAGTTGAGTGATGGCGATTGGCTGACACCACACCCTGGAGAAGCCTTTTGTTTTCCTTTTTTTTTTTTTTTTTTTTTTCTTTTCCCTTCTGTCTACACTCTGTTCTCACTGATACTACGTTTCTGCAATGGTCTGCGGTTGACGACCTCGATATGAGTTTTTGATTGTTCAGTGGTTCCTTTTTTTTTGTTTATTTGGGGGAAATAACTTTGATTTGGAAAATGCGCTCACATATGGGAATTAGGGCCTAGATTGTAAGCCCTGTGGCAGTTGAATAATGTTAGTTCCTGGGCTTTGGTTGTTGTTCCTGCATTTTGAGGTGTTTTGCTCATTCTTGGGTGACCTGAAAGCTCCCTGAACTTTGGGTCCCTGTGAGACTTGGAGCTCACTGCCTCTGAAAGTTCTGAAGGAACTGCGTTAATTCTAGAAGAGGATTCCGTGCAGCAATGGAAGAAGGGACCAGACTTCATCTGGGACTGTGGATGGGCCTTACATGGCTAGGACTGGTGACCTGGAGAAGGGTCGGAGGATAGTATTGTTTTTATAGGGGTACTTTAATTTCTGTGTGAGACCAAAGGAGGAAAGATGTATTTTGTGCAAATTTTAAGTTTTATGTGCTACGCTATCTATTGTAACTTGCCTGATGAGTTTGTTGGGACAGCCTAACTCATTTCGAAATGAAATGAAATGAAATGGAACCCAGTATGGGAGATGAGGTCTTGTTAGTTCGTACAAGTTGGTATCCCCATATATTTGAGGAGATCCTGGGCATAAAATGAAAGATTCTTGCAGTACCCTTTGTGTGCTAAAAAGGAAAGTCAGCAATGGACCCAAAACTTCAAGGAAGAGGCGTCTTCAAGGTTCATATGCAGTCAAACTATAAATGTATTGAGTGGCAGACCTGATAAGCATTTGAGGTCAAAAAAAAAAAAAAAAAAAAAAAAAAAAAAAAAAGCCCTTACCATGTTGAAAACAAAATCTTACACGTTAATAAAAGTATTTGTTTGCTTGAAAAAACAAAAACAAAAACAAAAAAAAAAGCCAAAAAAAAAATAGAAAAAAAAAAACCACCAAACAAGAAAGCAAACAGCCTAATTAATTAAGAACTGGGGCATTGAACCACACAAAGAGTTCTCAAGAAGAACAAATGGCTGAGAAATATTTTTTTTTAAATGTTCCACACCCTTAGGCACAGGAGAGATGCAAATTGACACTATTTTGAGATTTTCTATTATCCAAGTCTGCATGGCTGAGATCAAAACAGCATCTACAACAGCAGCAGTTGGTTGTTGTTAGAATATCCTAGTGACTTCCTTTAGAATGGAGAGCTGAGCTGACTGAAAGGTGGCTAGTGGAGGCTGGCCTCAAGGAAGATGGGCCTTCTGATGAGGAAGGATGGAAGGAAGACTCTCTATATAAGGAAGATCCCTAAAGAGCAGTTTGCTGAGTCACAGTCTCTAACAGTCAAAGTACCTGGTGTCTGAGGTCCCTGACAGAATTTTGTTTTATTCTTTTCTAATAAAAAACAGGGAAGAGACTTCATCTAGTATGATGATTATTTTGCCTTGCCCCACCCAAAATATGCCCAATTTTTTTTGGTAAGGAAGAACTACACTATGTAGTGTGTGTCTTGTGCAACACACCATGCACCATTCCTTTCTGTAGCAGCAGGTAAATATCACCGGTTCCAGGCATGCACTCAGAGGAAAGGTTGCTTCTCACATGTTTATCATTTTAAAAAGGAAATCCTTTTCTTTTCTCGTTGACGAGAGTGGTGTGTGATCATTAGGTGTGCTTGCATATGTCTGAGGTATACAACTCTGAAATGGATATGGGACATCTTTGTTGGCCACTCTTCTCCCTTATTTCTTTGGCTGTGTCTGTCAATCAAACCAGAACTCTGCTAGACCATTTGCTCTGGGCATCTTTTCTCTCTGTCATTCAAGGCTAGAGTTACAGGAGGATGAACAGACATTAGTCCACTCTAGTATTTGGCTCTGGTAAGCTTTGCTCTTCTCACCTATTCCCTTTGCCTTGATAACAAAATAAATATTAGACGATATTACTAAAGCATCTCCATTGCTTTCTCCTTCCTTATCAGAGGAGCTTCCTTTATTAGCATGCACGTCTAGGAGCAATAAATATATTGAGAATGACATCCGTCTACCTCTCCTCATTGCTATGATTTTCTGGCTTGAACTGCACACTATGTGCGTTTTCTTTCCTGTTGCTACACTGTTACTCCAGGGCAAGCTGGGAAGGGTGGGGAGTAATGGTCTTTGTAGATGGGAAGACCTTTTACAATTAAGATTCATGATTATAAATATATTGAACCAAAGTGTGGTTTCTTTTGCCACACAATTGAAAGTCTTTCAAGAGACAGTTTGGTGTTAAAGGGAACCCTGGCATCACCAAGTTCCAGAATACTTCTGAAAGACCCTAAGAATGAAAAGTCACTTGTTATAAGCAGATGAAACATAATTTCTTAAAGAACACATGCTTTACAAAGGCAAAAGCAAACAAGTGGATTAGGTGAGGTCTCTGATACTTTCAAAATAGAAAGTATGTTGTAAAGGTATACACAGGGACTCATACTTGGGCCTCATCTAAGTAAGAGGCCCACTTCTTCCTCCAAGTAAGGATCCCACATTTCTACTGACACCTCCATTCATCTCCATGGCCTGCCTGAGGAATATGTATCCCGTGTCTACCTGCTAAGAGGTACATCTTGATACCTCTTTCCAGAAAAAGGCTCATGTTTATGCTAGCCCCATGATGGGCTACATGAGAGATACACATTCTCAACTTGCTCTCTGCTTCCCCTCTACAGGTAGTGAACCAAGACTCACTTGGCTAACCCCATTTTCCCCTGTCACCATCCCAGAGACTTCATTCTCCAGGTAGGGGCTCCAGATTCATACCATTAACTCCACCCATAGCCTGCCCGAGAACCACACTTTCTTCTCCTGGTGACCTGCCCTTCCTTTCCATGTGGGGACTCCAGTCTTACACCATCAACTCCACTGACATCTGTAACCTGGCTGAGGACCATATGAACTGTGCTTTCTTATTGCACACATAGTATTCTGAGGTTAGGGCTTCAGATTTCCATTGTCCACACTACCTTCGCTTAAATATGCCCGAGGAGAAGTCTTTGAGCACCTCTGCTAGCCTCCCAAGAACTGGATGTGAGTTTCTTCTAGCTCTACAAAAAGTCTGCTCCTGGACTTAGAAAAGTCACCTGGCAAGGGATGAGAATTTCACAGCCACTGAGTCTCTCTGTGAGTAGCTGTGGATCTCTGTGTTAATTGTCATTAGGGCTTCAGATAATCAAGGAGTCACTCTGCATGGTCTTAATGCACACATAGATAATTCAAGTATGAAGCAAAATCAAATGCTTCAGAAGAGATGTGACAATTCTTCTGTCCTCGAAGAGCATTCACTTTTATTCAAATTTATATTTGAGAGTGTGAGGAAGACTTTGAAGATTCAACTATATAACTACTGGCATTCTTACTACTCTGAACATTGTCATTAAGGAAAACATGAAAATCATTAAATGTGCATACAGGACTGAAGGACAATCTTATATGTGAAAGGAACCACACATATGAAGACAAATACAGCATGTTTTCTTCTGTATCTAGATGTTAGTGTTATCAAAGAGGGAGGACTGGTCATGGGTTTGAGAGGTGTATAGGGAGAGAGCAAGACTGGATGTCAAGGATAGTGGCATTTATAGCCAATTAGAATGATCATAGTTTATAACGATTTATTCCACATTTCATAAGCAACTAGAGAAATGAATTTGAATAATTTAATTTTGTGGAAATGATAAATATTTAAAGCAGTGAAAATGCTAATTATTCAGAAGTCATTGCATACACACATTAAATTACCACACCAGACACTGTAAATATGCACTAGTCACATCATACATCATAAATATGCACTGCTATTCTATCTTAATTAAAACACAAAAGATTAAATAATGATTCATAAATGGAAGCTAACAAAAGATAGCCTAAAGGTTCAATAGAATGTTGAACATTTTAGGACTTGTTGGATGTTTGCAGGGGAAAAGCTTCATGCATGGAGTATAGCCAACCAGAGAGAGGTTACATGTATTGGTGGTTGGTTAAATTTAAGAGTCAAGTCTACTCAAGCCCACTGGAGCCCAGATAAAGTCATTAAAATCCCCAGATGTTGAACACAGAAATGTAGGGGTTAGTGTTTGCTCGAATAGGCTTCAATTTTGCTTTGAAATATTTTCTTACTACTGTTCCAATCTCTTTTGCATTGGAATGTTGTCTTTGTGACACAAAGTATGCAGGAAACACATAACTTGTATTTTGAACTTATAAGGTCTCACAGTTAAGAGTTTGTCTTGAGTCTCAGAAAAGGCTGACCTTTTAAAATTAGTGTTGAAACATTTGAAATAATGATGCGTTTGATGTTGGGCTAGATGCATTTTTCATTATAAAATGAACATGAAACTTTATGGACTAGGGGTTGAATGTAATAATTTTTAAGTAATATGCTTAGGTGTTAAATTGACAAGGAATGCTTGTGATTTTCAGCTTGATGGAATTTAGAAGACACACATTTGGTGTCTGTGAAGATAAGTTCAAAGAGGTTATTGAAATGGGAACAGTCACCCTGAATAAGAGACATACTGTTGAATAAACTGGGGGCTCGGAGTGAATAAAAGGAAAAAAATAAACTGACCATCAGATGTGTGTGTGTGTGTGTGTGTGTGTGTGTGTGTGTGTGTGTGTGTGTGTGAGAGAGAGAGAGAGAGAGAGAGAGAGAGAGAGAGAGAGACAGAGAGAGAGAGAGAGAGAGAGAGAGAGAGAGAGAGAGAGAGAGTTTACCAAAGATGATTTCCAGGTTTGTGAAATGGATAATACACAGGGTTGAGGTTTAGTGACTGGGAGGTTGAGTTAGGAGGTGAGGATCTGAACTGAGCTTTTGTGCTGCTTGAGAACAGCAGTGCCGAGAAAATAAAATATTTTCCCTGAAATCTCTTTGTGAAATGAGGTGAATTCTGAATTGTGGTATTTTTACTTCTTAAAGAAAGCATGCCTATTTGTTTATTCTCCCAAGATTCCCTTATTTATGCCTATTCCTATTGCCAAAACAAAAGACAAAAGGACAGATTATACTGACCTAATCTGAGATAGATTCCAGTGGTATAGCTCAGAGGATTGAGCAACAGAATTAGTAATGTAGCATTGACAGTCAAAATGCAGAGATAACCTGTTTATGGTGCACTGAGTCATAAATGGGACACCTGTATTATTCCTGCTACCTGCATGGCTTAGGGACCATCTTGGAATAAGGGAAAGAAATATTGTAATGGCCACAACTTGGGGAGGATACGGATTAGCAGAACCTTCTGGACATGAAAGCTCATGAACTCAAGGAAGCTGTGGTTTCCTGTCCAGACTCATTACGAAATCAAGCCAGTCAACACTCCAATCTGGATCAGAGAGGATCTTACCAGTCCCTATCTCTAAGGTGAGGGGCTTAGAGGAAAATTGCTGTTTATTTGGGAGGGAGAGTCTATCTGTTTTCCTGAGGGTGTGACCCCTGGTAGGTCAACCATGGCTAATGGCTGGTTGTACATTCACGAGCTGGAGTTATCACAGAGAAAGGACCTCAGTTGGGGAAATGCCTCCATAAGATCCAGCTGTAAGGCATTTTGTCAATTAGTGATCAAGGGTGGGAGGACCCAGCCCATTGTGGGTGTTGCCATCCCTGGGCAGGTAGACCTGGGTTCTATAAGAAAGCAGGCTAAGCAAGCCAGGGGAAGCAAGCCAGTAAGTAACATCCCTCCATGGCCTCTGCATCATCTCCTGCTTATTGACCTGCTTGAGTTCCAGTCCTGACTTCCTTTGGTGATGAACAGCAATGCGGAAGTGTAAGCTGAGCAAACCCTTTCTTCCCCAGCTTGCTTCTTGATCATGATGTTTTATGCAGGAATAGAAACTAAGACAGTGATGATGTAAAGTAAAAAGATCCATAGGTTTGTAGTTATGAATGTGAACAACTGACTAAACAAAGTGGAACAAATGCACACACATTTCTTATAGAAAGATTCAAAATAATATATGTATAGCATATGATCTCCAAAGGAACCAGAGAGCAAACTTTACTCAACTTTAAATAGTCAAGGGACAGTAATTTATTTCAAAAGAATAGGGTCTAAAGAAGAGGAAAATTGTTACTTTTCAGTAAGAATCATGACACAGTTGAATGTATGCATATGATTGGGTTACCATGACCACCCATGAGCCATGTACTTCTACTAGATCTGTTGAGAGGGATATTTTATTTTTATGATAAAGAGTCTCATAGACACATAGGCATAACAAGTTTGCAAAGTAGGATCCTGCACTGGCTGTTGAAGCAGAAATCTGCTATCAAAGAAAAAAGTGGTGCAGTCTGAATGAAGTCTGAGGTTTGGCAACAGAAGTATAAGTATGTTATGTTTTAAAACCATGTTCCAGTAAAGTCAGATGATGCAGCTTATGTGTAAGAATCCCCTGTACTGTCTTTGTAATTCTGAAAATTAAGTCAAAATTATTCTAAAATAAAGAGTTTAGTAAAATTCAGCTACAGTTTCAAGGAAATTCTTATGTTCATGCAAGTGTCTGTGCACCTATGTGTGTGTATGCTAATCTGTGGAATCTGGCGCAAGGCAGACAATTCCAATGTTAGGTAACAGTGACAACATTTTAGCTTAAAGTTTTTATTAAATGCTGCCCACCTTTGTGTGTGTTCATAGGCTTTCTTGGCTATATAGTCAGGGCATCATTTCTGTACATTCAAGCATTTTGTGCCTTTTTAAATTCAGTTATGAAAACAAGTGTTTTAATGGACGACTCTTTTGTGCATCAAGGAGATCGCTACCTAGAATCTTTAGCAAATGGAAAGCCAGGGCACACACATAAGTTAATTTCATACAGCAATGAATGCAAACTATTGTTCCAGAGCTCAGAGGTGGCTGCAGGCACCTCTCTACTGGTGACATGACAATGGGTTTGTAGCATCAGTGAAGGAAGAAGTCTCAGATCAAAGTGTTTAATTCCTTCCAAATCCTCCAGACCGCACACAGATTGGGTGTGACCTCTGGGTATGATCCAACAGTAAAGGCATCCTCATGACCAATTGCAATCTCTTGTTCTATCTGAATTACCTTGGCAAGTGTCACTTTATAGAATGAGTAAGAATTTTTATGAAAGTGAGTGGCTATTTAATAAAATGTATATGAGTAGTATTTCTGCACTGTTGGATGTTCATCAAGTTTGGTTTGGTATTGCCTAGAAGACAGAACAAGAAAGAATTAAGGAAATGCACTAACACTGAACATTTTTCCCCATGTGTCAGTAGCATCATTGACATCCTTAGCTCTAATCTGGCCTGATATGGGGAAGCTACTGATCCATTTTTCAATGTCTAAATAATTCTAAAATGACTCAAGTTTTTGTTTGTATTCCCAGATTTTCCCAGACAATTCCCCAGGCTTTTGGGCTATGAGCAAAGATGTCTATTAAACTAGAGAATTCAATGAAGAAAAAAGAAAACCCTCAAAACACATCTATCTTATTGTTGGGTGGTGTTGTGATAAAATGGCTGATGATTAATGATGAAGTTTATTCCATTCCACTGAAACGATGCATAGCTACAATCCTTCATTTTTCCAAACAGGAGTTTAGAAACTTTTTAAACTAACAGATTATTTGCCAGCATTATGATGATGTTGAGCTACTAGATAACTGTAGAAAAATAAACTTCCATCATCTTTATATCTAGAAACATTTTTAATAATTTATTTTTTGACTTTTAGTTTAATAATTTCATATTTATTTGATAGTCACATATTTTAGTATATCTAATTACATATATAATAGAATTATAAAATATAGCTGCTAGCCATGGATTAAGCTAGGTTTTTTGAGCTAGACTAATAAACTTTTAAATACATAGGAATTACAACATATAGAATGCTTTTCATGTGGTAAAATGAACCACTAAGCCCAGCAAAGATAATTATTTGTAGCTACTGATCTTCAGATCCAAACAGGTTCCTGCTAAAAATGTTAAAATTGGCAGCTTTGGCTTCTGATTTTATGTGCACATTTTCTCAGAAGATTACAAAATCCAAGGTAGTAAAACTTACCATCACTTATTGTTTGGAGAAAAACATTCTTGATGGAAACTGTCTTATATGCAGAATAGTAATTGACTTCCCAAGAACATCTTTAGGCAGCTTTTACTTTTATTTTTTTCCATTGGTGTCTCTTGGATTATGGGTTTTCTAATTTGACCCTCAACATTCACATTATTTCATTTGAAGCTAGTGAGAACGTTTTTTAAAAATGTATAATCCCTGAAGGAAAATCCTGCTGAGCTAGTGTTTTCCTCATGATATTCTTTTGAACAAGCCACTCACTTTAATCTAGTGGAACCACTGTGGCACAACTTTGGGTTAAGAATAAAGGAGAAGAGATAGGATGGAAATTTCCAAGAATTTATTAGCAATAAAAGTTTTAGCCAGGACTTCTTCCAGTTATTTGATTCCTGGTTGTTGGTTGTTGAAATTGTCTAACAAAATTCTGTGGAAAATGGCAGCAGTCTGAGTTCAAGGGGTCTGGAGCTGGGACGGGGGGGGGGTACTCTCTTCTTTTTCCTCTTTATCTCCCTCTTTTTGGTTTGTCTCATTTGTAATATTTAGTCAAAATTCTTGACTCAGCTTTAACTCTGAGTCTCTTTGGATTGAATCTTACATCTTGTAGCTTTTTTTTTTTTTTTTTTTTTTTTTTTTTTTGACAATTGGAGCTTTTAAAGCATTTTAAAGCAGAAATCTAAAGTGTATAATGTAATTTTTTAGTTTTATGTCAGCAAGATAATGCCTTTAGGTTTTGTAGGAATTAGTCTCTACCCTTTCTAAATACACTGAAGATTTTTTCTGGATATGCTAAAATAAAAATCTACCATGGCCATTGGATATTCATGTCTGAGAATGTCAGAAGCAGCTGTCTCGGTCCCTGCTCCTTGGGAATATGAGTAAGAAAACACAGAAGATGAGTCACCAAAAGACTGAAAATGTTCTGAGTATTTGTTAAATAGCAAGTGTCATTATAATTTCTCAGAATATCTAAGGGAATTTACACATTTTAATTTTCAACTTAATGTGTTCTGTACACATATTTAGAAAACAGAAATATAAAAGTAAAGACAAAAATTCTAGGGAGAATAAAGCTTTCAGAGGCAATATCAGTAGGGTGGACCTTAGGCTCACATTTTTTCTCTTACATTCTTTCACAGTTTTATGTATTAAAAAACTCTGAAAAAATATCTTGGGGGTAATTTAATTTTTTATCTTTCATTTTAAAGTAAAATAAGTGGTTTTTTTGTATTGCTGCCTCTGATTTATGGCTGACTTGCAAGCAGACTTTCAAAAATTTTCGTTTATTCATTGAAAATTCAAAAAATGTGTACAATGTGTCTTGATCATATCCACCCCAAATCTCTCCTTCAAGTCCTTCTGTGCTTTCTATGTGGAATACACCTGTCTCTTAACGTCCTCTCCTTTCTAAAAATGTTCTTATTATAGTCCATTAAGCCACTTAATGCAGCCCATATGAACATAGGTGTGGAGTCAGATTCGATGGCATGGACAACCAACCAGTGTCCACATCGCTAAGGAAAATTAGCCCTGTCAAACTTAGCAGCCATCAATTGCCAAGAATGCTTCAGCAAGGAGTAAGGCCTCCCTAGTCCCTCCCCTTAGGCTTGTACAGATGACTACAGATGCCGAGTTCTTGTATTCAACAGTCATGATATGCCTATTGAACAACATTTCAAAGCTCTGCTCCTAATCCTCCAACTCTTGCATTCTCCGCCCCCCTCCTTTGTGTTCTCTAGCCTTAGGCTAGGATAGATTGGTGCAGATGTTCTGTCTGCCACTGAGCACTTACAGCTACTTATTTTTTGCCATAGTGAGTTTCTGCATAAGCACCAACCCCTACAAAAATAGTGTCTCTGGCCTTTAAAGAAAAAAAAAAATAGATTTTTTTAAAAAAAAATTATATAATTTCTTTGGCTATAGCATTTTAAATCTATCCAATCATTACCTTAAGCCATATTTGCCTGATATTCCATCTTATTAATGTGAATACAATGCAGAAGAAAATTAGCATTTATATGAAGTAGAGACAGGACGCTGAATAAATTGTCTCTAGTTAAAAGTAACTTCTAGACTACTATTTTGCTTAAAATCAGTACTAATCTGGGACAGTAGGATGGCTTGAGGCATTAGGTTCTTCACTCCCAATATGAAGAATTTTGATGTGTTCACTCTTTTTATTCCTCTTTCTTTTGGGACAGGTGAGGGAGACTTGGAGGAGGGGCAAAGGGTCATGAAGTCTAGTACTTTGGTCTAGGTATCATTCGCTTTCTCAGTGACCACAAATTGAACTTCGGATGTAGCCAAGTCTCTCAAAAGACTTTAGTCTGAAAGGAAAATGAAATGAGGGTACATGAGTCACTAGACATTCTTTAAAGTTCCTTGCAAAACACTTTTCCTTAGGGGTGAACAGCAGTGTCGTCCTTGTCTTGAAAGAACATAGCACACATAGTTGAATAACACGAAGAAACCATAATAGATATGGTGCAGACATTTAAATTTCATCCAATATGGTCTATTTGGTAGCTAAGACCAGCACAGAAAAAGAGAACTTCTGCCCTTTGCTGAAAACCTCTTAAAAAGAAACACTTCCGGGAGCTCAAATCCTTTGTACTGGAGCACAGATGCTAACTGCCACCTTGAAGTAGAATTCTCTATTGTGGAATTAGTTGGAAGAAGATGTTACTTTGAGTTGAGGGCCAGAAACTTTCTCCCAAAGAAGATTTGCAAAAGTTGGGTCAGAGAGTAGTAGAATTTATTGGAAATGCTTCATCAACAAGCTTGGTAAGCCAAGCCAAGCTTCTCCCTTCATTTCTCTGAAGGAATGGCCCTCAAAGGAGAGGCAATCTGGTGGAGTTCAGGAATGTCTCTTTTGAACCAGGCTCAGAACATACTGTGCAGGACATTCAATGAGAAGCCTCCTATTAAAAAATTGTCTCTTTTAGCTTATCTATCTAACAAGTACCAGAATGTAGTAAAATTGTCAGATTGTCACACATTAAAGAACTATATTAATGTCTGATTATTTATGTGCAAAGTAAAGACATATAATCAAAAGAAGATAAAGCTGAAAAATGTTTTGGTTAAGACATTGTATAGTCACTTCTTAAATTATCAGATAATATCTGTTTGAATTTCCATTTGTATTAATGTATAAAAATCAGCGTGTCTGTATCACAAGAAGAGATGTTAGACTTTAGAATAAAATTATATCCAGGATGGCTAAATTTTAAAAGAGGAAAAAAAAAAAAAAAGCAAAGCTGGTCTTTTTCATAGAAAATAAGCCTCTTAGTACCATTGTTTGTACTTAGAAAATGTGAAAACTATTTAAAAATGAATTTAATTAAACTTTGCTCAGATTTAATATTGGACCTTTTTCATACCAGACAGCTATTGGCCATTAAATTATGGAGTTTGAACTTCAGTCTTTCAAAAATGTAAAAGGTTTTTTATATATTCAATTTAAGAAATAAGTTTGTCCAGTATTTAACAACAACAAAATTGTTTCTACTTTTCCATATTATTCTAATATATAATATTTATATTAATATGTATTTGATAGTATAATATTGAATATATAACATCCAGATTGATGAGGTATTTTATTTGCATCTGATTCAGTAAATACTGAATGATATGTATCTGTTTATTTTTGGAGTACATTTTAAACTATACCTTCATTTATTCCTAAGTAATTTTAAAGTGCTATGACATTAATTGAAATATTGATATGTGTTTTTGAAATAAAAATTTTATAGATCACCTAATTATTATAATTTGATTTGGAAGGCAACCGAATTTTCCATGATGCCTTCCAGAGTTGCATGGATCAGATTTGATAGAGAGAGATTGCCTGAAAAGCTAGATTCAAGACAACCAAATGAAAAGATATTGTTTTGAGATTTATATACTGAAGAATGTGCAGCTATGCTGAAGTTCATCATAAAGATGCCAAACTAGCCTGCTTGGATTCCTGATCTCAGGTTCTTTCAGCCAGATCCAGTCATGACAGACATCAGATGTCACTACAATCTTTGTATGACTTTCTTAAGGCCATTTGACTCTCTCATTTTTCTTATGTCCCCCACCCCCAAGGATATCTCAATACCCATATTACAGCTTGAAGACACAAGTGAAGAGTTGTTTCCCTGATTCCCTGGCCCTTGGGGGGCTATAGGTGGTTATTCTAAGATTGTTTTTATGAGGAATTTAGAATTGGTTATAATTTAACAGGGAAGAATTAGCTAGATTGATTTGTACAGCCATAATCTCATTTGGTAACTAAGCTAAAGTCATATCTTAGAGTTGTAGAAATCTTTGAAATTGATACTATCTTTACATTGGTATAGAATTTATTTGATACAAATTTAAGGTTTTCACTGGTATAATTTCTTACTGATTTAAAATTGAGATTAATATTGTTACTTTCATATAGGCATTGTGCCTATACAATACATTTAAGAATACAAGGTTTGGACCCAGTCCTTCTATTGATGTCACTGCAAACTTCAGAGTTGATTAAACATAGTAATTAGGGATCCAATAACAAATTCATGCCTCCTAGTTCACTGTTAGGGAGTTATAAAAACATTCTCATCAGAGATAGCTGAAAATAGTTAACAGACAACAGTCAAGATTACCTTATATAAATAGATGGTTTTAAAAAATGTCAGAAATCTACAAATTATGACAGTTATTGTTAGTTATCTTTTGTTGAGACATATTTGCTCCTAACAGTTCCCCTTTGGTGGATTTAACAAAGATATTGACCATCTCTACCTCCAGGTGAGGTTATACTTTGTTGCTAGACAGCTACTGGGCAGAAACTGCCTATTTCACCTGCAGACTACTACTGTCCAAAAAGGGACACATATCAGAATAGTCTACTGATAGTCTTTGCTGAGCCAGAATTATTAGCCATCAAGATTTTTGCATTTCAAAGGTCTATCAGTTGACCCTGGGCCAGAAGGCTGAAGACTTGTTTTCACATGTTGCTAAAAGGACTGTGCTAGTGGAGATGTGTCTCTACAAACTTTCTCAGTTCTGGAAGCTATGTTAGGCTTCCTATGTTTATAGATATTTGGTCATTCTCAGATTTCTGATGAAGTTGAAGACTAATTTAGTTTTATAGCCTACCCAAGCTAATTAACTTTGAGAAAATGTAGTAATTTAGATGAGTTTTGAGTTTTCAAATGGTAATAGTTGTGCATAGCTTACATTTGAGAGAAAAGTTTTTTTTTTTTTTTTTTTTAAGTAAACAGAAAGATTGATGTGTAGGTTGATGTCAAGGTGAAACATGATTGGACAGTAGAGAATGGGGCGGGGACAAAGTTTTTGTAAGGCAGGACAGAGGGGGAGGGAAGAGAATGAACATGGAGCCAGAGAAAGAGGATTTGAACCTAGGTGATCTTAATTGATGATAGGTAGATAAGAATATTTTCAAGAGTTTCTACAGGTCAATTTGTCTTATCTAGGTAGGCAATTTACATATTTGTTAAATGGTTGTAAGCTTATTGTGTGGATGTATCATGGATTGATGATCTGACATATAAATCTGACTGACAATCAAAAACAAAAACACACAAAAATGAAATTGTCCATTAATGTTGTTGATTAAAATGTACCAGAATTGGGCTTGGAAAAACTATGAACTGATTCTTGATGCCAAGTAACTGAGAATAAATAGCATTATAGGTGCTATAATTAATTTCACAGGGTACCACAAGAGAATAGGCACAAGAGACCAGTGTTTAGTTCAGTGGGGCATGCCAATAAGAGAACACTTCAAAGACAAGGTAATAGTTAACATTTGAAAGCTCAATTCAATTATTTGTCTTCTGGCCTAAAGTTAAATAAATCTTTCGGACAGAAGCAGCACTCATACCTATACTTTGGCCTTTCCTAACTGCCCTCCATGATGACTTTCCCTGATGAGTCTTCATTCTATGATTATTGATCAAACATCAATCATTTCATTACTGGCAGACATTTTATTCATTACTTCTCTCAGTCATTTTCATATTTAAACACTCATCTGTGTGGATAGTTAAACTCAGTTGTCTCTGGGTCAGTCAGTCTGGAATGGAGAAGACAGTTGACACTTTTAACAAATTTTCAGTCATGCTGATGCTATAGACGTGTTTCAATTATCCCAGGCTGCTGTGGCAAAGTATCATTGCTACTGTATACAACAAACATGTGTTTCTAACAGCTCTTGTGAAGATGGCAGATGCATAAAATGAATGTTCTCCTTCTTCTCCGCCCCTTCTTCATCTGGGTGAAATTCTGGTTAGGACTCTCCTTCTCAGTTCATGATGCCCCTCACCTTCATGTTTCTTCACATGGTGGGAAAGGGCAGTTTACCCATTGGTTACTTCTTATAAGTATGCCAATAATCACAATGAGGGCTCTATCCTAAAGACCTGTCTACCCTCAAATGCCCTACATCCCCATTCCATCAACTGGCATCAGAGTTTTAGTGTGTGAATTGGAATGGGGCATACAGATATACACATCCAGGAATGTGCTTTAAAATACAAGTTTATTTGATTTCTAAATGAGTTAAAACTGGATGATGGTCAGGAATCTGTATTTTCATTTCTCCCCATCAATTCTGTTTATCAGTGATATCTGAATACCACTGATGTCCATCTCTCTAGTTTTACAAATAATAAAGCTGAGATGCAAAAAGTTGTGAGTTATTTGTAGAAAATATTTACCATGTAAGAAGCAGATCAAGTTTTCTTTCTCATTACGCCTTTTCTCCCTCCAATAAATCATTACAAGTCACATTTCTGAGAACAGCCAATATTGTCATCATAACCTTCAATGTTCTCCAAAATCTCTCTTATTTTGCAATTTATTTTCTTAATTTTTGGATATACTTGGTGAAGTCCCAGATCATTAAATGGGGAAGAACGTTTTACTATCTTGGGCATAGACAGGTTTATAATAGAACAAAACTCATTCCACTTTTCAAGGACCTTCTAAACTTGTAGAAGGTATCAAATTCCCACACATGGCAAAAATTCACCACACAGTGGTAATAAAAGGCAGAATTATAGTTAAGTGTCTCTGAAAAAGCACAGAAGATCAGAGGAGAGCGTTGGCATGATTAAACAAATATATACCTGTTGAACAGATACTCGTCTACTTGCCAAGCCCTTTCGTCTTTTTTTTTTGTTTACTAATCAAAATTAATAAAACTATTTTATTGAAATTTCGGGAACTAGGTACTTTTTTAAAATTCCATATTTTCACAGATCAGCATTCTGCTTGCTCTAGAAACTCAGATGTTTGGACTCCACTATTGTCCCTTCTCTCTTTGTGTCACACAGCATAGAAAACCCAAGTCCTTCTGAACTGCTACATCTACTCTGTGACCAGCTCCAAGCAAAAGACATGGAAGTGGGAGTGGAGTATTTACAGAGACCAGCTGTGACTATGAACACATTCTGCTATGTGGGGAATATCCATACAAAGTTATGCCTCACGAATTGTGGAATGCACCGTACCCAGGACACAGGTGAGTTTCCCTTTGTGTTTTCTGTATGGTTCAAGCCAAAGCTGGTGATAATATCTAGTCCCTGAGGGAGCTCAGAAGTTTGGTAAATTTCAAAGAGAGACTCGGTAAACATTCAATACCGAGTTGCAAGAGTGGACCAGGGAAATGCTGCAAGTTACTTGTGTCAAGGGTTATATGTCCCCACATCAGAATTCTGTCAAGGGCTAAAGCACATGAGCTCAGCTCTGGTGTGTAAATTGGCTTCTGGGCACTCAAGTGAACATAAACCTAAAACAGTGCCTTAAACACTGGAAAGAAAACATGGGTATGGTACTATGTTAATATATGGGTTATTTTCTGACCTTTATTTTTTATTAAACAAATTTAATTTAAAAACAGAAATAAATGTATAGATTTTAAAAGGATTTTTACATAATACTACATGGATATATTATTTTAGTCAGTACTTAATTTTTTTTCAAAGGTTTGATAGTATACATTGAAAACTTACTGGTTACAATGAGCATAAAGTACATATAAAACAAAATATAACATGGAAATAGTCAAAATTTTCTTGGTGTGTAAAGATTAAACATGATGATTTTTACATACCAAGGATTACCATCAGGTTGCATTCTTAGCTCTTGAATTGTTAATGATTTAAGGTCTAGGTGCTGCTTTTTCTTTTTAAAAATGTTATTTGCAAATTATTTTATTTGTTTACATCCCAAATGTTGACTTCTATCCCAGTCCTTCCTTCAAAGTTCTTCATTTAACCCCCTCCCCTTTGCTTCTGAGAAGGTGCTCCCTTTTCCCACCCCCTTCCCTGTGGCATCCCTATAGGATTAGGCCCATTCTCTGTAGCTGAGGCCAGATAAGAAAGTCCTTAGCTACAAATCTCTGGAAGCTCCCAGGTATCTGGGTTAGTTATCACTGTTGGTCTTTTCCATAAGACTGCAATCCCCTTCAGCTCCTTCAATCCTCCCCCTAACTCTTCCAGTAAGGGTCCTCAACCTCAGTCCAATGCTTGGTTATAATTATATACATCTGTCTCAGTTAGTTGCTGGTAGAGCCTCTCAGAGAACAGTTATGCTAGGCTCCTGTCTGCAAGTACAACATGGCTTCAGGAATATTTTCAGAGTTTGGTACCTACCCATGGGATAGATACCAAGTTAGGCTTGTCACTGGAGAGCCTTTCCTTCAGTCGCTGCTTTACATTGTTTTGTACCAAAGCAGTAGCAAGGCCTATACACCAGCAAAGAAGAAAATGTGACTGTGTGCCTGTAGCTGCATTGGCACACTAAACTCACTTGAGACTACAAAGGCGGTCTTTAAAATAAAGTAAGAAAATCCTCCTTCCATCTATCTCCAAAAGAAATACCTGCAGACCCATACAGTCTCTTTGAAGTTTACAGATAATAAGTCTGCAGACCTCACTCATATTGGGAACATCTACACAAGTCCTGGTCAAGCATGCTACACATAGATGTCTCCAGATACACAGTAAGTCCAGTTGGTGGTGCCTGAGTCCACCCCCTAGGATGGCCTTCTGCCAGAGCACCACATGGATTTAATAGATATCTACAGAACCTTTCACCCCCAGAACAAGAGAACATATCTTCTCAGCACCCCAGGAAACTTCCAAACTTGACCATATAATTGGACACAAACATAAAACAGGTATTAAAAGTTCTCATGTTAGTGTTGGTATACTTTAAGAATGATAGTTATTTCTGAGGTTTAAGAAAGCACAGAAATCCAATTTTCTCTGTAGAGGCTCAGATATTTAGTATATCTGATGATGTCTATTTTTTTACAATTATAATTCTTTTAAAGACTCTTAACAATTAGAATATAATTGCATTACGACCCCCTTGCCTTCACTCCCCACAATCCCTCACAGGTCTCCTCCCCTTATTACTTGAAGTAAGGGATTCCTTTATCTTTAGCTGTTTTTATACCACACACAGATGTATAAATGTCTAAGTACATAAATATAATTCTCTCGGTCCAATTAATTAGTGCTATTTCTGTGTCTATCAGGGCTGACCATTTGGCACTAGATTAAATTAGAGGTTCTTTGGGAAGAACTATTTCTCTAACTATTCTTCTGCTGCTTGTCTTTTTAACCTGTGGGTGGGATTCAGCCACTTCATATTCGTATGTCTATTCTTGTTATATTATTTTGAGGTATGATGGGAGGAGCTTCCCTGTCATTTCTAGGATAACTCACATTACAGCAGCTCTTCTGGTACTCTGCCTCTTACAGTCTTTCTGCCATATCTTCTGTGATTATCTCTGAGCCTTAGGTATAAAAATCATATTGCAGATAAATTAATTGAGGCTGGATACTCAATGATCACTTGTTCTATTTTGACCAATTTTAGATTTCTGTAATGAGTATCCTTCTATTTTTTTATTTTTTTAAACTTTATTTTAAAAAGCAAAGATAAAAGAAAAAAATTTAAACATTTTTGCATAAATGTATACAAATACATTTTTGTCAGTGTTTGGCTTTTATTTCCTTTTTTTTTAAGGTTTGATACTCTGCATTAAGGTCTTACTAGTTACAATGAGCAAAAAGTACATGTAAAACAGGATGTAACCCAGAATTAGTCAACATTTTCTTGGTGTGGAGTATCCTTCTATTGCAAAGAAAAGTTTCCTTTATAAGGGGTAAGAGTTATCTATAAGTAGGTATAAAATTAGATATTTATAATGTAGTTAGAATTTATGCTCATTCGATAAAGTGGTAATAACTGGGTCTACTTTAAGACCCATGGCCTAATTAGCCCTGGGTGGTGGATTAAGTTTTAGGTACCAGACACGATTCCCTTCCTGTTGAGAGAGTCTTAAGTTCAATAAGAGATCTGTTAGTTCCCACCACAGTATCAGGATCACTTATGCAGTCAGGTTGGAGATATTGGTTACTACCTAGGTAGGAGTGCCACTTATGAGGTCAGGCTGGTCCGTAAACATCACAGCTGGTAGGACTATAGCTTTCTTCTCTCCCTTGGAAACTTGCATAACATTTTTCAGGACTACAAAAGTCAATTTTCAGGGCAAAAGTGTCAGGTCAGAAACAGCTTATGTTCTCTGGGTCTTATGTCTAAAGTGTATGTTGTCTTCAGCAATAGGGATTTACCTTCCTTCAATGTATGTAAGACAGCCAAGGGAAACAGCAATTGCCTACATTGTCTTGGAAGTCTCTTGGTACAAAGTCTCTTCATACATTTATTTATTCCATACACCCACCAAAATCTGTTTATTTTACTTTAAGAATTTATAGTAGGCTCTTGCTCTGTAACACCAGCCGACCTGGAATTTACCATGCAGACTAGGCTAGTTTCTACCTTACAAAGACCCACCTTTCTCCGCACCACCACACCTTTAATTCCCAAAACTTGGGATTTTTCTTGTTATGCTAGAGAGAACAAACACATCTGAGGAAATAAGAGGCAGAAACATTGTTTGATTGTGTATACTTTCTCTGAGATCTTACTAGTTTAAATTAAGAGTTTCTTATATCAACCTTTTATAGATAAAGGTCACCCAATTTATCTACTTATCTGATCATTATGCCAAAATTAATGCCATTTAGAATATGTCAGGCAAAAGAGAAAGGCAGTAATGAATGAATGAAGGAAGGAAGGAAGGAAGGAAGGAAGAAGGAAAGAAAAGAAGGAAGAAGGAAGATAGAAATCAAGACACTATTTTTGTTGGGACTGTACAAAATGGGAACTTCAACTGCATAAAAGATCTTTTACGTCTATGTTTATTCATCCATAGTTCATGAATCAAATTGAACTAACCTTTTCTAATTACATAGGTGTTAGCTCCTTCCAGCCCCCACTCCCAATGTGCACTAAGTCAGTATAACTAAACCATCCTTCCAGGACAGTGAGGACTTAGTGATCATTATTTCCCCTGTAGTTCTCAGGACTGAGCTTTTGATCATTGAAGCTACACAGCTTTGTGTGGGTGTGTAATGTGGTTAAACAGTTGATGACTTGTTTTTCTTTGACTATTTAGCAGGCATTTTTAATGGATAAGGTTTGAATTATTTCTCATACCCACAAGCCATAATGAATTCATCATCTCAAAAGAAAGTATTTTTATTTCTGAGACACTATGTTCTGAAGAGTCAACCCAAGCTGTCTACTGAATTACATCGAGCTGGAGCTGGATTGGGACTTTATTGCTAGGCATTCCATTAGCTCAGACCTCAAGCTCCCTGCTGATATGACTGAGAGAACCCTGTTTGCTTCTGGACCTTGGAAGGAAAAGCAAGAGATAACTACAAGGTGGTGACATTGAACAATCACTCACAGCTATTTTTTCTGAATATGACAGATATCTTTCCCACTTCTCCAGTTAGTTAATGAGAGGAAATTTGAATAGAGATGAAACATATGGACTAACATTTTAAGATTACCATCTAGAGGGTAAAGTATAGCATGCCATTTCAAGATCTGATGTTTATAACCACAGCATATGAGAACCAATTCTCCCCTGTTCATACTCCACACTCTGAATCGTACCATGTAAAAATGTTATAAGTATCAGATATCATATTTCTATGTCAAATTTTAGAATAAGGCTCATTATACCATCTATATTTGGTCTCTAAGGCCAATAAAACTTATAAAACCTTATGACTTGTGGGGTACTAATAACAGAAAACATTTTATATGTAAACTTGAAATACTGCCTGAAATGTATGTGGTGATGAATGTTGAAAATACAATGGGCACGTGTCATGTTGTTTCTCAGATGATACACTAGGAATAGCTAATGTGCTTCTCATCACTATTCATTATTGAATATTTAGTATTGCTGCCTCCATCTTACAAAGATTTTGACATAGAGTTAAATCATTTACTGAAGTTAAAAAACTGACAGAACTGATATTTGGGCCCAAGCCATAGGTTCCACGCTTTGTAGTCTTGAACCCTGAGTCGCATATGTATCCAATTGATTATATATGTGATCACATATGATTTCAATTCATGTAATTGGTCTCAGCCTAATATGATTGAGGCTGAGAGTAAGAAAGTCCCTTATAAGGTGTAAGGGTAAATTCTACAGTTGTACAATTCTGAGCTAAATTTTTTAGTGTATGGCTTAGTGGGTACCATACCTGTTTCATGAGGAGACTAATTTGCTCATGTAGAAAAGTGAATGTATTTTAAAGGAATGAAAATCACCTCTAAACGTTGAAAAGAACATTGCATTTGAAGTAAGGAATTCTGAACTCTGATCTTCTTTGGCTTGGTAGCCCTGTGCTTCTCTCCCTGCAGCAAGCCCAGCAGATCTGGTAGTGAGCTCACAAATGTACTGGACTGAATTTTGAGTTTCAGCATGACCCTTGGCATTCACTGGCAGTACTCCAGTAGTTAGCTCAAAGAAGCTTACAATTTTGATATTGATTTATTCTGCATTCTCTTCAATTGTGTCATACTTTTAAAAGTTGCTTTTGACAGCTGCTGTGTTTAAAAAAAATGAGGAGCACTTGAAAAATCAGTGTGTAAAAGGAAATGGCTGTGCAGTTTCCAATGGCTCTGGGGTTTGGGGAATCATTAGAGTCTATAGGAGGTGCATCGCTGTTAAATAACAGTGCTTTTGCTTTGTTTATAAGAATGTATATGTATATATATATATATATATATATGTATATGATATAAATGATATGTGCAAATTTTGTTTTCAAATGGTTATTAAGGCATATTGGCTATTTATTTTGATAAAATTAAGAAAATCATTATTTGGATGTAGCTACTTAACAAAGGAAAATGTCAGCTATTTATTTTGTCCTAGGATCACCATGAAAACTAGAAGCACTGAGCACACATCAAGGAGCTGTGAAATAAGAATGTTTAGAAACTTATAAAATAGAGGATTAGTTTGGGATGTATCAGGACAGTTTTAACTCCAGTATTTATATGAGGACCAGAAGAGATGCTGTTAAATTCTAAGGTAACTGTAATAGTAGATGAGTCTCTGGCAAGGCAAAGGTGAGTTAAAGTAGCTTGTTAATTCCATGTGTCATTAACTGGTAGTACTTAAGTATTCATATCTATTTACAGATTCTCATATACTAAACTAAGTTTCTAAAAAAGTTAACAATTAGCTATAAATGAGTCCATCATTAATGAGACTTCATCTTTCATTTTTTTTATTTTTTATATTTTGTGGGACTTATAACTCTTGCCTAGCATACGCTATGCTACATGGATTATTTAGCTATGAGCTACACCTTCAGGGGTAATGAGCAGGGCACAATAGAAGGAGTGAGACAAAGCCCAGCTATACAGTAGCCCTGCTACATGGACAATGCAGCTTTTATGCAGCTTTAGAATAAAGGCATGACTCATTTACAAAGAGTTGACTCTTCTGCATGTATGTATCCTGCCTTTACATGTAATCTTATGTATAGTTTCATGTGGTGAATATTTCACTAACATTTAAAGTACCATACAGGGATGTGAGCTTCCATATTCTAGTGAACATAGATGACTTTCAACTGCACTGGGGCATCCTTTGGGGATGGTAGAGCTAGTTTTATGTGATCTTGATTCAGAATTTTCATCTTTCCCTTTGGCTGATTTCTTTTTCTCACATCTACTTTTTCAGTCTTCACAGGGCTTTCAAAAGCTCCCTGTCTGCTTTGTTTTCCTGATTCACCTCCCCCCTCAGCAATCACAGAAGACTCTTGAGGAGGCAGTCAGACTGTGATGGACTGCCTTCTGCTATTAAGGAGTAAAATTCCAACTAGAGAGGGCAAGGGAACTCTCTTCCTATCCTATCTTACAGCCAGAGAAAAGGATTTAAATCCACAGTAGTACGAATTTGCTACAATTCCAGCAGCACAAAAGTTTTGTCTGGACATCCTGTATACTAGAAGACAATTCTTCAAGGAGGTTGAAATACAAGGTCTAAACAAAAGTCATCTGATTGTACCAACCAGTGGGCACCCCAAAGGCAAGAGCCTATGAAGTCCTGACATTCATTGGTCTAGGAAAGCCATTCTTGTACAGCTCTCCCTCTCTCCCTCCCTCCCTCCATCCCTCCCTTCCTTTTATTGAGTTTTTTTTTCTTTTTTTGGTAATTTCAAATCATATACCCCAAACCCACCCATCTCCCTTAGCTCTTGCAACCTCCCTATGAAAAGAAAACAAAAAAAATTAAAATTAATAATAAATCTCCTCATGGAGGCTGAGGTATGTTATGGTGCATCACGCCGTGCACCCTTTTCCCCAAACTGCTTTACTTGCAAACGTTCGTTGCAGTGAACTCCTCCTAGATATCCCGTGTTGTGGAGGTTTTACAGCTTTGCTTCTGCAGGACTGGCCCCTTCACTGTGCTCCAGCAGTTTACAGATGGGGTAAATGTTGGATTGGTTCAACTAAAAGTCCAGTATCTCGGCCTGAGTGGTGGCTGAGTTGGCCAGGTTACCAGCTCCCTCACATTCACACCACACCATGTGGGCTAGCTCTCCAGCCCTGCCCAGCTACAGAGACAGCTCTCCTGCATTCATGTCCTTGGTGGCTAACTCTCCCTTGCCTCTGTCATTAGGGCTCACTCTCTGAGTGCCACAGCTGGCTAGAGGTAGGGACAGTTCTGCATAGCCCTTGGACACAAACATGGTCCCAAGCAGCAGCCCAGACCAGGGACATCTACATGACCTTTGGTGATAACATGAGCCACAGACATTGACTCCTGCTGTTGTAGGACTAAGGACCCAGACATAGCCCTTGGATGCAGCACAGGTAAGGACTTCACCATGACCTCAGGTTGCCTTTGTTATGGCATCTAGACTACCTATCTAGGGATACATGTTGGTAAACTGTTGTGGTGGTCAGATTTCTTCCTAGTCTAGTGTGAACACCATCAGATATCTCTAGGCTCACCAGAAAGGGGCTAAATAAGATGGTCATATGAATAGATGTGGTGTGGTAAATCTAAAGAGAGAGATAGAAATATTGGAGAAAGAAAGATAAAGGTATATGTCCCAGACCAATAGGTAAGAAAACAAACATGACCACAGTAAAGATAACCCTAGAGATAGTCAATATATTTATAAGTAAATTGAAGTATCTGTTAACAGTCTTTCTGTTTTCCTTATGAGTAATCTCTTCAGATGTTTTATGCATTTGTTTTGAGTGCTATGATATTAGTTAATTGAGGATATTATTTTTCAGTTGTTACAACAATTATGACAAATTTAGCAGCTCAAATAATAGAAATTTATCATCTTTTATCTATTGAGTTGGGGAGATGGGTCGATAAGTAGGAATACTTGCTATACAAGCATGTGTACGGAAGTTTAAATTCTTAGAATCCATGTTACAAAATCTGGAAATGGTTACCCATGTCTGGAATCTAAGAAGTGGAGGAGAAAGACAAATAGATCCGACTAGGCAGTCTAGCCAAAACAACAAACTTTTAATTCCATGAGAAAGAAGTACATGCACATACAAACTTAGGTGCATACAATACACATACATACAGAGACACACAGAGAGAAATAGAGACAGTGACAGAGACAAACAGATACACACACACACACACACACACACAGAGAGAGAGAGAGAGAGAGAGAGAGAGAGAGAGGTCACATACATGTTCAGCACAAATCCTGAAGACACATATGAAGAATTTTGTGCTATGGTGGTACACACCTTTATTCCAAGCCCTTGGGAGGCAGAGGCAGAAGGACCACTGAGTTCAAATCCAGCCTGATTTACAGGGTGAGTTCTGTACGTTTATGGCAGGCATTAGGACTCCCCTGTCCTAAAAGCCAGTGGTTGCTGTTTATTTGGTGTTTCCCAATTCAACTACCACCCACTGCTTTATGGAGCTCTAATTCAGGCAATGTGCTGATTGTGCATTCTTACACTTGAATGTTACACATGTTCTAAATGCACCTCTTCTCCTTAAAAAATTTATTCTGAACAGTCATTCTGTTATATTGAAGATGGAAACTCTAAGAAGATTAAGAGGTTCAAAGAGTAGGCCCTACTTCAGCCTGACTCTTGCTCTAGCAAAGAACATCAGGAGAGCACATGCAAGGAACAGAGAGCATATGAGGACATAGTAAGAAGGTAGACATCTGAAACCCAAAGCCACAAGATGCAGGACAAGACAGAGTTGTTGACATCTTAGTATTAGATTTCCAGACTACAGAATTGTAAGAGCATACTTTCTTTTGTTTAAACCAGCCAGTATTTTGTGTGAACTGAAGTTCCCAGAATAAGGCCACACCTTTGGTAAAAATTCTACTTGACCAAATGACTAAAAACTTGAGACTGTGGAGAGTTTGGTGTATCACAGCTGTAGCAAAATTATTTTGGGCGGTCTCTATTACCCTTAACGGATATTCATTACCCACAAATGTATGTATCGTAGCATCCCTCCAGTAAGTAGATAACTCTTTTGGAAAGTATTCACTGACCTATAGTTTTCTCCAATACAAAAATCTAGTAATGACATCAGTCACTGTCTAGAACGTATACAATATTTTTCTTGTTTTTCAGCAACTTATCTAAGTAGTTTTCTATCAGTGTATTTGGGAAACTCATTGTTTATGTCTCTCTTTTGTTTTGTGACTATAGATTTTTGTTCAAAGCATTTCTATCTTGGAATATGTTGTCATGGTATTATAATTAGTTTTACTTGTCAATCTGACACAATATGTCAATGAAGAAATACCTATATTTAGTTTGTATGTGGGCATGAATGTGGAGGATAGTTTTAATTAACTTAGTTGATTTTGGAAGACCCAGCCTAGTATGGGTGGCACCTTTCCCCAGGCAGAAAGACTTGAACTGTACCAGAGTAGAAATTGCACTGAGTACAAGCAAGAAAACAAGTGAGCAAGCATGCATTCATTCCTCTCTGCTCTTATCTGTGGATGTTAGGTAGTTCCTGTCTCCTTGACTTCTCCACTATGATGAGCTATAACCTTTCTTCTCTAAGTTGCCTTTGTCAGAATATTTTATCACTGCAGTTTAAATGAAACTATGACAGTTCATCACATAACAGAAATTGTTATTGTAGGGATAAGGCCCCTCTAAAGCTCTTGTCACCCAAAAGGCTAGGATTGGTTGCTTGTCCCAGCGTACCAATTAAAGAGACAACTAATGGCAATGGAGGGAGGAAGGAACGTCATTCAGTAGAGCTGTGTTAGGAATGACAAAGGAAGAGGACCATTAACTTCAAGTTCATTATAGCTCCCAGCGTGAGCTTTAAGTAGAAAAAACAGAAGAGCCTGAAGAAACATACACAATTAAAAATCTTAGTCAATGTGTGATCTTGTTCACTGCTTGAATTCTATTTCGGCAAGGTGGCAATGAAAAGTCCATAGGGCCTGAATGGCTGATAGCTCCTGCTGTAGGTTGCAGCCTCAGCCACACGGACTATTGTTGCTCTTGCCTAGTGGTGCTTACTGCAGGGCTCTGCTATTTGTAGAATCTTAGGTTACTGAATGGTCAAGACATGCCTTATCGTTGTGTCTTTAGCCTTGAAGGGGGTTGAGATGGGTGGGGGTAGAGGAGTATGCCTCGAATAATTAATATGCCTAAGTAGAGTCAGGCAGGGATGTGGCTCAATATAAAAGAGACAGACTCAGAATGAAGACAGAGATGGCACAGTCTTATCCTGCTTTGGTTTTCTGTGGTACAGATGAGAAGTTGGTGCTTTTAATTAAATACAGGCAGTTTCTAAATAATAAGGCAGATCTTGAAAAATTTAAATTAACTAAGTTACATTACAATAAGATTATATACATATCTTTATACATCTTTATATAGATGTTCATGTGCATGTGCGCGTGCACATACACACACACACACATATAGAGAGAGACCTATGTACAAATACATAAAAATATGTACCTAAATACACATAACATATATACATATAGATACATGCACTTATACACGCATACAAACATATCAGACATATGTATTGACACATATACAGATGCACACACACACACACACACACACACACACAGAGAGAGAGAGAGAGAGAGAGAGAGAGAGAGAGAGAGAGAGAGAGAGAGAGAGAGAGAGTCACCTACACAGACATACTCAGATTTGAGGAATTTTAATCCAGGAACATGGCTGCTTTGATAACATCTAAAGACCTTCTAGGTCTGTGCGATACAGTTTGAATGCAAACACAGCACACACCTTTAATCCTTCTGTCACATGTAATTTTAAAATGCATGTTTGCTGCTTGCTAGGGGCTAGCAATAGGTGTTTCACCCAGAGCCAGCTCCGCCAATCCTCTAATGACTGCCCTGCAGCAGAGCCTTTTCTTCTGCCCACCCGAGTCGTCTTAGATGGAAAACACCAGACAGCCTTAATATTTTAAAACCAACCAGGTGAAGAATATCCTGCCCTGTCCTCCTTAGTTTCCAACGCCCGCGGAGGCTATAAATGATTGGCCAGTCCCTAGACCACTTTCTCCCTGCTCCACAGCCTGGTCTGAATCCTCTCCCCTTCTTTCTTTTCCTCTTCCTCCTGGGAGCGGGAAATCGCACCTTTTCCTTCGCCCAATGCTTAGCTTCTGGCATCAGTTAAAATGGGGGAGAAGGTTCCCATGAAATCTCCTGAGTACATGATCCACTGCTCCTGGGGAAGCCCTGCTGAGGTTCTTGAGGAAGCAGAATTAGTGTCAAAATACAAACATCACAAAACCTGGCTGCAATACAGGTGCACCCTTAGTACATACTTTTAATCCCAAACAATGATGTCTAACTGAGGGGCAGGCTAGGTGATAAATCAGAGAAACATTGGACAAAATGAGTTAGAGATAAGATCTGCCCAGAACAGAACTCTTGCAAGGACTGGAAAGGGAGGCTATTTAAGAGCAGTGCAGAAAGTGAGGGTCAGTCAGTTGAATCCAATTAGAGTTGGCTTCAGTGAGAGTAGTTTGGGGGTATCTGCGGGGTCTGGATGGGAGTGAGACGGTCTGTTAGTTCAGCGAGTCAGTGCAGTTGAGTTGAGTTCAGTTCTGTTTGGTTAAATTTGCACCACAGAGGCAGTTGAGGCCAGCGAATGAAAAGGAGGCAGAAGATAAGAAGAAATTGGCAGAGTCAATTCGAGGCCAAACACAGCAATTCAGTGAGAAGCCGTATTAAACCCATCGGCTTGGTGAGGAATTTGAACCAGAACAGCTGAGTTGAAATAGCCAGGCAGAGTTCAGAAAGAACTAAAAAGGACTAGCGAGCACTAAGCCTCTGGGATGACAATTACATCTGATGAATAAAAGTTACCATCACACACAGGCACATATTTTCTTTCTCAGACAGCTGAGAGGGCCTAAAAGAAATGGCACTCCAGTACCAACAGCTTGACTCAGCTCCTTTTCTTTTCTGTTGTCTCTTCCTTTTCATTCTCTCTTTTGCTTTCTCTTTTACTCCCCCCCCCCCCGATTTTGGTCAGCTTCACTTTTTAGGATAGAATGGCCCCCAACTCACCATTGTAGCTCAAGGTGGTCTCTAAGTTTTATCAATCTTCTGTTATAGAATCCAAGTGGTCAGTTTATAACCCAAAGTCACCACCAGCTCTTAATTCTGTTTTTTTAATTTAAGAAGACAAGTGTCTCTGGAGACTTGAATGATACTAGGATTGGGATAAAAACATTCAAGATGATCCTAAAGCAAGACAATATTGTCAGAAAGTAATACTGGACTATAAATAAAGAAAGAAAGGTTGACAGGGGAAAGATGAATGGAGGGATATTTCTACTCAACATCCACAATCTATGTCTATTGAAACAACATGAGGAGATCCTATATTAGGCCAGCACTCTTCAGAATTGTTAAGATCATCCAACACAAGGGAAGTCTGCAAAATTCCATGGCAAAGAGACATGATGAATAAATGTAAGGTGGAATCTTGGATGAGAACATTAAGTAGTGATTAATAAAATCTAAAAACTTGAGGCTTTAGTTATAATAATGCATTATATATTGATCTATAACAGATGGATATCTTTTTGTTTTAAATATTTTTATTAAAATAAAATTATATCAGTTACCCTCTTCCCTTTCCTCCCTCAGATGCCTTATGTCTTTACATTCACTCCTTCTCAAATTGATGACCTCTTTTTCTTCTAATATATATATATATATTAGACACACACACACATAACTAAATGCAATCTATTGTGTCTGTCTTTCTTGTCTGTATGTATATGTTTTCAGAACAACAGTGACCAGCATGGTAAGATTTATCCTGAAAGTACAAAAGTAATTACCAACAGGTGTCTACTAGATTTAAAACCCACTCAACTGGAGGGAAATTGTGTATGGTGCTAGAAAGCTAGCCATCTGCCCAGGGATAGTAAGGTCTTAGAAGAGAACATATTACCGACACTATTTTAATTCATAATAATTTCTATTTTAGAACTCACAGGGACCCACAGCTGTACCCAGTACAGAGGTTATTGACTGGTGGGTGATCCCAGTAGATGATACATCTATGACACAACTCCTGCAAGTAAGGCCCAGGAAGCATGAAATAGAGGGTGGAAAGATGGGCAGAACCAAAGGACCAAGAAATCTGGGGTAAGACCGCATCTCCTCGAATGGCTGGGTAAGCAAGATGTAAACAATGGACATATCAATAGACAAACTAACATAGAAAGAAGAAAATATGAGGTCTCACCACCAGACAAAGAATGAAAGGCAACTGATGACTTCTGAGAGAGGGAGAATTAGCTTCCCCTATGGACAAGTGTCCTAATTGTTTACATTAATATGTTAATGTAAATATCAACAATAGTGCAAATTTTATTCTCTGCACTGTCAATTCATCTAAATAATAGTTTGAAATGTAAAAGCATTGTAACTATAATAAATTAACTTATATGGAAAAAACATATTGTAAAATCTCAAAAATAAATAAATAAAAAAATAAAGTTTCCATTAGTAAAAAAAAAAAAAAAATCATGACAAAAGTGCATCAGAATTTAACAATGTCCTGTAAAGGAAATTCTGGCTGCTATTGCCATGTAAAAACATTAAGATATAAAAGGTCAATGTTAACAAACATCAATCTCTTCAGTTTGTTATTAATGATTTGAAAAAATTTTAAGAGACATATGACCTACCCATAATGAATATATTAGAACTGCTCAACATCCCTAGTTGCCAGGGAAATGCAAATCAAACCAACCCTGAGATTTCACCTCACACCAGTCAGAATGGCGAAGATCAAAAACTCAGATGACAGCAGATGCTGGTGAGGATGCAGAGAAAGAGGAACACTCCTCCACTGTTGTTGGGGTTGTAAGTTGGTACAACCACTCTAAAAAAAAAAAAAAAGAAATGTATATTAATAGTGAAATAATGATTGAGAGAGAAAATTTCCCTCATGATAACAGTAAAATATATACTTGTTAGTTTTTTGTACCCTAAGCAAATCCTCTAGAATTTGCTAGAGGAAACATCTATGTTTGAGAACAAAACATTGTATATTAAAGATTTTTGAATCCTTTATTCCTTTGCCATGCCAAAAACCAATGCTGGTTTTGATAAGAATAGGTGAGATAAGTTAATCTGGTATGATGTTAGAATTATGAATTTTAATTACCTGCTAAGTACCTTAGAAACTTTCTTCTGATACTGATTAATAAAATTTATTGCCTAATGTGTCATGACAGCATTTTGCCAAAGCTGATGCCAATTTTAGACACCTGGTCTTAGTCTGAATTTTATGTATCTTAAATGCAGCATCAATTGACATCATAATATTTGGGCAGACCCTAAGACTAAGATTGGCAACATTTCTACTATAGTTCACATCTAAAGAACAAATCTTAACAAGGGATAAATAAATTCCCTAGGGCCATTAAAGATTTGGTTGTATAAGTCAAAGGACAAAACAAAAACTCCTGGCAAGATTAATTTGAGTACAAATAAATTGTTGAACAGCAGCCAAGTACTAGAATTATCTCTCAAAGCACTCATTAAACAGCCATTCTTGTGAAAATGGTAGGCATTTAAGTTTGAAGAAATACAGAATTAATTAAGGTAGTAGAGAGATGTCTCTATGTTTTCATATAACAGGACAATAAATTCTGTCCTGTGGTTCCTTAAGTTTTTATAATTTACCTTATTTGATAACTTTTGGTTTAATGTCAATTTTATTCAATATTAGAATGGCTACTCCAGCTTTTTTCTTGGGATGATTTGCTTGGAAGTTTTTTCCTAGCCTTTTTTACTCTGAAGTAGTGTCTATCTTTGTCTTTGAGATGAGTTTCCAGTATAGCAAAATGATGGATTCTGTTTACATATCAAGTCTGATAGTCTATGTCTTTTTATTGGGGAATTGAGTCCATTGATGTTAAAAGATATTAAGGAATAGTGATTGTTGTTTCCTGTTATTTTTGTTGTTTGGGGTAGAATTATGTTTGTGTGGATACCTTCTTTTGGGTTTCTTGCAGTAATATTACTTTCTTGATTTTCCAAGGGTGTAGTTTCTGTCATTGTGTTGGAGTTTTCCATTTATTATTCTTTGTAGAGCTGAATTTGTGGAAAGATATTGTGTAATTTTGTTTTTTTCATGGAAGATCTTGGTTTCTTCATCCATGGTAATTGAGAGTTTTGATGGATATAGTAGCCTGGGCTGGCATTTTTGTTTTTTTAGGGTCTGTATGACATCTGTCCATCTGATGATATGGGCTTGTGAACAAGGTCAATGGATCTAAATTTAATAATTTATTTTTTATTGTAGTGTATAATTCTATAATTTGTCTTATTTTTCTTATGTTAAATTATAAAGGGTTATATTTTCTTAATTTTATGTATTTTTGCATATTTTGGTCAGAGAAGGCCTAATTGTTGATAAAATGTTCAAAAATACGTGGCATCAAACTCAATCATATGAAAAGGGTTTATCTAGCTAGTGATGAGATAAATGAAGTGGAAACATTATATTGAAAGACAACATCAATGTAGATAGGGGATAGCCCTGGATTCAAATTCCATTCTCTAGCCTGAATGGTCAATAATAGACCCAGTTATTCATCTCTCTAAGTTTCTTGTAGCAAAACATATCTGCCAGGGTTTTGAAGATTAAATAAGATGAGATCTATCCCTTATTTTGTTCTCTCTCCATATCACCAAGGCGGCATTTAGTAGAATGTAACTGTGAGTTCTTCTTCTCATTTTGCTCCTATGGAGCAGGTAATGTTCATTTATATTCACCCTATACTCTCATACAGTCCCGCCCTCTTTTCATCCAGAGCCCCTCCTCACTTCGTCATAATCACTTAACCTATTGTGGAATGAAAAGTGCATTTTGTTGGGAATGCAAATGAGCCAGTAGTCTATCTAACATCTAGACTCTCCATGAAAATCATACTTCCTTGTGCCTTACCTACACAGCCTCATTAGAATGCTGGACTGTCCTTTATGGTATACTCATATTGTAGAGTGTGATAAGATTTATAAAAGTATAAACTCTTTTGTTTACAGATCAGGCTCCATGTAATTTTCCTAATAATTGGTCTATGGTTGTGTTTACAGTGATTTTATATTTTTCCTTCATTGTGTGGAAAGATAGGGCATAATGAAATTCTTTTCACTTACCAGCATAAATATTGCCACAGTGAATTATTATGAAATGATGCAGAAACACTGAAGAAACCTGTTTAAACCTGCTATCATTGTGTTTAGGGTTCTACTGATTAATTATCTCAGTCAAGTTAAATTTATGGGGTTCAAATCTACTGATTCTCATGAAGCAGTTCATCAGGAAGGGTAAGCTGCAATTTGTAGACTTGAGTTGAAGCTGCTGTCTACAGGTGAAATATCCTCATTGCAAGTGAAGCCTTGATGGATCTCAAGGCCTCTCAGTAGATTGACTCAGACACAAGGAAATTATCTAAAACAAACTTGCTCACTCAAAATCAACCGATCATGGAGTTTCATCCCATCTTCAAAATACTTTGATAAAAATCACCCAGACGAGGGTTTGATTGAGCTATCGCTAGCCACAATGACACAAAGTAACATCACAATTATCAACTACAAAGCCTTTGTCAATCAGAGATGTACCTTAGAGGTTTCCCCAAATGACAACCTTTAAGTGGTGGGGGACACTGTTGCTTTCAGTGCTAATAGTTTCAGCCCCTTTTACACTTACAAGTTTTCCCATGCCATCAAGGACCCAACACTCTTGTTGCTATTAAATCTCTAGCATAGAATTTTGTGGTGAAATGAGTTTTATATTATTCTGTAATCATGTGAATGGAGGGGGAACTACAATTATTTGGGAATAAAAGGAATTATACATGAATATTTTTAATAAAACTCACTTAGATTAAAAATATGTGGCAAAATATGATGAATTATAACTTAATTAATAGAGATAGATACTAAATAATATCTAGAGAGAAACCTTATTCTTGATCTAACATTTTGCTTTAAAAGATGTTTGGAGATATAGACTTAATTCATGTGTGTGCATTTCATTTTAAACTTCTGTAGACAATATACATCCAGTCATTTATTTAAAAGGAATTTGAATGTAGGACTAGAAAATCCTAAAATGAAGCTGATATAGTACAGTAAATACATCAGCTCTTATTTAACATTAGGCTTTATTGGGTTTTAAATTTAAATATGAAATTTACAGATAAATGAACTGACTTTATATTCAATGGCAAACATACTTTACTCAACTAAATGACTGAATCAAAACAATATGGCTATAAAACAATGGTGTATATAATCCATTTAAATTTGTATTTTATTTTTGGAACTAAAGCTTATGATTTGCACATTGCCGGAGTAATAAATCTATTTAAATTACCTCATTGACTCATTTTATAGTTTTGGATTCATGACTCTTAATTGTTGATACCTTTATTTTTAGCTTAAATAACAAATTTTTAAAAACCTATATGTTCCATGATCCTTCACTGTTCATAAGTAGCCATGTATTCAGTTAACATTTGTTTGGTTTAGTATGGGTTATTTCTTTATGGAGGCAGTGCAGAGATGTGACTTGTCAATGCTATTGGCCAGGTTTAGCGTCTGTGAACAAATTTCTTCTGAATTTGTTGCTGTGTCGTTGTGTGTTAGCTTTTAATCTCCAAAGACTGCATGCTTATCAAGCCCTTCATTAGGCTAGTGATTAGTATTTCCTACAATAGTGTCTTGCAGAGACAGATAATTGTTTCAAGTCTTGTTACACCTCCAAATGTGTAGCTGAGCTCCAGGTAGGCAGAGTTGTGTCATGTGAGTTGTCTTTGCTGGTGAGTTTTGTATAATACATGACTGGGATAATGAACAGGAAAAACACACCCACTGACAAAGGCCTGAACTACAAGAGACTCAAGACCTTTTGTAATTTGCATAGTACTCTTTCCTTTCAAGGTTTTATGCTGCAGGCTTTCCTTAAGAATGTTTCCTGTTGCATGCATCCCAGGTGGGCAGAATTTCCAGCCTTTCTCTGCCAATTTCTTTCTTTTATATGTTAATCTTGAACGAAAGTAATGGCTGCCAGAGCCAAGAAGAAAAAGCTAGAAATGAGAGCTAATTGTAGAGTCTTGATCATTCAAAAACATGCAGACAATCTAAGATGCTCTTTGAGATAGAATTTGGGAGATAAATGTCTTTACACTACTACTCCCTTTATTCTTTCCTGATCCATTGAGTCAACCTATAGGAAGGAAATAGACAGAAGCATAGAGAAGTGGCCACAGGAGTGGATCTGGAAGGAACAATAGGAGATGTCTAGCAGGAGATATCAGCAGTATATATGGATATACATATATATGTCATTTATTATTGACTTTTGATGGTTCTTTGAACAGTAAGCATGTAGAATTTTTTTTCTAGATGCATATATTACAGATATACCAGAGAACATGACAGAGTTGAATCAAACAGGCCTATAGTGGTGACAGGGGGGGGATGATGAAGAGAGGCTTCTGGAGTCCACATGGGGTCAGATTAGTTGACTCTGTAAATCTTCTTGTGGTGTCCTTGACCCTTATTTTTTAATTATATCTCCCACTTTTCCACAAGACTCTTTGAATTCCCCCTGGTGTTTTGCTATAGGTCTTTGCATCTGTTCCCATCCACAACTGAATGAAGCCTCTCAGGAGATAGTTATGCTATGCTCCTGTCTGCAAGCGTAGCAGAGTATCATTAATAGTATCAGGGGTTGGCTCTCTTACATTGGCTGGGTCTTAAGTTGGGACAGTCATTGGTTGGGTGTTCCCTCAGTCTCTAGTCTCTGCTCCATCTTTATCCCTGTATATCCTGAAAGGACAAATTTTTGGTTGAAGACTTTGTGTGTGGGTTTTTGTCCCTCTCCTTCAACTGGAGGTCCTGCCTGGCTAAGGGGGTGACCAACTCAGTCTTTATATTCCCCACTGGTAAGAATTTCAGTTAGGGCCAACCCCATAGACTTCCAGTAGCTTATCCATCCCAGGTCTCAGAGATACTCCTCACAGATTTCCATTCTCACTCCCAGCACTCTCCTGCCTCCCTTTAACCCACACTTGATCCCCATTCCCATACCCTTCCTCACCTACAATTAGGTTTCCCCTACTGAGTGAGATTTGTGCATCCTTCCTTGGATTCTCTTTATTACCCATTTTCTTTGAGTCTGTGGATTATTATGTACTATATGACTAATGTCCACTTATAAGGGAGTACATCCTAGGCCTGTCATTCAGAGTCTGTGTTATCTCACTCAGGATAATAGTTTCAAGTTCCATCAGTTACCTGTAATTTTCATGATGCTTTTGTTTTTATTAGCTGAATAGCATTCCATTGTGTGGATACACTCCATTTTTAATCTATTTTCAGTTGAAGGACATTTAGATATTTTTCCAGTTTCTGATTATTATGAATAAACCTTCTATGAACATAGTTGAGCAAGTGCCCGTGTAGTAAAGTGGGGCATCTTTTGGGTATATATCCAGGAATAGTATAGCTATGTCTTGGGTAGAATTATTTGCAATTTTCGGAGAAACCACCAAATTGATTTTCAAAGTAGTTTTACAAGTTTTCCCCCTCACCAACAATATAGGACTGTTCCTTTCCTTTACATCCTCATCAGCATGTCACTTGAGTTTTTGATCTTACTCACTCTTGGTGTAAGATGGACTCTCAGAGTCATTTTGATTTGTATTACCCTCATTACTAAGGATATTGAACATTTTTTATGTGCTTCTTGACTATAAGAAATTCTTCTGTTGAGAATTCTGTTTATTTCTGTACTCCAATTTTTAGCTAGGTTATTTGATTTGTTGATGTCTGTTTTCCTGAGTTCTTTATATATTTTGAATATTAGTTCTCTGACAGATGTAGGGTTGGTGAAGATCTTTTCACATTCTATATGCTGCCATTTTATCCTGTTGATGATATCTTTAGCCTTGAAAAAGCTTTTTAGTTTCATAGGTCCCATTTATTAATTGTTAATCTTAGTGCCTGAATTATTGGTATTTTGTTCAGGATTTTGTCTCCTTTCCTAAGTACTATGTTGAATAGATAGTAAGGAAGTGGGAAGCCTTGTCCCCCACCGCTATCTTTTTCTTTATTTTAGTAAAAAATATTTACGTTTCTCTCCATTCAGTTTAATGTTGGCTATTGGGTTGCTGTATGTTGCTTTTATTATGATTAGGTATGCATCTCCTATTCCTGATTTCTCCAAGACTTTTAACATGAAGGGGTATTGTATTTTGTCAAAGAATTTTTCAGTATATAGTGAGATTATCATGTGATACTTCTATTTCAGTTTGTTTATATAGTGCATTACATTGATGGATTATCATATATATTGAACTATTCTTGTATCTCGGGAATGAAGCCTACTTTATCATGGTAGATGAAATGTTTGATATGTATTGGATTAAGTTTATGAGTATTTTAAATTCAATGTCTGTAATGAAAACTTGTATATGTTCTTGTTGAGGTGATATATGATTAAACAGTGGGGAGTTAGGCAGAGAAAAAGGCTGGAGAAGTGGAAAGAGGAGGTGGTAGGTGGAGATGGAGAGAGGGTAGATTCTGGAGGCAGCATGGAAGCCAATGTGTATGTTTCTCTCAGCGCATCTCTAGCTTGATAAGGTTGTTATTATTATTTCTAAGAATTTCTACGAGTCTATTTATCTCATATAAATGAGTAGCTTATATCTTTGTCCATTGGTTGTAAGCTATTGTGTAGAGGGTTTGTGAATCGAGAATTTAACATATAAACCTGTTTGATAAATTGATGGTTTTGAGTCATGTTTGCAGCAGGTGGTGGAGGAAAAGGATACGCTAGGGTGGTCATATCCACCTGGTACAGAAGCAACCTGGGTGGGGAGTAAACCAAGTCTGAGTTATTAGAGGTGTCATAGAGCAAGAAGTTAGTGCCAGATGGCCCCACAGGAGCTGGCTAAGTGCTGAATGAAAGGTTAAGTCACTATTTAATATTTACTGCAAAAGAAACTGGTATGAAATTCTCTTTTTTTGTTGAGTCTTTGTGTGGTTTGGGTATCAGGGTGACTTTGGCTTATACAATGAGTTTGACATTGTTCCTTTTGTTTTTCTTTTGTGGAATAGTTTGAGAAGTATTGGTATTAGCTCTTCTCTGAAAGTCTGGTAGAATTCTGAGCTAAAACCATCTGGCTCTGGGCTGCTTCCCCTCCTCCTTCTCCTACTCTTCCCTCTTTCTTCACCTTGTTCTTCCTTCTTCTTCTTATCTCTTTTTCTCTGGTAGGAGACTTTTAATGATTGTGTCTATTTCCCCAGGGGTTATAGGATTATTTATGTAGTTTGCTTGATCTTGATTTAACTTCAGTAAGTGGCATCTTTCCAGGATCACCACCAAAGAACTTTAAAATATATACCTTTTAATGTATGTCACATGGAGATAATTTCTATTAATTTTTATTTAATGGAAAAGTTTTCATTTTTGAGAATATTTTTATAGGTGACAAAAAGAATCAATATTTCAGCTATTTTGTGTCTATTTCTAAGTCCTTGCTTTTGTTTCTCTCCTCTAAATTTATTTGGAAATCACTTAATAGTGATTAAATAGCTTTCCTTTGTTTCTTAGGGAGCTTTGGGTATAATTATCATTTTTGGTTGAGTATATTGCATATTGGGTAACTTCAGCTAGTGTGAGAGGTCAGTGCATCTCTTCCACTGGGTAGGTTGGGTGGGGTGCTGAAACCACCCGTAGGGAATCTTTTCTTCAGAACATGGGTCACATTGCTTTTCTTTCTCAGGAAAGTATTGCAGTACAGCATTTATCTTCATAAGTTATTCTGGATTCAAAATGCACTCTGTTTTAAGGAATACAGATCATGTTTTGAGACATTAGAATTGTCCCCCTTTAAAAAATTCTCATTACTAATGATTCATAAACATCTGTTGGTTTCTTTAGGCCCCAGAGGAAACCTTCAGATTCAGAGGCTCTGGCTGCATTCTGAATCTACATGTAACCACAGCACCAAGGGAGATAACTGTCAGCTCTCTTGTTTTCCCCAGAACTTGCTGGTTTACTTTGCTCTGTTCACAGGGGCCCCTCCCTCTTGAATGCTTGTCTACTTAGAATGAGGGAGAAAATAAGGAAAGAAAAACATTGAGATTTCTGTTCTATCAGATGTTTTGTGTTAGCCCTTTATCTTTCCATCCTGTCTGTCTCCACTCTGGAAAGTATTTGTTAGGAGAAAACTGACTGGAGGACGCTGAGGCCCCCCCCCCATTTTGTCTGCATCACAAGCACACTAAGCATTCCCTGTAGCTTCCTACTCTGCATCACATTTCTTCTTAAGGGCTCAATTGAATTCTTCAGACATAAACTGTGCTGTATTTAGCATTCCCCCCCCCCTCTCTCTCAGATCCTTTCTGAGTCTGCTCTCCTTTCTGACTTAAGGGTTCTTTCACTATATTGCTGCACTCTTTGTAGTTGTTTTCAAACATATGAATTTTGTACTGTATTCAGCTTTTACTCATTCTGTGTTGGCAATGTGAGTCTTTAACAAGCTGTTCTGAGCTTAGCATTAGAGAAGTGGATATTAGCTCGAAATACTCAAGAAACAATTTACAAAACTTATGAAGCTCAAAGAGAAGAAAGGTCAGAAGGTGGATGCCTCAGTCTTTTTTAGATGGGAGAGCAAAGCACTCATGGGAGAAAATAATGAGACTAATAGAGGAGCAGGGATTGGGGAAAAGATCATCCAGAGACTGCCTCACATGGGGATCCATCCTATACGCAGCCACTAAACCTACTCACTATTGCTTGATGTCAAGCAGTGCTTACTGGCAGGAATCTGATATGAATACCTCCTCAGAGGCTCCGCCAGAGCCATACTGATATAAAAAAGAATGCTTGCAGCTAACCATTGGACTGAACATAGGGACCCCAATGAAGGAGCTAAAGAAAAGACTGAAGGAGCTGAAAGAGTCTGCAACCCCATAGGAAGAACAAAATTATCCACTAAGCAAACCCACCAAAGCTCCCAGGGACTAAAACACCAACCAATGAGTTTTCATGGAGATATGCATGGCTCCAGTTGTATATGCAGAAGAGGATATCATTTTATGACATCAATGAGAGGAGAAGACTTTGGTCCACTGAAGGCTCATTTTCCCAGTGTAGGGGAATGCCAAGGCACTGAGATAGCAGAGGGAGGTTGGAAGAGGGAGCACCTTCATGTAGGCAATGGGAAAGGGAGGGGATATAGGATTGGTGGAAAGGGGATAATACCTGATTTGTAAATACAGAGAATATTCAATAAAAAAATAAATGAAAAAAATTTTCTTCACTGAATTTCTACATTCCTCATGGCCATTTTTAAGGACTTTTCCAAATGAAGGTTTTCTCTGGATGAATATGAACATCTCATCCAGGTTCCTGCTCTATTTAGCACTATCAGCTCTTTGGCCTTCAAATATCACATGAAAAATGTTTATTCACTTTAAGGTCTCCAAAAATTTCAGTCTACTAGAGTTCAAATATAAATTTCCAATACTAAAGTGAAGAATCTCCTATGAATTTTGTTAGTTCACAGAATCAAATCTCTCCATCTACACTATGTAAATCGAATACAGTTGAGACTCCAATCAAATCTTGTCATCTACGCATGTAAATCAGATGCAGATAGGATTCCATCAAATCTTGTCATCTATATGATGCAAATCTGATGTAGATGGGACTCCAGTTTTCAGGAATCCTAAAAGGAATGCTTTGTCTCCATTTCTAAAACAAGAAAACAAGTTATTTACTTCAAAGGAATTATACTGAGACAAGAAATTCACTTTGCATAGTAGGTGTAGTTATTTCTATTTAAAACACAGAAAAACATAAAGATTACCAAATTCATATTATCTTTCCCCATAATGTAGCAAAGCTAGAACTCAAAAGAAAATTGGAACCACAGAAAGAAATAAGTTACATTTTTAAAAATTTTTTAATTTTTTTTACTATTCTGGATCAAATCAAGGCATTAAATGACTGAGCTACATCCCTGGTTCTCTCTCTTTTTAATTTTTTTTTATTTTGAGACCCAGGCCAGCAATTTGAGCTTGCTAGGTAGCTCAGGTGTGTCTTGAATTTCTGTTCTACATCAGCCATTGAAATACCTTGGGATTGCAGGCTTGTGCCAGAAGGCCCTGAAAACATTTTACTTTTCAACAACAACAACAACAAATCAAGGAATAACTGGGGAGATGTCAGAGGCTATACTTTAGTGGCAATTCTGATCTTTCCACAGAGCTTTCTGAAGAAATGAATGTTTTGATCTGCTGATCTGTTTTAGGCATTTGCAAAAAAAGGTTTCACACCCTTGGATTTCTCTTCCATCCATTAAATGTTTACCTTCCCCAAAACTGTTAAAGAGAAGTCATGTGACATTTCCTATCCAGTACAACAAAAGTCCCCTCCCCAACTCTGGAGCAGTGTTCTTTGTTCATATTTCTACCTACAGATGGAATACTTAGGCATGTGGGATAGTTAGCGTTTATCTGCCAAACTTTCCTTCTGTTTCCCAGCTAGGCCTTTAAGGAAGTCACTATGTGTTCATAGAGAACTGGATTTCTTACATTCTGGGCATTCTTCCAGCCTGTACCTATTCCTCAACTTCAAAGCTCCTCTGCCTGTTTAAAAATTTCTTGTAGCAGTACCTCTACATTCTTTACCAAAATATGTATTAGTTTTCTGTTGTACTTACAACAAATTTAGTGAGTTAAAATGACTTAGGTTTATTATCTGAAGGTCACGAGTCCAAAATAGGTGAGTAGAGTTTCATTCCTCCCAGACATTTTAGGGGCTGATGTGTTTCTTTGCCTTTTCCACCATTCAGAGTACATGTAAATTTTCAGCCTCTTAAAATCATATTCCATGTTCAAAGCCTGAATCATAGCATCTTCGAATCTCTGGCTCCAACCCTCACTTTGTATCTTAAGATCTCTGCTGGCTCTGATCCTCCTGTCTCCCAACTTCTTCACAAAGGCTTTGTTATTGTAGTGTGACCATCTGGGTAACCATTCCCTCTCAGGATCAGTCTTTACCATAATAGGTAACACAGTTTCAGATCCTGGGGACCATAGACACGTCTTTAGATGTCCTTTCTTCTGTCATATGCACTTGGTTTTCAGCCACAGATTTCAAATCATTAGCCTGGTAGGATTTTGAACTTTTAAATTAATTGCTTTTCTCATTTGCATATTATTTACAGCCAGCATTACTACATTACAGACTGGTGATTTCCCTTGAAGTGTTTCCCTGTGCCACCTCTTGCTTTATGCAGAATGTACTTGGATATAAATCACAACCGATAATGGGATGTAATTTTTATTCAAAGAGACAGGGCAAGGACCAAATTAGAGTCACTTGATATTTTGTTTCATCCCCATCAAAGATTTCTTGTCATTTGAAAATAAAGTCTGCATTGTTTAGCTATTGCATGCACATTTCTACCAAGTTGTCCGTTGCCCATCTATTCTGCTTCCTTCATCTTTGCCGTCTTTTCAATGGCCAGGAAGTTCTTTCCATGAGGTTTGTATCACACCTTGAATTTCTCTCTATGCTCAGTAACCTGTCAATTTTCATTACTTTTTACACATGAGTATCTTTAAAATTAATGCCACACATTATCACTTAACTCACTCCTTAAGCTTTCTGCTCTCAGCATCCTATAGAGACATCATCTTGGAAGGCAAAAGGAATAGTTGTATAACCTAAAAAAATAAGATGATATAACCTAGCACATCAGAAGTTACATCTTACCAATAGTTCTAACATAGTGTTGACTATAACCCATTCCAACAACGAGACTAATCCATTGGTTACCTAATGCTTTGATCTTGTATTCAAGTGAGAAACAAACTCAATAATGACGCAGACTTCAATACAAATGAAGGTAGCATAACAGCAATTCAGTGGCAAGTGTGATACTCTTGTGATACAAACAGCATAATGCAGTTCTTGTCTGCAGCTAACACCTGCTGACTGTAAGAAACACAGAAAGCCACCCACAGGCATACCCACTGCTTCTCCCCTCTTTTTTTTTAAATTCTATTTTCTTTTCACATTTTAAAAAAGAAATGTGATAAGTTTATGATAACTACATGGTCGCAGGTTTTTCTGACATTATACAAGCTACTTCAAATAGTCAGTGTGTAGAACGTTACCCTGCCTAGTGAGGAAGAGTGTCTCCTGAAAATGATCTACAAAATCATTGCAGGCTCTCTAGTAGGAGACATTCCTCGGGGAAACTGTCTGTTCTTTTTCCTTGAAAAATGCCTTCTAAAGAATGTTGCTTTTCAGGTATGCCAAAATCCACTGATAAGTGCACGTCTCAATTCAAAGACTAAATCTAGTTCATGTGGGTCAAGAATGTTACAGTATAGAAATATATCTATATCTATCTCTATCTCTATCTATCTATCTATCTATCTATCTATCTATCTATCATCTATCTATCTATCTATCTACATATATATGGTGAAACAAATTTTATTGATTTCTTTTCTGAAGGGTTTTTAATTACTAAGTTACATGGGTACTTGTTTCCACAGAGGAATACAATTCTATAAAACATATTTCAAATGCTTAGGATACAAATATAGAAATGAGAGCCTTGATTCCTGAGCTCAGGTTGAGTAGGACACATTGCAGAGTTATCCAGTAGCACGAAGGATCACTTTATTTAGTTCCTCTTTTGGCCTTACAAAGCATTGTGACTTCGTTATCTCAGTGGTGATACTGAAGACCCTGACTGCTCATTAAAGTCACTCAGTATTTTTCTACTTTCAGGATGAGAGTTTAGGAATAATAAACTGACCATAGAAAATATCTGTGCTATAAAGATTATGAATTGTGGCCTGATCAAGTTGAAAATGTGTAGGGAATTCTCATGTCAGCCAACATATGTAGCAAAACTTTTTTAAAATGTAGATAGGGTGTGTTCAAGATCTTAGCATTTTAGAGTAAAAATAGATGCTAATAATCTGCCAAGACCTCTGGCAAAAATTATTATAGAGGAAGCTAGTGTGTGTTTGTGTGTGTGCGTGTTTTCATGTATGTATGTATATATGTAGGCATATATGTATATATGTGTGTGTATATGTATATATGTAGGTATATATGTACACGTGTATATATGGATATATTTATATGCATGTGTGTATATGTATATATGTAGGTATATATGTAGATATATGTATATGTGTGTATATATATGCATATATGTACGTATATATGTAGATATATGTATATGTGTGTATATATATGCATATATGTACGTATATATGTATATATGTATATGTAGATATATGTATACACACACACACCCCACACATATATATGTAATATAGTCTGGGTCAGTTTAGATAGGTACCTGAAATGAAATTATATAATTGAGCATATTAAAATGGGAATGATTTCTATAAACTGGGCATTTCAGGGACACAGCCGTAATATCAACACTCAAGGCACAGAGTCAGGATAACCCTTAGTTCTAAGTCATCCAAGTCTACACAGCAGGTTTAAACCTATTCTAGACTCAATGAGATCCTGTTTGAAAATGACCCCCCTTAACAATGATTAACTAGAATTAAAATGTCCCAGTCTCTATTTGTGATGTGAGGTAAGTATCTGAACATTTAAATTTAAGCAGTTGCTATGGAAGCATGGAAGTCATGTGATGAGAGAGCAGAACTGCAGCCTGTTTACAGCTTTGGGAAAATGGAAGTTAGTACTTAAGAAAGAACATTTTGGGGTGCTAGAACCTGAACTGGTGCTTGAAATACTGAGAGGAAAGAATAAAGTAAAAAATTCACAGACCACATGAAGCCCAAGAAGAAGGAAGACCAAAGTGTGGATGCTTAAATTCTTCTTGGAAGAGAGAACAAAATACTAGAGGAAATACAGAGACAATGTGTGGAGCAGAGACTGAAGGAAAGGCCATCCAGAGAATGCCCCACCTGGAGATCCATCCCATATATAGCCACCAAACCCAGACCCTATTTCAGATGCCAAGAAGTACACGCTGACAGGAGCCTGATATAGCTGTCTCTTGAGAGGCTCTGCCAGATCCTTACTGATACAGATGAGGATGCTTGCAACCAACTATTGAATTGAGAATGGGTTTCCCAGTGGAGAAGTTAGAGAAAGGACTGAAGGAGATGGAGGGGTTTACAACTCCATACAAAGAACAATAATATCAACCAACCAGATCCCCCCCCCCCAGAGCTTCCACGGACTAAACCACCATCCAGAGTACACATGGAGGGACCCATGGCTCCAGCTGCATATATAGCAGAGGATGGCCTTGTTGGGCATCAGTAAAAGGAGAGGCCTTTGGTCCTGACAAGACTGGTGCACCAGTGTAGGAAAATGCCAGGATGGAGAGGTGGGTGGTTGAGGGAGCACCCTCATAGAAACAGGAGAAGTGGGGATGTGATCAGGGGGTTCTGAAGGTATAACTGGGGAAGGGGATAGATAACTTTTGAAATGTAAATAAAAATATCCAATAAAATGTTTTGTCATGTTGAAAAAATAAAAGGACATCGGTGGGGCAGGAACTACATGATGCATGGAACAAAAAAAAATGTGTCTAGAAAATTAAGAATTTTATGTATCAGAGACACAGTGTGCAGTGTAGGGCAGATGTGATGCCGAGATTCTGGGACCTTTCATGGTCCAGTTGTATATGACTCCTAAAATACTGGGCATGCAGCATCATCTATGATAGACCAAAGACAGCTACTCTTGAGTTTACCATCTCACTACCATGAAGATTAGAGATATGGACTCCTGAGGGAGTGCGTGAATCAAGTCATATTAAGAATGATTACAAAAAAGTGAGAAACTGAGGGAAAGTAAGAGAAACTCTGAAGAGCTGGGAGGGGTTTCCTAGAGAAAAAAATGCTGTTGAATTTCTTATGGGGTTTTTATAGGGCAAGACAAAAGTCTAGTTTGTTTGTTGAAAATTGGAGAGGAATGCCCACCTGGAAAGGAGACTCCCAGAAATATAAGGAAGCAGGAAAGGAGTTGTATAAATTCTGGGATGCCAGAAATTGTCTCTTAAAAGCCAACCTTGTATGGCTATTTCATAGGGCGTTCCTTTAATCGTTGTGTAACTACATGGATCAGCTTGAAAACTCCTCAATGAAATTGTTTACACATGCAGACATCACACACACACACACACACACACACACACACACACACACACACACACACACACGTGTGTGTGTGTATTCTTCAATATATATTATATAAATTGTATTTTGCAATATATTGTGGATAATATACATATACTTGAACTGAAAATCAGGTGTTAGAAAGCTTATAATTGTGTTATTTTCTGCAAATTTATAAATTTAATTTTCATCTGTGATGTTTTTGTTTTGCGCTTTTTTGTTTTCTCTTGGTCAGGTTGCAATGTCTTCATATTTCTTTTTGTCACAATTCCTGTTTACTCATACAGAGGCGAACAATAAATACCATTTTCTCACACAATGCAGCAGGAGTGCAGCAGTGACAAGGCTGGGAATGAATGATGTCAGGGTAAGAAAGCAGTATCCACAGGCTAGGAATGAATGATGTCAGGGTAAGGAAGCAGTATCCACAGGCTAGGAATGAATGATGTTAGTTAGGGTAAGGAAGCAGTATCCACAGGCTAGGAATGAATGATGTTAGTTAGGGTAGGGAAGCAGTATCCACAGACTAGGAATGAATGATGTTAGTTAGGGTAGGGAAGCAGTATCCACAGGCTAGGAAGGAATGATGTCAGGGTAGGGAAGCAGTATCCACAGGCTAGGAAGGAATGATGTCAGGGTAGGGAAGCGGTATCCACAGGCTGGGAATGAATGATGTCAGGGTAGGGAAGCAGTATCCACAGGCTAGGAAGGAATGATGTCAGGGTAGGGAACAGTATCCACAGACACGCTGCTACATTTTCAAAATTGGAAATACTGAATTCGTAGCTCCAAAATTGATGTTTTGTTAGTTTTAAAATAACAAAAGATCAAAAGAAAAATACTACTATTATGTGTGTGTGTGTGTGTGTGTGTGTGTGTGTGTGTGTGTGTGAATGTATGTGTTTAATACAGGGTATAGTCTATTTCTCTTTAAAACAAGACACATATGAAGCCAATGTTGTTTGAGGAGTAAAGATGTCTAAGTAAATGTTATAAATTCAGTTGCCTGGAATGGACTTGGCAATAAACTTAAATGCACATTTTCAAAGAAAGCTAATATGTAAGTCTTTTCCTTTTGGAAGTATTTAAAACTTCAAAATATTGATTATTATGTAGAACCATCTTCTTTGTAAAAAAGTAGATTTGGAAGTGGATTCTTTAGTTCTCGTTTATCACAAAAATTAGTATCTCTACTCTGTTCTGAGATACTAGCACACCGATGACTCGCTGATATACTTTCTGTCCAGTAGAGAGCAGTCACAGACCATGAAGAGATCAGAATTTAGGGATCATGACTGAACTCTGAACCTTTGCCTCAGAGTCCAGCTGAGTCTGGACTTTCCAGAATCCAGGCTAAGTGCTCTCTCTTGTGTTTAGGGCTCCTTTTCTTACTCATTCTTTATGTTATAATGTTTATATACTGATTTATATGGATATCAATGTGTACACCAGTACTGTGACTAGCTTGTGCTCATTTAAAAATAGGTACTTTAAAAAGAATTTGTAGAACACATACTATGGAGTAAGAAGGAATAGATACAGACACAGATGTTAAACATGAAAGTGGGAAAAGCTTAACATTCTATGAAAGAATAGTTGTCAGCATGCAGGTAATTCTCATACTGACAAATAGCCACTAGCTAATGGACAACATCCCTATATAAACATAGTGCTCTCTCTCTCTCTCTCTCTCTCTCTCTCTCTCTCTCTCTCTCTCTCTCTGTGTGTGTGTGTGTGTGTCTGTTTGTCTGTCTGTCTGTCTGTGTCTGTGTGTGTGTACACATGCACTTGCATTTATATGTGTATAGGCATGTATATGCATTTTCATGGGAAGGCCAAAGGTCAATATCCAGTCTTGTTCTTTGAGAGCTATCCACGTCTGAGGCAGGATTGTTTTTTTTTTTTTTTTTTTTTTTTGGATTTAGGGTTTATTCATTAGGCTGAGGTGTGTGGCCTGATAGCTCCAGAGATCTGACTGTCTCCACTTCCCCAGTGCTGAGACTGTAAACACCTGTCACAATACCCAGATTTGTTAATTTGTAAGTTATGGGAAGAGGGGTATTTAACTCAGGTCTTCCTTCTTGCATAGCAAGCATTTGACCAAATGGGATTGACCAAATCTCCCCAGTTTTGCAACTTAAAAAGTTTTGACTGAGAAAACGTTGACTAATTCCGGGTTACATCCTGTTTTGCATGTACTTTTTGCTCATTGTAACTAGTAAGATCTTAATGCAGAGTATCAAACCTTAAAAATGCTTAAAAATTTGTACATTTACCTTTGTTTTTTTAAAAATAAAGTTCTTCAATAAAAAATTTAATTTTTAAATGCTGGTAAAGTCTATATGTATGAATTATTAAGCCTGCCTCCCATGAAAATATGTTTTTTTCTATCAAATTACAAATATACAAACTAAATGCCTCATTTGAGTAATAGCTTCATGTCCAAATTATTGTATCAATTGTATATTTTTAGTTGACTCAATATAAGTTTTCCTCAGCTTTAGAAATAAAAATTATTCTCAAAACTTTAAAAAAAGTTTTAACTAGCAGGCAAATGAGGAAGAATTGAACCAAGATTCACAAAGGGAAGTTTAGATGATATAATAATGGGGTATGCAAGAAGGGCTACAAGTTCAAATGCCACAGCTTGTTTTATACTTTCTCACTGTTATGAAATGTTTTGTGGTTCCATACAGTCTGAAGCTCCAAGTGGTAATAATTCACATGTATACATATATAGAGATAGTCATACAAATGCACACACATATAATCTTTAGTGATTACACTGTGGTAATTAGCTTTTCTACATTATCTAACATATATGCATAATTGTGTGTAAAGTCTACCACTGGGTTATTCAAATGTTGATTTCTCTGTCCTCATATCTTGATCCAATCCAGACAGGGAATTGTAATGCCTGTATACCAAGAATCTTCTGTCTCAAGTTCCTATAAGCAACTCTTACCATTTGTTCTCTGCCTTTTGAACAAATACAGATCACCCAATGGCTGTGCAGAATAGGGAATAGGGTGGGACATCTGCTTTCCAGAGGGAGTGGGAGGGGAAACAGGGAGGTTCAGATTGACCAGGAATATGGAAATATGAAGGTACCTGAGCAAGTTAATCAGCTACACGGCAGAACGTAGGTTAAAATAAATTGGATAATTTAAGTTATGATCTAAAAAAGAGAAGAGCCTAGCAATATGGCTAAAGTATTTGTAAATATATTTTGTGTCTGAGTATTATTTCTGGGAACTTGGGGCTAAGAGGAAGAATAGTTCTAAATTCTACATGACATTAATCACTTTTATGTGTTGAGATCTTTTGTACCTTTTCCAATTATCTTCAAGTATACCTTAGCTTGTTAAAAAAAATTGTTTCCTGAGAGCAGAAGAGAAAACCAGGACTAATTTCTCTTGCCTAACAGTATTTTTCTACCCCTTCATTCTGTGCCAGTCTTAGGCTCTACTGACCAACATTCCGTTCTGTTCTTCCATGAGACTGTACTTATCACCAGTGAGTGAGGACATGTGGTTTTTGTCTCTCTGGGCATGCTCCATTTCACTCAACACTTCAGTCTTGTTGATAATAACCATTCTTAGTGAACAGAGATAAGATCCTCCTATGGTTCTGACTCTGATCAATTCAGATGATGATTAATAATGTCCTTTTTAAACTCACTTGTTGGCGATTTATATCTTTCCTTTTGAGAAATACCTATTCTGACCATTGGTCTATTTTAATTATATGTGAGTTGGCTTTTTGAGGGTTTTTGAAATTTTTTATATTGATTGTTTGATAAATATATAGTTAATAAATAATTCCTACTATTCAATGATCTATCTCTTAAGTGTTGATTTAATTTAATTTGATAGAATTTCATTTATTTACCTTTGGACTTACTTCTTGTTTTGGGGGAATTCTACTAAGACAAGTCCTTTCCACTTATATCTTAGAGTGATTTCATGAATTTAAGTCAAATATTTATTCCTTTGATCTACTTTGTGTTGATTTTGTAAATGGTGAGAGGTGTGGCTGTAGTTATTCTCTTGGCATGAAGATGTACAGCTTTCTCTTCCCTCGCTCTTTTACTGTACCAACTGAGAATAAACCAAGGGAAGGCATTATCTAGTTATATAGCTGGAAAACCCATCTTGCTGCACACTGAATTTTCTGTGGGCTCTGAATGCTATCACCTGAAATCTTTGATTACAGAACACTCTGAATTTCTGATGCTTGATATTCCTGTAAAATAGGACTGAAGAATTTCTGCCAAGAAGTGGCATCGTGAAAACGCACAAGCAGTCCTGATTTTTTGTTTGGTCCATGTCACAGAAGTCAGACTGCAACCAGATAAGTGTTACTGGAAGTGGAGGATGAAACCCACAAGGAAAGGGACAAAGTGAAGAGCGTTTGCTTGTAGATTTTCACAGGCTTTCAAAAACAGAGTCATCTCTATGAATGCGCAGTGACAGTAGATTCATTTGGTACATTAAAGTGCTACCTTCTTTTATTTGCTAATGACACACTGATTTACCACCAACAAGGCCTAGCTGTTAAGGTGGTTTTACCCAGTGGTGACATTACCAGAAGACAGCCACATTTTTCTTCTTCTTTTTTTTTTTGGCCATCCTTACAACCAAAGTCATACACTTTAATTGGTAGACAAGAGTTAGGTATATAATTTGTGGCTCAGAAACTGACTAGAGCTAACTATCCCATAGACAGTGAACTTGAATGCCAGTTTAGTGAGTTCCTGTCTTGCTGGTGAACTTCAGGGACTACTGCTGAGAATGGTTTATCTATTCATAGATTGTTAGACTTTCTTGTAAAGTTGCTGAGAAATGCACAAAATATTTGAGTTTAATTCTTAATTTTTTCCTTAATTTACTAAGGCATCTCAACAATTAAAATACCTATTCTGAGCAAGTTTATAAATAGTTTTGTACCTACTGTGAAATGTACTTAAAATTATTGGACAGTATTATTTAGTTAAAAGCATCTACTTTAAAAATTATAGTTCAGTTATTCTAGAATGGCTACTGATTTTATTTTGGAAACAATTTAGATACATGTCACAAGATATATTTATACTTGGCTCTGCCAATGTATGATATGAAGAAGTTAGGCATCTAAAGCTAGAAACTTCCTCCTCCTTCTCCTCATCCTCCTTCTTCTTTCTCCATTTCCTTCCTTCTCCTCTTCCTCCTCCTCCTTCTTCTGGGTTTTCAAGACAGTGATTCTTGGTGTAACAGTACTGGCTGTTCTGGAACTCTCTTTGTAGACCAGGCTGGCCTCGAATTCACAGAGACCCACCTTCCTCTGCCACCCAAGGGCTGGGATTAAAGACTTGTGCCATTGTGCTGGACTTGGAGACATGTTTCTTAACTTTATCTCATGATCTATAGGTCTACACACTGTGAACATGGCCACTAGTCACTCTATAGAGGAAAAATCTATGTAATTCACACATAAAACATGTGAGTACCAATTGGGTTCTGGGTATTAGTAGCAGCAAGATGTTTCCTGATAGAACTTTGGATCTATATCTGCAGACAGATCTATGAGTCTTTCAACATTCAATTTGATTTGGCTGAAAGAGATTTCCCCTAGTGTTACTTATAATTCTAAGCATATATCAACAAAACAAGTTCTCTGGTCACTTTGTCCCTTCCTATTTGGTATCTTAGGCCATTTTTATAAATAAACACTTCTTAAGATGAAAATGACCAGAGAATAGGGTAGACAAGACCTTACTTTGAACTCTGATGAAGGTTTAGAGGGCTTTGGGGAGATCAACCCATCTCAAAAGGGTGGGTACATAGCCTTAACATGAAAAAAATATTGGCAAGGGTTCTGAAAATCCATAATCAGATAAGGCCTATAGTCAAAGGTATTGTGAGGAGGCTTGCTGAGTGGGATTTGTGACTGAGGACATGTGTCATAGTGAGAGAAAACAGGAAAGAGAATTTAACATCTCATGCTCTGTAAGGGAGTTAATTCTCAGTGGAACAATAAATCTGACTGTACATGTATCAAGGACTAAGTGGCTGTATGTCGTGTTGCATGGGATGTTCTTGAGAGATTTTCAAGCGTGAGTTGAAGTTCGGGTCAGAGCCTGCAGCTACACCCATGTGTTTAAGTTTAAGCTGTTTGGTCTTATCATCTTCCTTAAAACCACACTTTAAACTCTCCTTTGTAATTTAACAACGGCGAGGACTGGGATGTTAGCCATTACCTTTAGTTTAATCTCTCACAAAGTTTCAATAGCCAGTAAGAGCCCTCTGTGTGAGGCCTTCCACATTCAGTCTCCATCTGACTCAAGGAACCATATTCATATTGTTTTCACAAAGACTGTGTCGACCCAAACATCCCAGGAGTTCTTGTAAAATCTCAGCACAACCTTGATACTATAATTTTCAAAGGGATAAAATCTGGGAAAAAAAAGAAGCAAAAGAAGAAGAAGAAGAAGAAGAAGAAGAAGAAGAAGAAGAAGAAGAGGAAGAGGAAGAGGAAGAGGAAGAGGAAGAGGAAGAGGAAGAGGAAGAGGAAGAGAAAGAGCAGCAGCAGCAACAACAATACAAAATTGAAAACAAAATAATATTTTATATATTGAGTAGGTAAAACAAATAATTAAAAGCAATTTTTAAAAATTATGTAATAATTCAGTTTATATTTAATATTATTTGGAAGACTACATTTTATATATAAAAGATATAAAATTCCTTTCCAAAAAGGATAACATTTTTGTATGTTCTAGGTAGTCCTCTGGGGGAAATAATAGAAACATTAAAAACAAGATAGTCTCCAATATGTACTCCTGGAGAGTCAAGAGGTAAGACACACATAAACTAATATGTGTATGATAGGTTTTAGAGCATGAAGGCTGTAAAGAATATACTAAGAAATATTTTAAATCAGAGTTTCAGGATGTTGATTTTAACTGGGGAAGAATTTTTTTTCCATTATTTATTCATTCTCTTTATATCCCAATCACAGTCCCCTCCCAGTTGTTCCCTTGGAAATCCATTTCCCATCACCCCTTCTAGTTCTTGTCAGAGAACCAGAAGCTCCTTGGGTACCTCCCTGCTCTGAGACTAAGCAATCCTCTTCCCAACTGAGGCACAACCAGGTAGTCTAGTTAGGGAAAGGGATCCAACAACAGAAAGCAGAATCAGAGACATCCTCTACTCCAGTTGTTAGGGGACTTACATGAAGACCAAGTTGTACATCTGCCATCCACTACAAATGTGTAGGGGTTCGAGGTCCAGACCCTGCATGCTCTTTTGTTGGTGGTTCAGTCTCTGTGAGCCTCCATGGGCCCAGGTTAGTTAACTCTGTAGGTCTTCTTATGGCATTCTTGACACCCTCCCCCACCCCCGGCTCATTTGTTCTGACCTCCAGTCTGACACAGAACTTCTCCAGCTCTGTCTAATGTTCAGCTGTGTGTCTCTGCATTTATTTTTATCTGCTGCTGGTTGCAGCCTCTCAAGAGACAGTTATGCTGGGCTCCTGTCTGCAAAGCATAGCAGAATATCATTAATAGTATCAAGAGTTGGCTCTCTTGCATGGGATGGTTCTCAAGTTGGAGCAGTGGAGCAGTTATTGGTTGGTCCTTGCCTCAATCTCTGCTCCATCTTTACCCCTGTGCATCTTGTAGATAGGACAAATTTGAGGTTGAAGATTTAGTGGTTGGGTTGAGGTCTTTCTCCCTCCACTGGAAATCCCACCTGGCTACAGCGGGTGGGCACTTGAGTCTTCCTAGCCTCCTTGTGTGAGTCTCAGCTAAGATCACTTCATAGACTTCCAGGAGCCTCTCCTATCCCAGTCCTCCCGCTAGTCCTAGAGATGCCCCCAATTGATTTCCATTTTCACTCCCAGCCCTCTCCCATCCTCTACACCTGATCCCTGTCCATCTACCCCTTTTTATCCCCTCTCCTACCCAGTTTTTTCCATCCATACACCATTGGTGACTCCTCTTTTGTCTTCTCTTCTGGGAGAGGTTCATACATCCTCCCTGGAGCCCTCATTATTTAGAAGTACTTAAGTAAGTGTTCAATGTCTTTAGTCATCAGGGAAATGCAAATCAAAATGTCTCTGAGATTCTATCTTACACTTATCAGAGTGGCTAAGATAAAAAACTCAAGAGACAACACATGCTGATGAGGATGCAGAACATCATCATGGGATGGAGGGAACATTCCTCCTTGCTGGTAGGAATACAACCTTGTACAATCACTTTGGAAATCAATTTGATGGTTTCTCAGAAAATTTGGAATAGTTCTACCACCAGACCCAGCTATATCAGCCTGGGCATATACCTAAAAGATATCCACTATGCCTCAAAGACAGTCACTGGACTGTGTTAATAGCAGCTTTATTCATAAAAGCCCTAAACTGGCAACAACCTAGATGTTCCTCAGCTGAACAATAGATAAAGAAAAAAATTCACACACAATGGAATACTATTGAGCTATTAAAAACAAGACCATCATGAAATTTGCAGGCAAATGGATGGGACTAGAAAATATCATCCTCAGTGAGGTAAACCAGACCCAGAAAAACATGCATAGTATGTACTCACAAGTGGACATTAGCCATAAAATGCAGGATAGTCATACTGCACTCCACAGACCAAAAGAAAATGACTAACAGGGAGGGATTCTAAATAAAGATGTAAGTTGTAAATTGAAAGCTGAACAAGAATGTCTTAGCAATGTCAGGATTCTAACTGTAAAAAAAAAATTGCAAAGAGGCCTCCAAAACAGAGATAAAGTTACTATTTTAGGAGCATAAAGGACAATGTGACTGGTTTAATTGGAAAAGGAGTGAAGCAGGAAATGTGATGGGAGAATTTATCTTGAGACAAGCCAGGTAGAATTCTAGGTGGGCCAACAAGGATAATCTGGATTTTATTTCTAGTGCAGTGGGATTTATGCAAAAGATTAAGATGCTAATTATTTACTCTTTGTAGTAATATTTTCAGGTATGGGCTTATACGTTTCAGTTTTAGAAGGTCCAAAAGCTTTTATATTATATAATGTCTCATAAATCTCCCTTGCATTGAATCTTAAAATGAATGTTCTAAAGATGATGACATTCACATGACTATGAAGTAAAACATACTTTTAAAGTAGGTACAACAAACTGTGAAATATCTTAAGTTTCTATTTAATTTCAACTCATTTAGATGGACTCATAAAATTTCTATCAAAATACACCACACCTTTTAACTAAATATCTTTTCCTTTGGCATTGGTTGGGAGTTGACATCTGATAATATTAATCTGGGGAGTGAGGATTTTTGTTTCAAAGTCAATTGTGTGCAGAGGCTGCATTGTCTGGCTTGACATGTAACTTTAATGAGGATATCTGTGTTCCCTGGATGCAGAGTGAACTGCCTCACAACTTCTGAGTAGGAAGCTTCCTCTCTACCCAGCTCTCTAATTTCTCACAGCTCAATTAGGGAAATCAGAGGAGAGTTATCCACCAGAAGAGTTCTCTGTGTAGCTTCTCAAGAACTTTGAGGTTCAAATATTAAAGAAGGAAAGTGATCATTTTTGTTTAAAACTTTCTCCGTATTCCTAGCAATGAACTCCAGTGAAATAGTAAAGACTGGACATATCCAGTAAGGGATATGTTGTAAATCATCTTTCTTGAACTTCATCTTATAAATTAGAGGCTGTTGCCAGGTGGTGGTAGATCACACTGAATTGCAGCACTTGGGAGGCAGAGCCAGGCACATCTCTGAGTTCAAGGCCAGTATGGTCTACATAGTTAGTTCTAGGACAGCCAAATCTACACAAAGATCACTCTGTCTTTAAAAACCAAACAAACAAACAAACAGCTCTGCGTGTATGTAAATTTTAGTTACTTTTCTCACAGCCGTATCCAACATAAACAACTATTAAAAACATTTATTTTAGACTGAGGTTGAAAATGTAATCTACTGTATCAGGAAAGGCAGTGGAATGGGACTCAGCATTGCACACAGTAGGAGGCATCGAGGTATATACATACTCACTTGCTATTTTTCCTTACTTAGTCTAAAAGTCCAGTACATAGAACAATGCCATCAATAGTCAGGGTAGATCTTCCCATCTTAGATAAATCTCTCTGCAAAAACATGCATAGAGAGATATTTAATAGAGGTGTGCCTCCTGAATGATTTGAAATCCCATCAAGGTAACAATGAACATTAACTATCACAATTCTATCTCTTGGCAACTTGACACCTAAACACCCCTGCCCCTTTTAAGTTGTGACATCTCAGTGCTGATCCCCAAAGTCTCCTAGTCATCTCATAGTTAAAATTTCATCTAGTTTATTGACAAATTTTGCATAGTTTTAACAGTTTCAATGATATTTAAAAATCAAGAGTCATTTCCAAGAGTCAAGAAACATTCGTAACTTGTAAAATAACAAGCAGGTCACATACTTCCAATGTATGTGGCTACACATTCCCTGGAATCTATAGCTCTCTGGAATCATAGTAAAAGCTTCCATGTATCTGCACTTTCACTATTCTTACACTTTGCATGACAGATAAATCACATAGCGCTACCAAATTTTGCTTTCAGACTGAGATAGAGCACTGCCCTATCTTCTCCATTTATAGTAGCCTCTGTGTGCCTTGATAAATGAACCTCAAAAAAAACTATTTTTTTAGGTAGTTGTTATGGAGTAGGGAACATTTTCAGTGGGATTCTTAGTTCAGGCCCTCTCGTTTACACTTCTGCATGTTGGAACCTAGATGGATAGATTAGATCTTGCCCTAAAAGTACCTTTCCTGTTGTCTCAGGGCAATGCATGAATTTCTCCTTAACGCCAATAATTTTTAGACAAGTATAACTTTCTTTGTACCTGTCTTGTCTATAACTTCAAACAGGTTCCTTTCTTATTCAAAATTCATGCTCTTTCATGCTTTCTCTAATATGATAAAGATTTGTAGGCAAGACCACCCCACCTAGGGATCCATCCCATCTGCAGACACCAAACCCCAATACTTTTACTGATGCCAAGAAGCACTTCCTGACAGGAGCCTCATACGATGGTTCCCTGAGAAGTTATATCAGCTCCTGACTAATATAGATGTAGGTACTCACAGCCAACCATCCGACTGAGCCTGAGACCTGAATGGAAGAGCTAGGGGAAGGACTAAACAGAGTTGGAGGGGCTTGCAACCACATAAGCCAAACAATATCAACTAACCAGACCACCCAGAACTCCCAGGGAATAAACCACAGAATATACATAGAGGGAGCCATGGCTCCAGATACGTATGTAGCAGAGGATGGCCTTATCTGACATCAATGGGAGGGAAGGCTGTTGGTCCTGTGGAGGCTAGATGCACCAGTGTAGGGGGATGTTAGAGTGGTGATGTAGGAATGGGTAAGTGGATGGAGGAGCACCCTCATAGAAACAGGAGGGAGGAGGGGGAGATGGAATGGAGGATTTATAGAAGGGTAACTGGGAAGGGGGATATTATTTGAAATGTAAATGAATAAAATGATTAATTAAAAAGTCTGATCAGGAAAAAAAAAAGATTCGTATGTAACAATCAGGCTCCAGCCCTGTTGTCTTGAGATTTCTTCTAGCAAACAACTGTATCATGAACTCAGGAAATTCCTAAACTTTGTGTTTTGTTTCACCTTATATCTCAAGAAAAAGAACACAGTTAGATTCTATTCCAGAATTGAACATGAAAGGCCTTTAGACCACTTCGCAACAAAAACCCTTCTGATCAGACTTCATTCCCACTTCTACCAGACTGACCCCTTCAGCTCTGGTTACATAATGCTAGGGTTTCTATAGCCTGCACTTAAAATTTCTCCATAGTCCTTCTAAAGCCAGCATCAAAGGCCTACAAACCAATGGCAAGGCATTGGGGCAGTAGCTCCACTCAGTGCAATGTTTCTGGACTGGCTGCTTTTCTGGTCACTGTGATAAAAATGCCTGACAGAAGCAATGTCAAGAAGAATTAACTTTGCTCCATGGCTTAAGGGCTCAGTCCACCAGGGCAGGGAAGTCATGGCGGCAGGAGAATAGGGCAGCTGGTCACTTAGAATGGGTAGTTAGGATGCAGAGAGAGATGGATGCTGCTAGCCAGCTTTCTCCTTTTTCTTTTTACTCAGTCTAGGGTGCCAGTGTGTGGATGATGATTTCTACATTCAAGGTAAATCTTCTCAGTTAATCTCTGGTTATACCCTCAGACAAGCACAAAGGTATATAAGTCTTAGGTAATTCTAAACATGGTCACAATGACAAGAAGAATCAACTCTTACAAATATGTGGTGAATTTACATGAATTGGTTTAATTAAATTACTATCTATCTATATATCTATATATCTATATCTATATCTATATATATATGTATATATATATATATATATATATATATATATATATATATATATATATATACTGAATTAACTAACACTGAGCCACCGAAGCACTGACAAATGTTGGGCTAGGTGCTCATAAGGCTTAGTTATAAAATTGATCAATTAATGCATAATTTTGCTTTATGTTCATAAGACTCATGTAATATATGCTACTGAGTTATAAATAGAGAACTTTCTTGATCAACAGTATTGAAAGTTAGGATATATGTGTCTTCCCATATATCTATAGTATGGGAAGTATGGATATATACATTTGGATAGTAGAGCATATTTCTTTTTAAAAACGTAAGACTCATACATATTGTCACTCCCCTTGCAGTCTAATTTAAATAGAAAAATCATTTGGAGCCTCCAAATTAAAAAACAAAACAAAACAAAACAAAACAAAAAACAGCCAACCAATCAACCAACCAAATCACACAAAAACCAACAAAACGCAAAACAACAAAACCAGCAAATAACCCCCAAAAGAATTGCTTATATTTTTTATTACTCGTTTTATTTGTTTACATTTCAAATGTTATCCCCCTTCCTGGACTTCCCTCTACGAACCTTTTACCCCACACTCCCTTTGTTTCTAAGTGGGTGTCCCCCAACCACTCCTGCCTCACCTTCTAGCAATCCCCTTCTCTAGATCATCAAGCCTCCTTCACAGGACCAAGCAATCACTTTTCCTCCCACTGATACCTTATGAAGCAGTTCTCTGCAACATATGGAGCAGGAGCTATGGATCTTTGGTTGGCAGTTTAGTCCCTGGGAACTGTGGGCCATCAGGTTAGTTGATACTCTAGTTTTTCTTATAGGCTTACAATTCCCTTTATCTCCTTCGGTCCTTCCCCAAACTCTTCCATTGGGGTCCCAGGACTCAGTTCAGTATTGGCTGTAAGTATCTGCATCTTTCTTAGTCAGGTGATGGCAAAGCCTCTCAGAGGACAGCCATACCAAGATCCTGTCTGCAAGCCATCATGGCATCAGCAGTAGTGTCATAGTTTGGTGTTTGTGGATGGAATGGATCACACATTGGAGCAGTGGCCTTTCCTTCAGTCTCTGCACCATTTTTTGTCCCTGCATTTCCTTTAGCTAGGGACAATTTTAGGTTAATTATTTTAATATAGGTGGGCAGCTCCATCCTTCCAGTGGAGGCCATATCTATCTACTAGAGATGCTGTCTTCAGGTTCTATCTCTACTAAAACAAGAACACAAAATAACATTTTGCAGATTGCACTGGAAGATCAGGTACAAAGGCTCTCATTTTCCACTGTGGACATGTCTATAAAGGAGCATCAAGTTCTCTTGATGTTGATTTTGGAGTCAAACAAAAACTTTAGTAAGTAGATGAATTCACTGATAACAAATCTGAATAATGAGAAATGAAAGCATTTAAAATATACATACATGCGCATAGTTTTTTAATATTGTGTCCAATTAACCCATTAATGGTAGAAAGAAAAATCCATATCATTTTCAAAGAATAATAATCATAGCAGTAAGCACATATTCTGAGGTCACGTTTTAATTTTTACTTGGACAGGATCATGTTATTCTCTCTAGCATATGTGGGTATTTTTAAATGACCCATAAAGAAAGATCAGTGCAGTGTCTCTTCTCATCAACAAATACTCAAAGTATGCAGCCTTTTTCTCTCTTCTTTTTCCACCACTGTGGGTAAAATTCAGAAACATCTCAAGTAGACTTTATGGCAGAAAATGGGACATATTGATTTTTGAACCCCAGGCACAGATGTTGAACTGTAACAAATTGAAGAAAACTTGTTTGTTTTACTTAGTGGTTATTTCTCCTCTTGGGGCATAGATATGACTTCATTCTCCATAAATCAATAAGTCTTGAGTTAGTAATGTCTTTGTTTTGTAGAAAGGAAATTACATCATAATGGTAGTCTTGGTATAAATAAGACCAGCTCATTCCTCAGTGTCAGCATTGAAACCACAAATTGAATGTCAAGACCCGAAATTGTTATTTTTCTTTAATTTTAAAAGTATGGAAAAAAACTCAAAATTATCCTCCTCCCCCTAAGAAAACCTAAATCTAGAAAAATATGTACTAAGTTATGTTTTCTTTTTCTTATTTTTTAAATCAGGACAATAAACAACACATGAGAAAATTCCTAGGAAGAATGAAGTTGGCAGAAACATGATTTTTGACTTGTACAACGGTGTTCAACTAGTAAGCTGTTTATTATAGATAATTCTGTTCTAAAGCTTCTTAAGACTACAAAACACCTACGTTATTTTTTATTTTATTGTGAACAGAAAAGGGTAGCAGAAATCCTAAACCATAAAACAACAGCAATGGCATTGATACAATCTAACACAGAAGCAGGTTAGTTTGCTGTGTTCTCCCAAGTGGTCACAACTGTAAGATGCTAAATACAAATATACATATATGGTTTGTACATTGTTGGTGAGCTCGTACATTCTTTTCAGAAAATATGTCTATGAGCAAAGTTTGGTTCAAATAATATTTCCCCATGAAGACAATATCAAATACATACTTATGTGTCTTTTAACTTAATTTTATACAATTTATTATAGAAGCTTGTAAATAAATAAAGACAAAAATAATTCAACAAAAATCTGGACAACTCAATAGACTACTGTACAGTTAGTGCAAAGCATCTGAGACAGAAGCCATGAAGCTTTATATGTTTGGTATCAAAGTTATTTTGAATACATACCCATCACTAAACTGAAATAATCCATGTTAAGTTGGAAGTAGAGAAAAATCAGATTGATATATCACGTGTAAATACTTATAAGCCTAATTTAAAACAAAGTAGAATCTTTGTTCTAGGTATGTATAAAACTTTAAAAAACATTTCTAGCATGTATTATTGGTACTTTACCAGATAATACACTTATTATTAGAAATTTTCCATAAAACTCTATTCAAAGATTATCTATATAATCTATAGATAGAGATAAATTATTTGTTGGATGTATGAGTATTATATCTATAGTTTCTTTTGAATTGTATTCTTAGTTGAGAAGGTATGTTTTCAATTAATAAAGTTGCTTAGAAACTTCAGAGCACTTTTTTCCAGATAGTAAAACAAAACAAAACTATTATTTTGTGTGTGTGTGTGTGTGTGTGTGTTTGTATGCAGACCAGAGACAGTAATGAAGGAGTTGTTTCTCTCCTTCCATTGTGTTTTTGAACTTAGATCCTCAGAGTAGGCAGCAAGTGTCTTTACCCTGGTGAGCATTAATTTTCAACTTATAGGAAAAAATGAAACTATGTATCTACAGACATTTCTTCACATATTTATTGTTTAATTTTATTCTGGTACCTAGACAAATATTTTATAATAAAACAAGAAATTGTCTACCTATACACCCTTTTATCTTGTCAAGTTTTGTTGCTGCAAAACTGTGAAAGCATCCAAGACTACCTTCAATCATGCAAACGTAGCAACTTTGTTTACATGATTTTAGGCCAATATATTTCAAAACAAATTTTTAAGTTTCACACACTTTAGAGTTGTCACTATTTAATCGGTGCAAATGCTCCTCCATCCTTGGAAGAACAAATATTGATATCTTCTACATTGAAAGCTTGATTTCCAATAAATGTAATTATCAAAAGCTTATAATGCTATTTTTTAAACATTAAATTTTCTAAATGAGTTGATTAAATAGTGCCAACAACTTTTTAAGATGTGGTAGACATAAGAAGCATTAGTAATTTATTTTATCAAAAATATAGTATAGCTTCATTGCTTTACAAATGAATTCTTCAGGGTTTTAAGCTTTTAAATCTATGTTTAAAGCAAAATCAAATAAAAGTACTTTTTGTCATTCTGAATGCTTTTTACTTTCTACTCAATAATTGCATTGTCACACATTTCTGAGTTATACCCTGAAAATATATAAAAATTCTTTAATTTTGATAAGTTCAACCTTTATTTAGATCAAACATTTCATCTTGTTTGTATGTAAGAGTAAATTATGCATGTCCTTCAATCAATGCTATACATATTTTTATTGACTTCATAGTAAAGTTTTACAGTTCTTCTGCTACAATGTATTACTCCAACATAATTAATGTTCGTATTATCTGTAAGCAAATTTCTTTTGTTAAGACTTTTAATTCAATACACCTCAGCATTTGAAATAAGCACAGATATTTTTCCTTCAACAGAATCAGTTTCTATGTACTTATGAACTTTAACAATGGCTAATTACTAAGAGAATAATACCCGGTGCCAATTTTTAAGGGAAAAATTTGAATTTATCTTCTGCTAAGAAGTTAAGAAATTAATAGCATTTTTTATTTTTGCAAACAATTCAATTTGGACTTAAAAGTTTACAAATTTTATTTAGAAATTAGTGAAAATTATTCTTGAAAAAGTATATAAAGATATTTTCACAGTTATTAACTTTTGCTATTTTTCCTTATACTCTTAAAACTGCATTGCTACTTCTTTGGCATATTTCTATCTTTATGAGAGTCATAATTCTATGTTTTTATGATATATAATATCTCTTAATAAATTTTATTTTTTTAATTTAAAAATTTTTAAATATAATTTTATTATAAATATTATATTTATAAACTTTCTTGAGAATATGAGCATGCACTTTTTTTATTAAGCTCATTCTTGCTGAAAGAGTTTATTTAAAGCAAGAAAATATTATTAAACAATGAAATAGTCTTAAAATTACATTGCAATAAATGAAGCAACATGGCAAAAGCATTTCAACTACTCTGTGGTTTATGGAGAACTGGGTTTCTATTTTTTTGCATATGCTTATATATACATACCCTACAATTACTCTGTAGGTTGTCTCTGACATCTGCAATAGTAGTCTGAGGAATTTATGCATACCCAAAAGTACTCTGCCAGTCATATCCCATTTGATTGGCATACCATGTTGAACTCTTTGTTGTCATTATCTGAGGTGAGCAGTGAGCGGTAGTTCCGTATTTCTACCCAGTGTATCCAGTTTATGTCAGCATTCTGAAAACTGCCATAGAAAGAAGCCTACTGCTCACCTGAGAAAATAAGTGACAAAAAGATGAACAGAGGTATTCTTGAAGAAGCCTGTGTAGTTAATGTGTGTTAGATTTATAACTTTCTAAGTGAGATCTCATAAATGTGAGAACACACCAATAATAAATGTGTACCTACTACAGTGACTTTTAATGCGATTGTTAGTATGATTTTATTTTTCAGCTATTAAGGACACACAGACACACACATACACACACATACACACACATACACACACACATACACACACACACACAATAAATGTTTTGCCTACATATATGTCTGAACAGTACTTGTAGACTTAGTTCCCACAGAGGTCAGAAGAGGATCAGCCAGCCAGTGCCCTTTACTTCTAATCCATTTCTCCAGAGTCCTGAAAACATATTTCCAAAAATAGAAAAAATATTTTTTGTTTGAACCAGAAGTTTATGTGGGTTTTTAAAGTTATTATTAAATAACATTTTTGTGCAAATATTATTAAGAGATCATATCTTGGAAACAAACCATATACTCAGTACATTGGGGAAGACTCTGGCAGGGTCAAACCATTTTCTCCTTTCTTTTCAGAAAAGGTAAAATTCATACTAAATTAACATCAAAAGCAATCATGGTACTACTCTTTTTCTTTTTGGCTAGTTTTCAGATTGTAATTTAAATGCAACATTCTCCATTTCCTTTCTCCTCTCCAAGCCCTCCCATATACCTTTGCCAGCTCTCCTTCAAAATCATGGCCTCTTTTTACATTCATTATTGCATGAATCTATACATTGAATGTACATATATATTCCTTATCATAGCATGTTGAGTCCATATAATGTTACTTGTGTAAATATTTTTAGGACTGATTTTATGGCATTGGGCAACCAACTGGAATGCTCTTCTCTTGGGAGGACCACTCTATCAGTCCTAACTTTCTTCGGTTGGCTAGAGTTGAGACCTCATAGAATTTGCCCCCATATAGTTTGGCATGTTCACCAACAGCAGCTCTCTAATTGTATTTAAGATTCACTGAACAAGATGGGAATCATGCCATGTACTGGAACCTAGTCAACTGCTCAGTGCTAGTAAAATCATGGCGATTGGAGGGGAATCCACTACAGTCACTAATTTACTAAACCAGCATAATCCCTAATAGCAGTCTATGAACCTTTGTCCTTAAACCCACAGAAAAGTGCAATCTTCACCTATTATCAATGAAACCGTGTATCTGATTCCATCTTTGCTTTAATGCATGAAAAATATTCAATATTTTCTAAACAACAAAATAGTAATTTTTAAAGTAAATATATAAACAGGAATATTTTAGAGCTCTAGAACAAAGGCTGATAAGAAGGGATATAAAACATTTAAGTTGTTTAATTTTGTTTTAAACTATACCCAAACTGTTGATAAAAACCAAACTTTTTGTTAGTTATTTAAAAAAATACTATTCAGACTTTAAAAAACTTATTACTTTTAATTTTGTACAGTCCAGTTGTTACGCCCCTCCCAGTCCACCCTCCCACAGTTCCTCATCCCATTCCTCCTCCCCTTGTCTCCAAGAGGATGTGCCCATCAACACCTGCCAGGCTTCCCCATTCCCTAAGACCTCAAGTCTCTCAAGGGTTAGACACTTCTTTCCCTGAGGCCAGACCAGTGTATAAATAGCAAGGGCCCTAGACCAGCTAATATATGCTGCCTGGTTGATGTCTTAGTACCTAAAAGATCTCAGAGGTCTGGGATAGTTGAGACTGCTGGTCTTCCTATGGGTTCACCCACCTTCTCAGCTTCTTCCAGCCTTTTCTTAATGTATACCCACAGGGGGTAAACATATGTATCTGTTTTAGTCAGCTGCTTGTTGGTCTCTTAGAGGACAGTCATGAAAGGCTCCTTTCTGTAAGAACACCATAGCATCAGTATTACTGTCAGGCCTTAGAGAATCCTCTTAAGATGGATCCCAAGTTGGGCTGGTCACTGGATCTCCTTTTCCTCAGTCTCTTTTCCATTTTTGTCCCCTCAGTTCTTTTAGAAAAGAACAATTCTGGATCAGAGTTATTGTGTGTTGTATGGCAACCCAATCCCTCTACTTGATGGCCTTTCTTCTGGAGGTGGACTTTATGAATTCTCTCTCCCCACCATTGGGCCTTTCATCTAAAGTTTCACTCTTTGAGTCCTGAGAGTCTCTCATGTCTCAGGTTTCTGGTTCATTTTAGAGGGTCCCCCACCTCACACTCCCATGAGGTTGAATATTTCCATTAATTCTGCCCACCCTCAGAGCTTCTCTTCTGCCTCCCCCAATACCTAACCATGCTCCTGTCTTCCCCTTTCTCTCCCCTCTCCTACCCAAGCCCCTCTCTACTTTCTTCCCCTTCCCAAGTGGGATTGAAGCATCCTTAGTTGGGCCCTTCTGTTTGTTAACCTTGAGTTCTATAGATTCTATCCTAGGTATTCTGTATTTTTTGGCTAATATCCACTTATTAGTAAGTACATAACATGCATGTCCTTTAGAGTATGAGTTAACTCACTCAGGACATTTTCTAGTTTCATCCATTTGCCTGCAAAATTCATGATGTCCTTTTTCTTAATAGTGAAATTGTACTCTATTGTGTAAATGAACCACATTTTCTTTGGTTGATGGACATCTTTGGTTGATGGACATCTGGGCTGTTCCTAGCTTCTGGCTATTATAAATAAGGCTGCTATGAGTGTAGTAGAGCATGTTTTGTTGTTCTATAGTTGGAACAACTTTTTGGGTATAGGCCCAGAAGTTGACATCTTTGGGTCCTTAGGAAGAACTAGTTCTAATTTTCTGAGTAACTGCCAGATTGATTTCCAGAGTGTTTATACTAGCTTGAAATCCCAGTAGATATAGAGGACAGTTCCTCTTTATCCACATCTTAACCAACATGTGCTGTCGCCATAGTGTTTTTATCTTAGCCATTCTTCTTAGTCTAAGGTGGAATGTCAGGATTGTTATGATTTGCATTTCCCTGATGACTAAGAACTTTGAACATTTCTTTAGCCATTCAAGATTCCTCTGTTGTAAAATTTCTGTTTAGCTCAATATCCCATTTTTTGATTGGTTTATTCAGTTTTTTGGAGATTAGCTTTTTGAGTTTTTATTTATTTCAGATATTAGTCTTCTATAAATTGCAGGGTCAGTGAAGACATTTTTCCCAATATATAGGTTGCTGATTTGTTCTATTGACTATGTCCTTTGCCCTATAGAAGTTTTTGAGTTTCATGAGGTCCTATTTATTAATTCTTGAACTTAGAGCCTGAGACATTGAAGTTCTGTTTAGAAAATTTTTCCTGTGCCAATGAGTTCAAGGCTCTTTCCCATTTTCTTTTCTATTAGATTCAGTATATCTGAATTTATGTTGAGATTCTTGATCCACTTGGGCTCAAGTTTTGTGTAAGGTGACAAATATGGATCCTTTTTCATTTTTCTACATATACACAGGCAGTTAGACCAGCACCATTTATTGAAGATGCTTCCATTTCTCCATTGTATATTTTGGGCTTCTTTGTCAAAGATCAAGTGTCTATAAATGTGTGGTTTTTTTCTTGGTCTTTAATTCTATCCTATTGATCAAACTGTTTGTTTCTGTACCAATATCATGAAGTTTTTAACACTACTGCTATGTAGTATAGATTGAGGTCAGGTATAGTGATTTCCCCGGGAGTCCTTTTACTGCTAAGGATTGTTTTTGCTCCTCTGTGTTTTTTGTTTTTCCATATGAAATTGAGAATTACTCTTTCCATGTCTTTGAAGAATTTTGTTGGAATTTTGATGGGGATTGCTTGAATCTGTAGATTGCTTTTGGTAGGATGCCCATTTTACTATGTTAATCCTACTAATTCATGACTATGGGAGATCTCTCCATTTTTCTGAGGTCTTTTTCAATTTTGTTCTTGAAAGACTTGAAGTTCTTGCCATATAGATCTTTCACTTGTTTGGTTAGAGTTACTCCAAGATATATATTTGTGACTACTGTGAAGGGTGTTGAATAGATATAGGGAGAGTAGGCTTCCTTGTCTTGTCCTCAATTTTAGAGAATTGCTTCAAGTAATTCAAATCTCTCTAATTTGATACTGGCTGTTGGTTTGGAGTAAATTACATTTATTATGTTTAGGTATGGGCCTTGGATTCCTGATCTCTCCAATACTTTTAACATAAAGAGGTGTTATATTTTGTCAAATGCTTTTGTCAAATGTCTAATGAGATGATCATATTATTTTTACTTGGAGTTTGTTTATATAGTAGATTTATATAGTTAATGAAATTTTGTATATTGAACCAACCTTGCATCCCTGGAATGAAACCTACTGGATCATGGTAAATGATGGCTTTGATGTGTTCTTATATTCAGTTTGCAAGAATTTTATTGAGTATATTTGCATCCATATTTATAAGTGAAATTGATCTGAAGTTCTCTATTTTTGGTTGGGCCTTTGTGTGGTTTATGTATAAGATCAATTGTTGCTTTATAGAATGAAATAGGTAGTGTTCCTTTTGTTTCTCTTTTATAGAATAGTTTGAGGCATATTGGCATTAAGTATTCTTTGAAAGTCTAGTAGAATTCTCCACTGAATCCATTTGGTCCTGTGCTTATTTTTATTGGGATGTTTTAATTACTGCTTCTATTTCCTTAGGAGATATGGGTTTGATTACCTGCTTTTGATTTAACTTTGGTATGTGGTATCTGTCTAGAAAACTATCCATTTCATCCAGATTTTCCAGTTTTGTTGATTATATGCTCTTGTAGTATAATCTGATGATTTTTTAATTTTTCTGTTTCTGTGATTATGTCTCCCTTTTCATTTCTGATTTTGTTAATATGGATATTGTCTCTGTGCCCTTTAGTTAATTTGGCTAGGGATTTATCTATCTTGTTGATTTAAAAAAAAAACCGTTTTTGGTTTTGTTGATTCTCTGTATAGTTCTTTTTGTGACTACTTGGTCGAGTTTGACTCTTTGCTGAATCTACTCCTATTGGGTATGTTTGATTTTTTTGTTCTAGAGGTTTCTTGTATGCTGTGAAATTGATAGTATAACATCTCTCCAATTTATTTACAAGGGCTATGGATTCTCCTTCTAGCATTGCTTTTATTTTGTCCCATAAGTTTGGGTATGCTGTGCCATCATTTTCACTGAGTTCCAGGAAGTCTTTATTTCTTCCCAGGCCAAGTTAACATTGCATACAGAGCTGTTCAGTTTTCATGAATATGTTGGTTTTTGTTTTTTTTTTTTTTTGTTGTTTTTTTGTGATTGAATTAAGCCTTATTTTTTGGTGATGTGATAAGATACATGGTGTTGTTTTTAATCTTGTTGTATTGGTTGAGGCTTTTTGTGACTGATTATATGGTCAATTTTAGAGAAGCTACCATGATGTGTTGAGAAAAAGTATATTTTTTTGTTTTAGGTTTAAAATCTGTAGATATCTGTTAAATCCATTTGATTTATAACCTCTATTAATTTAACTGTGTCTCTGCTTAGTTTCTCTTTCAATAACCTAAAAAGTTGAAGAGTAGGGTGTTGAAGTCACTCATTATTATTGTGTTGGGTTCAATGTTTGTTTTGATATATAGTATAATTTCTTTTATGAATGTAGGTGCCCTTGCATTTGGGGCATAGATATTCAAAATCTAGACTTTCCCTTGTTTGATTTTTTCTTTGATAAATATAGTGTCTTTGTTCATTTTTCTTGATAACTTTTCTTTGAAAGTCTATTTTATTGGAAATTAAAATGGAAAATGCAGCTTGTTTCTTTGGACCATTTGGTTTGAAGACTTTTTTCCAGCCTTTTATTCTGAGGTAGTGTCCATCTTTGTCATTCAGTTGTGTTTCTTGTATGCAGCAAATGCTGGATCCAGTTTACACATCCAGTCTGTTAGCTTAAGGCTTTTTGCTGGGGGAATTGAATTCATTGATGTTGAGAGATATTAAAGAAAGATAATTGTTAGTTCTTGTTATGTTTGTTGTTGGAGATGGCATTGTGTGTATGAGATTCTCTCTTTTTGGTTTTGTTGTGAGATGATTAGTTTTTGTTTATTTTTTCATATAGGTACTATCCTTGTGTTAGAGTTTTTCTTCTACAATTCCCTCTAGGGCTGGATTGACTTGTTTTAAAATTATATTTTTGGAGGGAAAACTTTATATATGAATACTACATGTCAATGCTAACACCTACCTTCTCAAACTACTCCTTTGTTCTTTCCTTTATCCAAATTTGTGTGCAGCCTATATGCAACATACTTAGTCTATTTAGTATTTCTGATATGCACATGTTTTTAGGGATGACAACTTCAAATGGAACAACCAACATGTAAGTTCATTCCTGTAGAAAACTGCTTCTATTTTTCTCAGCAGCTTTTGACCTCCTGTGACCCTTAATTTGGAGAATAGAACTTGTAGAATTTTCCCTATGTATGTTGGTATGTCAAGTGGTATTTAAAGTACACAGGTAGTCATGTTGTTGGAGTTCATGAGCACCTCATTCCTTATATAGCAGCAAATATCCTGGTTCTCAAGGGTCTCCTAATCTTTCTGTCTGCTTTTGTTGTTATGCCTGAGCATTGATAATTTATCAAGTAGAATTTGGCATCTCATGAGTAGTTACTGTCTGCATTTTGAGTAGTTTTGAATCTCAGTAATAGTTTCCACTCAGTTTAGTCTCCACACTTCTTTGCTGAGGGATGAAAGCTACAGTTTTCTTGTTGTTCAAGAAAACATCTGTGGGAATCACTATCCCTGACCTCAAGCTATATTACAAGGCAATTGTGCTAAAAACTGCATGGTACTAGTACAGACATAGGCATGTGGATCAATGAAATAGAATAGAAGATCCAGAAATGAGCCCTCACTTATATGGTCACCTGATTTTTGACAAAGGAGCTGTAAACATTTAATGGAAAAAGGACAGCCTATTCAACAAATGGTATTGGTCCAACTGGCACTCAGCATTCAGAAGAATGAAAATAGACCCTTTCTTATCTTCTTGTACAAAGCTCAAGTATAAGTGGATCAAAGATCTCCACATTAAACCAGGTACACTGAAACTATTAGATGAGAAAGTAGGGAAAACCTTAGAACACATAGGCACAGGAGAAAATTTTCTGAACAGAACACCAATGGCTTGAGGTCTAAGGTCAAAGATTGACAAATGGGACTTAATGAGATTGCAAAGTTTCTGTAAGGCTAAAGACACTGTCAAGAAAACAAAAGGGCAGCCAACAGAGTGGGAAAAGATCTTTACCAACTCCATATCAGATAGAGGCCTAATATCCAAGGTATACAAAGAACTCAAAAATCTAGACACCAGAGAATCAAACAACCCTATTAAAAATGGGGTACAGACTTAAACAAAAAGTTTTCAATTGAGGAATATCGAATGGCTGAGAAACATCTAAGGAAGTGATCAACATCATTAGCCATCAGGGAAATGCAAATCAGAACAACCCTGAGATTTCACCTCATACCACTCAAATTGGTCAAGATCAAAAATTTAGATGACAGCAGATGCTGGCGAGGATGTGTAGAAAAAGGAACACTTCTTTGTTGGTGGGGTTGTAAACTGGTACAACCACTCTGGAAATCAGTCTGGCGGTTCCTCAGAAAAATGGACATAATACTACCTGAAGACTCAGTTATTCCACTTCTGGGCATATACCCCAGAGATGCTCCAACATACAATAAAGATACATGCACCACAATGTTCATTGCAGCTCTATTTATAATAGCTAGAAGCTGGAAAGAACCCAGATGTCCTTCAGTAGATGAATGGATACAAAAATTGTGGTACATTTACACAACGGAGTACTATTCAGCTATTAGAAAAAATGACTTAACGAAATTCTTAAGAAAATGTATGCATCGAGAGAATATCATTCTGAGTGAGGTAACCCAGTCACAGAAGAACAGATATAATATGCAGTCACTGATAATGGGATACTAACCCCAGAATGCTCTCAACACCCCAGAATCAACTCACAGACTGTGTGAAGTTCAAAAAAAAGAATATATTTTAATTAAAATAGAACTGTATTACATCCCCCTTTCCTCCCTTCATCCCTTCCCAGTTTCTCTCCTATCTCCTCAAATTAATAGCCTCTTTTCCTATATTATTGTTACATATATAAATAGGTGTATATGTATGTTCCCACAAATACTTAATTACAACCTTAAAAAATGTACTCATATACTTTTATGCAAAAGTGCTGAAAATTTGTACATTTATCTTTGTTTTTTAAAATAAAGTTTTTCAATAAAAATACTCATTAACTAACAAAAAAAGAAAGCTACAATTTGCTTTGGATATAAAGTTAAGTATTTAGAATATAGTTGGAAATTACATTAGTTTCAAGAATTCGTGGTAGTAGGTTTTTCTGTAGGATGTATGACCTCTCCAAACACTGACAATGGGCGAGGTGAACAGTAAGGCATATTTTTCTTTCTGTTGAGTGTTTATCAAATCCAGTTAAAATGTTGTTGATTACCACCAAGTTAAAAGTCTCACTATTGCATTACTGGGTATGATTTCTAGCCTGGGTTGTCATCTTTGTAGTTCATGGATTTTATAGTTAGGAAGAATTACTTATTAGCTTCTTCTATGTCAGTTTGTATACTATTGCATGATAATGGAAATGCCAACATTCAGGGAAACTTTGACCATTGCTACAGCTTGATCCTTTAAAGTCCTGTATTTGAAATATGTGGTATCACTAGAAATAGGAGCTTACCTAAGCAGGATGGTTAAAGACCTCTATAATGAAGACATTTGATCTTGAATAAAGAGATTGAGAAAGACATTAGACTGCCATGTTCAAGAACTGATAGAATTAATATTGGGAAAATGATTATCATACCCAAATAACTTTACAGCCAACCTATTTCTTCTAAAAATACCCATGACATTCATCAGAGAAATAGAAAATACCCAAATACCTAAAACTTAATTTAGAGGCACTAATGAATCCATAAAACAATGTTGAGCAAGAGTACTAACACTATAGGGGTTGGCAGATGTAATTTAAAGCTACGTTATAGAAGCATAGTAGTAAAAACTGCTAAGTACTGGTACAAAACAGACATGGATACCTACTGAAACAAAATAAGAACCACACCATAAGAACCATCTGGAATTTTATCTGCCAAAAGTACACATTGCAGGCTTCTATATTTGGAATTTTAAACAACTGCTACAAACTGGATCTCTCTAGGAAGAGGAGTGAAACTCAATGCATATCTAATACCCTACACCAAAGTCAGCTCTAAAGAACCAGACCTCAATATGAAACCTGAAATGCTGAAACTGCTACACACACACACACACACACACACACACACACACACACACACACACACACAAAATTATACCTATTGTGTTATAAGGCACAAATACAGGAAAGAACTAGGGTCAGGAATTTCATTTTCATAGAAATTAAGGCTAACAATGGACTCTTATGACTTCATGAGACCAAAATGCTTCTGTACAGCAAAAGAAATAATCAGTTGAGTGAAGAAAAAGACCATAGAGGCAGAAAGACTCTTTCCCAGACACAGATTAGAGTATTTATATCCAGAATGTATAAACAACAACAACAACAGCAAAACCAAAACCAACCAAACAAAAACCCTCAAGACATCAATTAAACCAATAACCCAATTTAAAAAATGGTTATAAGACAGCAAAGGAAAGGAAACATACATAGTATTCTAGCACCTATGAACCACAGGAATTGCCAGCTTGGCATGATATGTGTAAAGGTGCAAGAAGTGGCATTTACATTATTGGTATCAATCAACCTTAGTGCAATTATTATTGGTGGCAACCAAAAGCTGTCTAATCATAGATAAAAGGAGGAAAAACATGCCTGATACTGGAATCTAGGTCAACTTTCCAAGCCACTGAGGCCACAAATGTAGAAAAGAATCTACTACCACCACTTCCCTTGACCTGTATTATACACTTAGTAAATTCTAACTCTTATCATTATACCCAAGACAAGAGTAGCCACCATTACTTATAAATAAGTTTATCATCATTGAAAATGGAAAGCATCCCAGAAAACCACCACTGGACAGAATGCAGAGATCAATGGATACTGAGGAGTCCAGCTTTGGTCGGTAGACACATCTATATCTCAGTTTCTATATCTATGCATTAAAGAATGCTATAGCCAAAGGGTCAGAAAGACTTAGAGCCAGCACACCAGGAAGTCTGCAGTGAGACCTTCTCTCCTAAAAATGGTGGCATGAGCAAGACTGGAATGATCACAGTAAGAATGCTAACAATGGACATGTTAAAATGTGAGGAGAAAAATTCTGAGTGGTCCCAGCTTTAGACAAAGAACAAAAGCAACCACTGACTGCTGGTTTCTTTCCTCCCACCCACGTACTTTTCACTTCCTTTCTAGCTAGAGATTTTGAGTATGATATTTAGCTTTACATTGAACCTCAAACCTTTCTTAGTGTTGGGTCCAGTAAATAGATTTGAAATGTAACATAAAACATTACTTGAAGAAAAATAATTGATGTTATTAAAAAATACGCTGTCCTTATAACTCAATGATGGTTTCTTATGGCTCAATGAGAAAAACAAACAGTCATTTGGTTTCAAGTACAAATTTCAAGCTAACACCTCCAGAAATTCTAGAGTAGCTAGCTGAGGAAAACACGTGTTAAGTTTTCTCTTTTTAGACCTTGGCTGACGAGTATGCATTGGTATTTAGAAAGGATCAAATAGACACCGCCTTCTGTCATTTATTAACCTTGCTTCATGTAATTATTAAAACTAATGATGACTACTCTCTGTGGAGCTGTAGACTGAGTGAAAAACATGGCTCCACCAGCGCACCAAACTTTCTCCTGGGAAAGAGAGGCATGAAAAACCTTTGGGAGCAAATACTAAGCTAGTAGCTTTAAAACATCCTAACTTTCTAGCACATTCATAACATCACTTTTTGCAATATTATTATATTTAGAACTCACAAATAGATGCCAAGCAATCCCCTTAAACCCTAAAAGTCGGAAGAAGCTTTAGAGTCTCTCATTCCAGAGTCAGACATTTTTCATAAACCATTTCCATAAACCACTTCCTTTATAAGCAGCAAGCACTATTATTTTGCTTGTATATAATCAGTTATGTAAGTATTAACAGCAGAGGTTACATAAAAATCTCAACTTAATTTAAATGAGCTTAATTTAAATGACTGATAAGATTTTAATGAAGGTATGACAGTTTTCTTGAAAGACATTCCTGTAATGTTGAGAAAGGAAGGTAATCTTAGTAAGGAATCTGAATTTATAAAGAACTGCAGAGATGATACTAGATTGCTGAGAGAAATGATCAGTTTGTCTATTTTATGGTTCTGGAGATCAAAGCTAGAGCTATACATATGTTGCTATTCTGTCGATGAGCTCCAGCAAAGCCATAGTACAGCATTTTATAAATGAACCAACTAAAATTTCTTTATAAACTGAATAAAGCCATATTTTGTGGCTCATAAAGCTAGCATATCTCATGAAAAAGTAGCCTTTGCTGAAACATAAATTTGGGCAAGATGATTTAAGCAAACTATAGGATTCTGCAGTGGTTACTGAGGTGAGCTCACTTACATAAAAGATTCTTCCAGCTAAATCTGATTTCTTCTAAATAATGGGTCAGCTGGGTTTTGGACAGACATTTCTGTCCTTGAGTTAATTGATATGATGTAATTGATTTCTATGCCAGAGGCAAGGTTGTTTCCAACTCAGAACAAAGACTTGTAGTCTTTTCCAAAGCTATTTAGTGTTGTTAGCTTTGTCAGTATAATATGTACTGACAGTTCTGCAGTTCCTGTCATCAGTTTGTAATTGATTATCTTCATTTTATCTAAAATATGCCTTTCCTGCATCATTTGAATTTTATTTTTAAAAACAAAACAAAAATAATCAATGCTCCACAAACAAACAACAAATATGAGTTTGCTCTTAAATAAATCCCTTTTTGATCTTTAAAAATATTGAATAAAAAAGTAAGGAGGGAGTATTTGTGGTACATTTATAGAAAAGAAAGTTAGGGAAGGCAGGTGGGGGTGGGGAGGGAGAAGTAAAAGAGGATGAATATAAAATTGAATGGGGAGAATTATTTATATGTTTCAAATTGAATTCACTTATGAAGCTAGAATTTTTTCCCCAACGAAACAAAGACTCAATGATTTTACTAAAATGCTACTTTCCATAAAATAAAAGCATTTTACTAATGTTTTATTTATTTATTTGTTTGTTTGTTTATTTATATACTCAAAATTTCATTCCCCTCCTGGTCCACTCTCTGACTGTTCCACACACAACTCATCCCTTTTCCCCACCCACCCACCTCACCAGACTTCTAAACTCCCTGGGGCCTCCAGTCTCTTGAGGGTTAGGTACATCATCTCTGATTGAACTCAGACCCCAGAGTCCTCTGCTGTATATTTGTTGGTGGCCTCATACATTTGGTTAACCAAAGCCTAACTAACTAATCACTCTTTCTTCCTCTCTCTCCCCCTCCCCTCACCCCCCCTGTGTCTTTCTGTCTGTTTGTCTCTGTCTGTGTAGGTGCCTGCGTAGGCACATGTCTAGGCTTGTATTTGCAGAGTCCAGAGGAAAATTATTGTCTGTCTTTTTCCATCACCCTCTGCCTGTATTTTTGAGAGAGGATCTCTCACTCTACCAGAATCAGCTTACTACTTACACAAGGCTGGCACTCCAGAAAGCCCCCAGTATTAATCTGGCTTTGTCTTCCTATTCCTGGGAAAGTCAACTCCGGTCTTCTAGTTTTTACAGTAAGTGCTATCTCTAACATGAAGAGCCATACCCCAAGGCTCAGGCCTACTATTACTCAGTTTAGCAATACAGAAAACTCCTGGATGATACTTTTTCTCATCCTTAAGTCAGATTACACCATAACCCAAGAAGCTACCTAAGTCCATTTTCAACTGCATGAGAGAAACTTGCACCTTGGAGGGCATACTTTAATCAAAAAAACATGAACCACTTGCAGCATCTGGACCAAAACTCACTCGAATCTTATTTTCAGGTGTTCAAGGGGCCAGTGTAATATGAGGATCATAAGAAATGGAAAAAGTGAAATGTGCTGCAGAGTTTTGGATGGACTTTAGGCATGTGATGGATGAATGAAGACAGGAAGCCAAGGAGCTCTTAAGTGAAAGCTGGAACCTCAGCCAGGATCTTGGAAAGCCAACAAGTGAAAACGTCAGCACATTTTGAAAAGATTAAAACAAATCACAGTATAAAGATAACCCTGGTGATAAGATTTCACTGACAGTCAGAGAGAACATGGGTTAGACATGTTCTCAAGGCCCAAATGAATGGCAAGAAGGGGGTGTTTGGAAATGCATTATTGTGCATTTGCTACAACACTGTAATTTTGTAATTAACAGAAGTGCCACTCTGCTAAAGATAATGCGTTTGCTCCTCTGTTTATTAAATTGAAGTCAAGTCTTCAATATGCAAATCAGCTCTGTGGGATCTCTCTGTCTGTTACCTGCCTTCCCAGGACTCTGATTAACAATAACCCCACCCATTCTCTTTTCTGTCCCTCAGTGCTCATGCAGAAAGCCTGTCTTTGCCCATCTCTCTGCACTTTCTTGTTCACAGCACTTCCCTTACATTTTATCTTTGACTATTAATTCTGTATTATTACTACATACCACTCGGGACACCTTGCATAGAACATCTCTTGATTCTTCCAAAATAAGTGATGTCTTCTCTTATTTGATTGCAAGATGTTGGATGCTGATGTTAGCAGCTTAGAAATGATTCTGGCATAGTTCCAGCCCAGCGACAGACTTTGTACAGTTATCGATTTATCCAAATGGCTGTATTTTGCTTAAAGCATGAATTATCTTGTTTATCTCTCCAGTCACAAGTTCTTAGCAAGCATGTCTTTTAAGTTTTACTTCATTTGATGTGGAAGATATTTTGATTTAGGGGATGACAATTGAAATGAAAATAACAAGAAGTTATGGTTACTGTTAAGACTTGTATTTGTCATGGTGTGAGCTCAGCATGAGGTAAAACATAAGCAGACAGGATGATACCAGTATTTCCAAAACTTTACAAGACAAAATAGGGCAAATGTGTGTATAATCTAAGTTATCATTTTCATCAAGTAAGTTATAATTTCAAGCATCAGAGAAGTTGAACATAACAAATTGACAAGAATGTTAGTTTTGTGTCTATGTCTACCTTGACTGAATTTGAATACGCTATATATATATCGTATCAAGTTTAAGTCTCCTTAGCAACTGAATAAAAGTGTTGATTTTTAAGTTAGAGCTCAGCTTTTTACCTCTGTGATTTTATTGTATCCTTCATAGTATATATATATATATATATATATATATATATATATATATATATATATATATATATATATATATAATATATATTATATAATATACACAGTAATTTAGATTTAAATGCACCATTTTGATTTTTGTATCAGAAACACAATTATCTCTGGTGGGCAGCCCAGATTAGAAGGGTTTGATGAATAAAATCAGTGAACATTTGGAAGCTGACAATCAGGCCATGCACAACAGTCAATGAATAAACAAGGGTTATTCCTCATCCTCAAGCCAGAGGCTCATAGATGCAATAAGAGTACCCAAGGTGTCTGATGGAAATTGCTTTAAGGTAGGACTGTGGGAAACAAATGATACTATGTCATAGCATAGACATCTGTAACAAAATGCCATAGAACACACATATAAACCGTAGAGATCTTTATCTTACAATTTAGGAGGCTAGAGGTCTAAGAGTAAGATGCTAGGGAGGCGAGTTGGTTGTTTTTTTATTGTTGTTTGTTTGCTTGTTTTTGTTTTGATCTTATGGTTTGAACTGTATTCTTGACTTGACTGAATGGTATAAAGAAGGGACATGTGAGCCATCCTTAAGACTTTATCTGAACCTACTAACTGCCCAGTGGTCTTCCTGCAAATAACATTATATTGAGGGTTAGGACTTTAATATATGCATTTTGAGGAGACACAGACATTCTATCCATTGCTTACCATGATTACATTCACTAGGTAATTAAAATAATTTTAAGTCCAAGAGGCTATATTTAAGCCAAATAAAATTACACCATTTAAGATGTTTTGTGGGACAGCAGGAATCCAAAACTGAACTGATTCCATGTCTGCTTCAAGGACAGCGATAGAGATAGATGAGACTGTTATGGCAGGCCTCGGATAGTAGTGGGATTCTCTGCTGGAGGACACAGAGCAGAAAATCAACAGGAACACAGAAGCCACAGATAGTCTTCAGAATCTCTATTCACCTTCCCCATGAGAACAAGAATGAAAATCTAGAGTTTCAAAATGCTCAGAATCAGTGAGTATGAAAGAAAGAGGTGGACATAGTGTCCTATCTTTAGCTGAGGAACAGTTGCTAATTGATAGCTGCTCAGAGCACAAGAGTTAGTTCTCTTTAAGGTTGTAGTCCCTGAGGTCTAACATGCTCTCAAAAATGACTACACACCTAAGAGTATATTGGCAGCCCTAATGGAACTTGATGTATTAAAATAGAAAGGTAAAGAACACATGCTGGATAGGTATGCAATGGAAGAAGGTGGGGCACAGCCATATCTACTGGAAAGCAAAAAGAGTCAGGAAGCCAGTGCAGCTGTTTGACACAGCTGCAACACAGCTGTTTGACACAGCTGCATCATAGCTGAGCCGAATGCTGCCATCACTGTCATTCTGTCTCTCACATTTAGTTTTTTTTTTTTTCTCTGTATATTGCACTCTTGGGGACTTTCTACATTACAATGCATTCGATTTATGTCTTTTCCCAAGAAAATTATCTCTTGAGTCTTTTGTGGAAGTTGTTTTTATGCCTGGAGATGGCTAAGCACAGGTAAGCATATAGCTAGAAATGTCTTTATGAGGCCATTACTCTAGAAGTCTTCTTGGGTTACTCACCCCTGAGCAAACTCCAACAAGATAATTGGTAAAGGGTAACCAGAGACAATTGACAAACACTGAATAATGAGGAGAATAGTTTACAGATTCAAGATCCCCTTTTACAATACACTTAGATTTCTTTGAAAGGATACTTAAAAGGGGGCGGGGACTTCTTAGGAAACACCCCCGGAGGACTAGAACTCTGTAAGATAGAATGAGTAAAAATAACCTTTTCCTACTGTAAGCATAGATGAAGAAAAAAGACAGGTTCAGATGTTTCCTGTTTGTCGGGAGAGTTTCACACCTTCAAACTCTTCTAGCCTAAAAGCAGGGTGTCATACAATAAATGTGTTTGGTTTGAGGAGACATTCTTTAGATTCTGTAAATTGTATGTATAGGGCTGATAATAAAAATAAAATATGTTCTGTTTGTATTTTTTCTAATTGTGACTGAACTTCTAGCCCTGGACATGTAATGAAAAGTCAAACATATAATATGTACCTCTTGGGTAATCATTATTCTGTATTTGTTTTGTGAAAACTGTATAAATAAAGGGACAGTATGATTGCTAGTCAGTCAGGGCTGCAAGATTCCCTTACCACCCCTCCTGACTCGTTTCTCCTGTGCTGACACTGTTTCTCTCCTCTGGGCTGCTCTGTCAATAACAGGCTGGGTCTGGACCCTGGCAAAGGTGGTTGATGGAGGAGATGATAAATAAGAGTAAGTGTGATTAAAATAGAACATGTGAAATTCTGAAGAACTTAATAAAATACATTTAAAAGGATGACTGGCAAAGTAGTAAAGAAATCATACTTATTTTAAACTACATCTTAAATAGATTTAATAAATTTTCTTAGACTCAATTCATCTCTTTTGGTAGCATTTAGAGATTACAAAATAGCAAAACATGATATTTGAAAGGCTTATTTTTACTTTTAATTATATGGGTGTGAGGTTCCTATGTGGCCATATGCATGTGGATGCTGAGGAGGACATCAGATTCCATGGAACAGTGGATCCTAGCAGGTTCTAACTTGGGTCCTCTTGGTAAAATCTTTGAACTACTGAGCCATCTCTTGAGTAAATGGAGACGACTTTGAAAATCATTCCAGCTTTAGCTTTATGTACCGTCAAATGGAAATATAAGATACTTTCAACTGTAAGTTTTCAGAGAAACATAAAAATGAGGAGTGGGCTTCAGCTGTGAAATTCTGCCTTTAGAAGTGGGCTGATGATGAGATATGAATTAAAGGGAAGTTTTGTCTAATAGAGAGACCTTACATACATTTTATCATGATACCTGATGATTCCTTTACTCAGCACTGCACAGTTGCAGGGAACATGAATAACAAAAGACCTAGAACATCGAAATCCTTCCTCAACAACAAGAAAACATCTGCGGGAATCACTATCCCTGACCTCAAGCTATATTACAAGGCAATTGGGCTGAAAACTGCATGGTACTGGTATAGAAATAGGCATGTGGATCAATGGAATAGAATAGAAGATCCAGAAATAAACCCTCATGTATATGGTCACCTGATTTTTGACAAAGGAGCTGTAAACATTCAATGGAAAAAGGACAGCCTATTCAACAAATGGTGTTGGTCCAACTGGCACTCAGCATGCAGAAGAATGAAAATAGACCCTTTCTTATCTCCTTGTACAAAGCTCAAGTGTAAGTGGATCAAAGATCTCCACATTAAACCAGGTACACTGAAACTATTAGAGGAGAAAGTAGGGAAAACCTTAGAACACATAGGCACAGGAGAAAATTTCCTGAACAGAACACCAATGGCTCGAGCTCTAAGGTCAAAGATTGACACATGGGACTTAATGAGATTGCAAAGTTTCTGTAAGGCTAAAGACACTATCAAGAAAACAAAACGGCAGCTAACAGAGTGGGAAAAGATCATTACCAACCCCACATCAGATAGAGGCCTAATATCCAAGGTATACAAAGCACTCAAAAAGCTAGACACCAGAGAATTAAACAACCCTATTAAAAATGGGGTACAGACTTAAACAAAAAGTTCTCAACTGAGGAATATCCAATGGCTGAGAAACATCTAAGGAAGTGATCAACATTCTTAGCCATCAAGGAAATGCAAATCCAAACAAGCCTGAGATTCTACCTCATACCAGTCAGATTGGCCAAGATCCAAAACTCAGATGCTGGAGAGGATGTGGAGAAAGAGGAACACTTCTCCACTGCTGGTGGGGTTGTAAACTGATACAACCATTCTGGAAATCAGTCTGGCGATTCCTCAGAAAAATGGGCATAGTACTACCCGAAGACCCAGTTATTCCACTTCTGGGCATTTACCCCAGAGACGCTCCAACATACAGCAAAGATACATGCATCACAATGTTCATAGCAGCTCTGTTTATAATAGCCAGAAGGTGGAAAGAACCCAGATGTCCTTCAGTAGATGAATGGATACAAAAATTGTGGTCCATTTACACAATGAAGTACTACTCAGCTATTAGAAAAAAATGACTTAATGAAATTCTTAAGAAAATGTATGCATCTAGACAATATCATCCTGAGTGAGATAACCCAGTCACAAAAGAACAGACATAATATGCAGTCACTGATAATGGGATACTAACCCCAGAATGCCTTGAACACCCCAGAAACAACTCACAGACTGTGTGAAGTTCAACATCAACAAAAAGAATATATTTTAATTAAAACAGAACTCTATCACATCTCCCTTTTATTCCCACAGCCCCTCCTAATTTCTCTCCTATCCCCTCAATTTAATAACCTCTTTTCCTATATTATTGTTACATATATACATATGTGTATGTATATGTACCCACAAACACTTAATTACAACCTTAAAAATATATTCATATACTTTTATGCAAAAATGCTGAAAATTTGTACATTTATCTTTGTTTTTTAAAATAAAGTAAAAAAAAAGGGGGGGGGGGAAGGAGTCCTTGATTTATGTCCTGGGTATATGAAAGCCTTCATTGCAGAGGACAAATGTCTGAATGACTGAAACATTTTATGTCTCCTCCCTGCACACCCAGCAGTTGTTCCATTTTTTATAGTCTACATTCAATGTGCTATTTAAAGCATACATCTTGTTTTAAATATTATACAGTGATTTCTTTTGCACACAAGCCAAATTTCAACAGAACTCTCTAGACTTCCAGGCATGGAAAGCTTTTAAGTAAGCTCTATTTCTGTTTCCTCTTCCTGAAAAAGTTGTCTCTGCAGACAGAGGTTTGGCATCTCCATTCTTCACATATTATGAATGACTGTGGAATCATTGGAAAACTGAAATGCCTCGTGGGTGGAAAGCACGGGGTTGATGTGACGCCCTGGATGTATTCATTGGTGTGTTTAATATTTTTTCACACATGAAAGTGCAAATTTAGAAATGGATACTTAAAATCAGTTTTCATGAAAAGAGTTGAATTCCTGGAAGATGGCCACCTATGAGAAACTCAGTTTCCTCCTGTATACTTATAAATATGGAAGAAAACATTTGATCCACAACTTCAAGATGATGTGAGATGCATAGAAGGCAATGGGGAGTCAAAGAATGCAGCTGACTGAAGCTAGATAAAATACAGAAATATAGAATGTTAGATTTATAAAATAATCAGAATGTAGCCCCACACACTAAACAAAGATAGCGCTGGAGAAAAATATTTCTTTTCCCTTCCCTTTCCTGAGTCTGTGAGCAGAAAAGTAAGGGGAACCATCAAGAGTCAATGGCAGGGAAGCAGAGTTTTATATCCCAGACCTATGCAGCTGTACTGTGTAGATCTGGGAAGGAGTGCTACCAGGCAGCTTCTATTACCGCCCTTATTTATCTCTGTTCTCAAACACTGCAACACTGCTACTCTCCAACTCTGTTGTGTTAGTGCAAAGAAGGGAGCTGATCTTAAGAGCAAGTGTTCAGTGAAGGTACTCTGCAGAAAAGCAAATAAAAATTGATGCAACCATGTCTCCAAACTCCAAAGGCCCTCCATGCACTGAGAATATTAACCAGGAGGAAATGAAGAGTCTGAGTTAGTCCCCCAGGTAAGCTGATCCAAACTGAAACTCAGTAAAGGAAGCTAAGATTGCTGATACAGGGGAATCTGATAAAATGAGACTGTAGAGTTGTATAGGAAATGCAAACATGGGTATAGCTACAGTAGAATCAGAGGCATTAAAATCTATGCAGCAGAGCCACTCAGCACGGGCTGAAGGCAGGGGACTGTAAGCTAGGGTAGTTATACTATGTGCTGAGGTCAGGGAAACTTGTGTGGTATGGTTGGATTCCTTTGACACTTTCAGAAATTTAACCCCACGAGCTACCTTTTTAGAGGCTTTTAAGACATTGCTGATGCCAAGAAGTACTTACTGGCAGGAATCAGATATGGTTGCCCCCTCAGAGGTTCTGCCAGAGTCATACAGATACAGCTGAGCATGCTTGCAGCAAGCCATTAGGCTGAACAAGGTGATTGGGAAAGGGTGTACCTTCGTAGAGACATGTGGAGTGGGAGGGGGAATTGGAGGGAGGAGGAAGATAACATTTGAAATGGAAATATAGAGTATCTAATTATTAAAAGAGGAAAAAAAAAAGACATTGTATGCTGATCAAACTGGCCACATGGTTTTAAGCTATGGACACAGATAGGGAGTTTTGTACCAGTTCCAATTCCTACTTATGATAACATATTCTAGTACACACAACACCATTCTCATTCTTTTATTCAGAGAAATGATTGGTTTTTATTAGCTTTGACTGTATTTTCACTGCAAGCCTATGCAGTAATTGTGGTTGCAGTAAAGAGTAAATGTTTAGATTGGTGCTGTGTGTTGTGCTCTGTGTCTTTATCAAATATAATGATGAATTGGGTACTGTATTAGCAGTACAGAGGGGAAGAATAAGTGAATATTGAAAATATTTCAACTGAAAAAAATATACATGATTTAAACTAAACCAAACCGTTGACCAAATCCAGAAGCAAAGCCCTTGTGCAAAACTGCAATAAAAGAGTTCCTAAAGTTTTAAAGACTGGTGAGTAGGAGATCTCAGCAGCCAGGGAGCAGAGAGATCTCTGCGGAGTGCGCACGGAAAGCATACCCCCACCCTGCCTGATCCAGGGACCAGGAAAACAACATTGGAACCTCTGTTTCCACTTGGCGACTTTGGGGCACAGAACAGGGCTCGGCCCTTCTGCCTCCCGGACCAGCAGTTCCTAAAGTTTTAAAGATTGGCGAGTAGGAGATCTGGGAAGCGAGGGAGCAGAGGGATCTCTGTGGAGTGCCCAGGAAAAGCGTGCCCCCGCCCTGCCTGATCCAGTGACCAGGAACACAACATTGGAACCTCTGTTTCTACCCGGTGAATTTGGGGCGCAGAACAGGGTTTGGCCCAGCTACCACAAGGACCAGTGGAGATCCAGGGACACAGACCAGATACAAGGCAAAGGCAAGAAAATATTACTGACAACAAGAAGGCAAGTAGAAAGCAAAAGAGTATATCCCAAGGAAACCAAGACAACCTGGCAACACAAGAACCCAGCTCTACCATAACAGCAAACATTGGAATGCCAAACACTCCAGAAAAAGAAGATGCAGACCTGAAATCAGACCTCAAGACGCTGATAGAGATACTTAAACAAGAATGGGAGGAAAAGCAAAAAGAATCAGAAGCTTTTAAAGAAGAAACAAGAAAAACACTCAAAGAACTCAAAGAATTAGAGGAAAACAGAAACAAAGAGATGAAGAAATGGAAGAGGGAATTTAAAACGGAAATTGACACAATAAAGAAAACACTAAAAGAGATAACCCTAGAGGTAGAACACCTAAAAAAGAAATCAGGAGTCACAGAAGCAAGCATTTCCAATAGACTACAAGAGATGGAATAGAGAATCTTGGGGGCAGAAGACAACATTGTAAACATAGACAAAACAGCCAGAGAAGATGCAGAAAACAAAAAGCTCCTAACCCAAAATGTCCAGGAGATCCAGGACACAATGAGAAGAGCGAACCTGAGAATAATAGGAATAGAAGAGGAAGAAGAGTATCAACTAAGAGGCACAGTAAATATCTTCAACAAAATTGTAGAAGAAAACTTTCCTACCCTTAAGAATGAGATGACCACGAGCATAAAAGAAGCCTTCAGAACTTCAAATAGATTGGACCAGTAAAGATATACGTCCTGACACATAATAGTCAAAACACCAAGTGCCCAAAGCAAAGAAAGAATACTAAAAGCAGTAAGGGAAAAAGGTCAGGTAACATATAAAGGCAGACCAATCAGAATCACACCCGATTTCTCAACAGAGACTATGAAAGCTAGAAGAGCCTGGACAGACATCATGCACACCCTAAGAGAGCACAAGTGTCAGCCCAAGCTGCTATACCCAGCAAAATTATCAATCACCATAGCTGGAGAGATGAAGATATTTCAAGACAAATCTAAATTTACAAAATATCTGACCACAAACCCAGCACTACAACAAATTATAGGTGGAAAACCCAATACAATGAAAGGAACTACATCCTAGTAAAAACAAGAAACCTCATAAGAAAGAAAACCAAAAGAAGAAAAAGACACAGACACAACTCAACCTACAAAAGCAATAATAGCAGTAAACAGAAACAACTATTCCTTGATATCTATTAACATAAAAGGACTCAACTCCCCAATAAAGAGACATAGGCTATCAGACTGGATACATAAACAAAATCCAGCATTTTGCTGCATACAGGAAACTCATCTCAGAGACAAAGACAGACACTATCTCCGAGTAAAAGGGTGGGATAAAAACTTCCAAGCAAACAGCCCCAAGAAGCAAGCTGGAGTGGCTATTCTAATATTGAATAAAGTAAATTTCCAACCAAAAGTTATCAAAAAAGATAAGGTAGGAAACTTTTTACTCATTACCGGGGAAATCTGTCAGGAGGAACTCTCAATCCTTAACATATATGCTCCAAATAAAAAAGGACCCACATTCATAAAAGAAACCCTACTAAAGCTCAAAAAATATATTTCACCCCACACAATAATAGTGGGAGACTTTAATACTCCACTCTCTCCAATGGACAGATCATGGAAACAGAAACTAAACAAGGACACTGTAAAACTAGCAGAGACTTTGAACCAACTAGAATTAATAGATATATACAGAACATATCATCCTAAATAAAAGAATACACCTTCTTCTCATCACCCCTTGGTACCTTCTCGAAAACTGACCACAAAATTGGACACAGAAAGAGCCTCAATCGCTACAAGAAGATCGAAATACTCCCATTCATCCTCTCAGATCACCATGGTCTAAGGCTGGTCTTTAACAACAACAAAGACAGCAAAAGCCCACATACACATGGAAACTAGACAACGCTCTGTTAAACGATAGCAGGGTCAAAGAAGAAATAAAGAAAGAAATTAAGGATTTTCTAGAATTCAATGAAAACAAAAACACAACATACCCAAACCTATAAGATGCAATAAAAGCATTACTGAGAAAAAAACTCATAGCCCTAAGTGCTTCCAAAAAGAAACTGGAGGGAGCTCACATCAGCAACCTGACAGCACAGCTAAAAGCCCTAGAACAAAAGGAAGCAGATACACCCAAGAGGAGTAGACAGCAAGAAATAATCAAAATTAGGGCAGAAATAGACCAAATAGAAACAAAAAGAACCATTGAAAAAATCAACAAAACCAAGAGCTGGTTCTTGGATAAAATCAACAAGATTATAAACCCCTAGTCAGACTAACTAGAGGGCAAAGAGAGACTATACAAATTAAAAAAATCAGAAAGGGAAGTGGAGACATAACAACTGAAACTGAGGAAATTCCAGAAATCATCAGATCCTACCACAAAACCTATACTCCACAAAGATGGAAAATCTGGATGAAATGGATGAATTCCTAGACAGATACAATATCCTAAAGTTAAACCAGGACCAAGTAAACCATCTAAATAATCACACAACACCTAAAGAAATGGAAGAAGTCTTCAAAAGGCTCCCAACCAAAAAAAGCCCAGGTCCAGAAATGTTCAGTGCAGAATTTTATCAGACATTTATTGTGGACATAACACCAATACTCTCCAAACTATTCCACAAGATAGAATCAGATGGGATACTACCCAACTTTTTTTTTTGAGTCTACAATAACCCTAGTTCCTAAACCATACAATGACCCTACAAGGAAAGAGAACTTCAGACCAATCTCACTTAAGAACATTGATGCAAAAATACTCAACAAAATCCTTTCAAACAGAATCCAAGAAGACATCAAGATGATCATTCACCATGACCAAGTAGGCTTCATCCCGAGGATGCAGGGATGGTTTAATATAAGGAAATCCATCAATGTAATCCACCATATAAACAAACTCAAAAAAAAAATCACATGGTCATCTCACTAGATGCTGAGAAAGAATTTGAGAAAATTCAACACCACTTCATGTTAAAACTCCTGGAAAGAACAGGAATCCAAGGTCCATACCTAAACATAATAAAAGCAATATACAGCAAACCAACAACCAACATCAAACTTAATGGTGGGAAACTTGAAGCAATCCCACTAAAATCAGGGACTCGACAAGGTTGCCCACTCTCCCCCTACCTATTCAACATAGTACTGGAAGTACTGGCTGGAGCAATTAGACAGCAAAAGGAAATCAAGGTGATACAAATCGGAAAGGAAGAGGTATAACCATCACTCTTTGTAGATGACATGATAGTGTATTTCAGTGACCCCAAAAATTCCACTAGAGAACTCCTACAGCTGATAAACAAGTTCAGCAAAGTGGCTGGATACAAAATTAACTCAAACAAATCAGTAGCCTTCCTATACTCAAAGTACAAACATGTGGAGAAAGAAATTAGGGAAACGATACCCTTCACAATAGTCACAAAAACTATGAAATACCTTGGAGTGACTCTAACTAAGCAAGTCAAGAACCTATATGACAAGAACTTCAAACTTCTAAAGAAGGAAATCGAGGAAGATATGGAAAGATCTCCCATGCTCATGGATTGGAAGGATTGTCATTTTAAAAATGGTCATCCTACCAAAAGCAATCTACAGATTCAATGCAATCACCATCAAAATTCCAACCCAGTTCTTCATATGGAATAACAAAAGACTTAGAATAGTGAAACCCATCCTGAACAACAAGAAAACATCTGCAGGAATCACTATCCCTGACCTTAAGCTATAGTACAAGGCAATTGTGCTGAAAACTGCATGGTACTGGTACAGAAATAGGCAAGTGGATCAATGGAATAGAATAGAGGATCCAGAAATGAGCCCTCACGTATATGGTCACCTGATTTTTGACAAAGGAGCTGTAAACATTCAATGGAAAAAGGAAAGCCTATTCAACAAATGGTGCTGGTCCAACTGGCACTCAGCATGCAAAAGAATGAAATTAGACCCTTTCGTATCTCCTTGTAGAAAGCTCAAGTGTAAGTGGATCAAAGATCTCCACATTAAACCAGGTACACTGAAACTATTAGATGAGAAAGTAGGGAAAACCTTAGAACACTTAGGCACAGGAGAAAATTTTCTGAACAAAACACCAGTGGCTCAAGCTCTAAGGTCAAAGATTCACAAATGGGACTTAATGCTCATTGTAACTAGTAAGATGTTAATGCACACTATAAAATCTTTTAAAAAACCAAGTACTGACAAAAATGTATTCATATACTTTTATACAAAAATGCTTAAAATCTGTACATTTATCTTTGTTTTATAAAATAAAGTTGTTCAATTTAAAAAACTGCAATAAACATAAAAAGGCAAAATTACTCTCATGAAAATAATTATTGCATAGGAGTGTATTTTAGTGAGAGTAAGTTTTATGAAATCTCAAACAAAAAAATAAAAAAGATGCTAAATAGAATGTTTATTAAAATTAAAGATGACACAAATAAAATCTTTAATGAAGTTGAAGATAAATGTGAATAAACAGATAATTGAAACATTACATTTAACGAACCTGAAAGAATAATTCAACAAACATATAAAAATATATTTAAAAATGGAAAAGGTCAAAATTGAGGAAGCCTTTGTTAAGCTTCACCAATGGAATTGATCATGGTTAATTTTTGAAGACAATGTAGATTTGAAAATGCAGACAATATTAAAATTAAAAAGTCAGAAAATAACAAAGAGACCACGTGAGATGTATAAAACCTCATGCAAACCCATTCTCTGTGTGTGTGTGCGTGTGTGCATATGTGTGTGAAAGTAATGCATTCCATTTAAAATAATTTTACTCAAATTTTTCATAAGTATGTTTTAATTCTATCATTTCATTTCCCCAACCTGTTGTGTATCAGTCCTGTTGTGTCTGGAAAACACGGTTTTCTCTGACTCACCCACCACCTCTGGCTCTTACAATCCCGCCATCCCCTTTTCCACATGGATCCCTGAGCTTGAGAGAGGGGTCTGATGAAGACATCTCCATTAGGACTGAGGACTTAAATGTCTCTCACTCTCTGGACATTCATTGTTCAGATGTGAGTCTTTGTGATTTCCATCTATAACAAGGAGAAGCTTCTCTGATGGGGATTGAACAACACTGCTCTATGGGTCTACCAAGACGTCATACTAAGTCATTTTATTGCTTTATTTGCTTCTCAGAATAATACTAGTAGTTTCCCCCTAGACCTATGGTCAATCTAGTGTTGTGTTCTTGGTAACTTCAGCAGTGTCATGTATGGGTTCCACCATACAGTGGGCTTAATGTCGAATAAAATAGTGGTTGCTTATTTCCACAGCATTTGTGCCTCTATTTTTACCAATATATCTTGCAAGCAGGTCTCTGCTGTAGGTCGCAGGGCTTGAGACTAGGGGAAAATTGATGACTGCTTTTCTCCTTTAGTCGCATGCAAAGCATCTTTTAGTACCATAAGTACTAGTGACTAGGCTGAAGCTTCTAGTTGGAGACTAGCTTGGTGTCTCTATGGTTAATGACCCCAGTAAGTGCTATCTTCTGCAATAGGGCCTTACAATCAGGTTGTAGAGAATAATTTATAGCTGTGGCAATAGCCTGTGATGTTTACTGGGGGGATATATGGCATCTCTTTGTCTAACCACTCACCAACATATAACCCATTACTGTCACAGGGTGTTTTACTTGGCGTCATAGAATGTTGAGTTGGGGCCTTGACTCCTACATTATGAAGTTATAGAGTCTTTTGCATGTTTTGTGGCTGTTTCATATGGCAGTTTTATTTTTAGCTTTATGAGACATCTTTCCACTGATTTCTACAGTGGCTGAAGCAACTTAGACACCCATCAAGTGCACAAGGGCTTCCCTTTGCACCCCTTTAGCTACATCCTTTTTTTCTACATCTTCTGCTTTTGCTCTCATTTATCTTCTTGATACCATTCCTTCAATGAAATTCCTAAGTAGTTACATTGTTATTGCCTTTTCAGCACTATGTATTTCATTGTTTTGTTCTCTATGACTCTGTAGTGCAACTGGAAATCAGATAATAATGGTATTCACATTGTTCTGGCTTGATTCAACAATGGAGGTTCTATTGTGATTAAATATGGCCTTCAGGTAATTTTTTTCTTATTTCTTTGAAGAATTGTGTTGAAATTTTTATGGAAAAGGCACTGAGGCTGTAAATTGTTTTTGGCTGTTCTCACAATACCAACCTGTGACCAAGTGAATTCTTTAAACATTCTAATGTCTTCAATTTCTTTCTTATGTATTTTCAGTTTTTTATTGTAGACATGTTTCACTTCCTTGGTTTGGTTTATCCCAAGTTATATTCATATACTATGAGGCTATTAGGAGTTGGATTGTTTCCGTAATCTTATTCTCAGTACATTTGTCATTGGTATTCACAAAGATTACTGATGTGAAAGTATGCAATTTTATGTCTTCTGACTTTTCTGAAAGAAGTTATCAGCTCAAGGAGATTTCTAGTGGAGTGTTTAGGGTTCTTCATACATAGAATTGTATCATCTGCAAATGCACATGCATTTACTTCTTCCTATTTGCATTAGTTTTTATTTATTTCTCTTCTCTTATTGCTCCAGTTAATCACCAAGCTGCGAGTCTGTGTACCTGAGGCAATCTGTGGCCTGGCCTGGCCCAGTGGGAGGGTTCAAGCAAAGGGGAAAAGCCAGGAGCAGGGAGGGGAAGTGTCACTGCTGCTCTGGTGCCACAGCCCTGGAAGCAGCTGTTTTTGAGATGCTGCTCTGTGTGCAGGAGAGCTTCTGATGGTGAAAGCTTTGGGAGAGCCTTCTCTTCCCAGACAATATAACAGCTCTTGTGACAGATGCTCTAGAGTAGAGTAATTCCCACACACCTTTATTCTTTCTGGGCAGTATCTTATATATAGTTTTGGCATGAATTTGGTCTAACAGCAAGTCCTTCCAATTGGCTTGGCCTGAGATGCCTCATCTACATGAGGAGGGACTTTTGGGTGCTGCCCCCTATGTGAAGGATGTCCACAATTTTCTCTATGACAGGGGCCTGGAGTAGGAAGCAGGCAGAGCTCCTACTGTCCCCCTGGGTCTCTGGGGCTTCAAGCCCTCGCTTGATCTTACCAGGCTTCCTCTCACAACCCACTGCCCCACACCAAGCATCATACAAAATAAGAAAAGAGAGAACTGGCAGCCCTATCTTGTTCATAGTATTACTAGAAATCCTTCTTTTTTATTTGGCGTGATGTGGGCTGTACATTTTCCACAAGTCATCTTTCTTATATGCTAATTCACCATTAGTCTTCGTCAGGAAGTGATGTTGGATGCAGAATGTCTTTTCTACATCTATTTAGATGACTATGTGAGTTCTGTCCTTGAATATATTGAATCATTTCTGCATCTCTAGAATAAAGCCGTCTGCATCATTATGAATGATCTTTTGCTGTGTTCTTGAGCTTACTTTACAAATATTTTACTGAAAAATTTTGGGCCTATGCCTGTTGGGAAAATGGGCTTAAATTAGCAGCATCTCTTTTAGGAAGTTTGGTTCATCATGTGTTATTCTGTATATATGTAAAACAATAATGTCTTCTTAGAGCTTGTTCCCTTTATTGTAAGCTGTGACCCTTTCCTTCCATTCTGATTAGATTGGTTTGAAGTTTATTTTGTCAGATGTCAGAGTACCAAGGCCTGCTTGCTTCCTGTTTCGTTTTGCTTGGAATTCTTTTTTTCCTATCATTTTATTCTTTGATAGTGTTGGCAACTGTTATTTATTTACTTGTTTTCGAGGAAGTGAAAAGAAGGATTCTGTTCTCTAATCTACTAGTCTGTATCTTTGATAGGGCATTTGAGACCATTAATGCGCATATTCGCTAAGGGCAGGTGCACATAGGTTTCTGTCATTTTCTCACTAACAGCTGGTTTGCTCCCCACTTCTGTATCCTCGGCTGTGTACTTTGGGACTCAACAGGCCTGGATACCCTACCCTCAGTCAGCTATCTCTGTGCTTCCCTCTCTGTCTTGAGACTGTCTCACTCTGTATCCCAGGCTGCTCTGGTTTGGACAACACATGAGCATCATGCTTGGCAATCTACACTTTTACAATAGCGCGTCAAACTACAAGAACAAGTGTCAAAAACCTAACTTGAGTATGAAATATTGAAATGTAGCTTAAGACACATTAGAGTTGGTCACTTTTTTGGCAGATGCAAAAATCATGTGATTTGTGGGAAATCATGAGGCCCTCTTGCTATGGAACAATAAGTAGATTTTATTACATACTTAGCTTGCTTCTATCAGTTTAGTTGAACAATTAAATCTTACTTTTAAAAATCAATTAAAACTTTCAGGTTAATTGATTAGCAGAAATTGTAATTAAAATATTTTTACCTGTGTAGATTATTTTAAAGAACTAAGAGCCAACAACAAAACACACGCAGCTGATTCTCAATGTTCATGGCCATCCTCTAAGTTTCTTGAAAATTGAATTATTGAAAATGTGTTTATTTTTTTCGTGCACATGTGAATGGATGTATAAACATGTACATGCAAGAACCCTTAGAAGTGGGAATCAGATTCCTTGGAGTTGGATAGGCAGTTGTGTGCTTCTTAGAAGAGAACTCTAGTCTGCTGCAACAGGCAGTCATAAGGATTTAGCTCACTTTCTAACTGCAAATATGTTTTTTTTAAAGATGCAGTTAATATGCATTTCTGTGTTAATAAAACTAAATACATGGCTTTAAGGATGGAGACAGTTGCCTGGAGCACACCTAGCACATGTGTACATTTCCATAGTCATGGCTTAGTCATGCTTGTTGCACAACACTAGACAGGATTTCAGCACTTTGTTCTTGTCTGTGTTAAACAGAAAAGCAGTCAAGAATGTTGTGGGTTGCCCTGGTGTTGTTTGTATTGTGATGGTAATTCTGCTTCCACAAGAAGGACTGCCTAGGACTTCATCAGGACCTTATCCCCACTAAACAGGAGAGTGTCATTAGGAGAGGGTACACCTTGTGGAGACAAGAGGAGAGGGAAGGAGGAGGGAAGGAGGAGGGTTATCATTTGAAATGTAAATACAGAGTGTATCCAATAAAAAATAAATAAAGGCTAGAGGAAGTGATTAGTCAGGCAGGGGAAGGGAAGGTAGAGCTGAATATCTGGGCTGGAGGGAGAGAAGGGACTACTGAGGAAGAGGAGGTGGAAGGAAGACGGAGCTGAAGTGTATGGCCTGGAGAAACCACAAGTTTACAAGTTACAAGGAATCTTATAGCTGGGGAATAGAGTAGTGTAGTGGTAGATCTGTCCAATCTAGGCGCTGCTTGTATTCATATTAATTAAGTTGTGTTTTCTTTTCACAGCCTTATTTGGGTTAGAGTGGTCACTGCAATACAAGAAGATCACACAGTGGGGACAACATGACACACAGTGGAGACAATATGGCACTAAGTAGAATGGAACTGAGATCTACCTGCTTATAGAAGAGAAGTAAAATCAGAATATCAGGGCATAGCCTTCAGGATCCTTAGCTGTAATGTATGGGAGATGGCTTCAAACCTCTCCACTCTGCTGTATACACTGTCTACGAAGAATCACAAGAATTCTGGGATATTGTTTTGGAGTTAAATACAAGTTGTAGCAAGTAGGTGAGTTGTCAGGGGTAATTTTCACAATGAATACTATATTTGAGTTAAATGTGGGCTCCTGATTGCCACTGGAAACTAAAGAAAAATGCAACTTAAGAAATGCACATAACTTGATAGTCATGAGAGACTCACAGGACCATAATTAGCAAATACACAGTAACAATAAGTTTTACAGTTAAAAATCTGAAGATTTTCTGTGATGTCTCTATTTAGTTCAGCAACTTTACAAAAGAAGCACACATGGAATATATTTTTGAAAGTGAAATGTTAAGGTTGAGAGTTTTGAACTACTTTACATTTTTGCTAGATACCTACACATTTCAATAACGATTAGGGATGGCATTGGCTATTTTATCTAGATAGGAATCAACTGATTTTTGAGTGAAAATTAAAGTAAAAATAAGGAGGATGAATGTTCAGGAAGAAATCATATAAACAATGTAAGCCCAAAGCCATCAGTGAGTAATAGGCAAAGGTCACAATTTCTGGACACAGAAATTAACAAAAAGACCTCTGTTTACTAATGACAAGCAAGCCTGGCACTCAGTGCTAAATGTCAGAGCCTTTGTTTCCTTTTCCTTTTTGTGCTGGTTTCAATTGGTACAGAATACCATTTGTAGGAAATATCAGTGCAGTTGACTAAAAATAGAATTCTGAAAATGTTTAATCATGAATATAAACCTAAAAACATCCGGGAGTGTAGCAAACTGAAGTCAGGGTCTTGGAAGGACTTACCTTCCTTAGAATTTCCTACATAATAAAATAACAAAATGAATGGAATACTAGTTTTTAACTTATTTTTCATATTAGTCAAACTGGTTGGCCTACTTCGTAAAAGAGGAACCAGAAAAAGACTTGTTAAGAAATCAAAGCACTGTAGGATCTGGGCCAAACTGCTTAGTTTCATCTAAAAAGTATTTACTGAGTAATTTACAAAGATGCCTTTGTTATTTCAAAATACTAATATTCAGAGGTTAAAGAATATACAGTTTTCATGTCTGTATCTGTGACAAGGTAGAAGCTGAACAGCATGCCAAGAAGCACATTCTAGAGCCCTTTCCCTGGACCTTAGGTGGAGCATGCAGTTCTTTCACTTAAATGAAAACAAGACAAGAAGAAAAATAGTTTTATATTAATAAATCTTTACTTACAACTTGAGGAGCACCATGGAAGTTTTATAAACTATCGAATCTGAGGTGACTTCAGAGATGTTCATAGTCCTACAAATAATCTAGGGGACCTAGTAGAGTGTATTGGCAGTCAGGATGAAATCTGAAAGATGAATATTGACAGAACAGATGAAATACCTCTCTCTCTCTCTTGTGTGTGTGTGTGTGTGTGTGTGTGTGTGTGTGTGTGCATATGTTTTGTTCCCGACAAAGCAAACTATTTTTAAAATTTGATTGGGTTAGCAGGGGTGGGGAGATTTAAAAGAAAGCTATTTGATTCTAGTGTGTAACTAGTATTAGGCAACAGTAGATTCAAATATGTAAAGTATAAGTATACTAGAAATATATTTATGTACTGGTCCAGAAAAACACAAAACACAATACACAGAGTATGTGTTATTCTTTGACATCAAACACTTTTTAAAAATATTTACTATTTTAGAGAAGTTTTAGGTTTACATTAAAACTAACAGGAAGGTATAGAGATTTCCCTGACAACTCAATCTCCTACACACACAAACACACATACACACAAACACACACACACACACACACACACACAATACACTCTGCTAAATGAGAAAAGTATCAAATTTCTCTCTAAAGATGTGTTTTTACTGAAAGATGAATGAAGATTCCAATCTTCAACAAAGAACTTTCTTCTTATAGTGGATGACAATTAACACAAAAGCTCCAAACTGGCCAAAGTGCAGAGTAAGAAAGAGGAAATGCTCAGCTGTAATGGGATTTCAGTATCACTCTGTGCTGGCTGAGTGCATGTCAACTTGACAAGGCTAGGCTAGAGTCATCTCAGAGAAAGGAACCCCAACTGAGAAAATGTCTCAATGAGATTTGTCCATAGGAAAGCTTGCAGAGCAGTTTTTGTAGTGATTGATGAGGAAGGGCCTAGCCCACTGGGCTGGGCACATGATCCTGGGTTCATAAGAAAGCAAGCTAAGCAAGCCACTTGGGACAATCCAGTAATGACCTCTGCATTAACTTCTGCCTCCAGGTTCTTGTCCTGTTTGAGTTTCTGCCTTGACTTCCTTCAGTGATAGACTACTACCTGGAAGTGTAAGCTGAAAAAAAATCTATTTCTTCCCCAACTTACTTTGGTCATGGTATTTCATCCTAGAAATAGTAATCTTAACTAGGACAGTCACCTTTCTACATACCTCATGAAGTGTCTTAGAAGAAGGAGTGCACAGACTCTAAGAGACAGAGGTCAGGGACTACTAGGAAAAACCAGTATATGGGGGACATAAACTCACAGCAGCTGGAGTTGCCTTCATAAGATCTGTACAAGTTCAAGCCAGTTAAGATACTGAATAGAGTAGGCATGTGCTTATTGGTGTCTACTTCTATCTGAAGGGGTATTGACAGTTTATAGTGACTATTAAAAGAAGAATCCATCTTTTCTTTAGGGATGTGGTTTTCTGTAGATCAACCATGATCATCCCATATATATATATATATATATATGAACATCATAAATTGGACTCAGTTGAGTGTAAAAGATCAAGGGTGTGGGATGGATATGATCAAAATGTATTGTATGCATGTATGAAATTTTCAAAGAGTTGATAAAATGTTATTCAAGACCACTACCAGTAGATAGGCATAGCCCCTGCTTGAGGGATGGAGCCACACACCTATCTTGAAGTTTTTAACCCAGAAATGATCCTGTTCAAAGGAAGATTAGGGACAAAAACTAGAGAATAGTCTGAAAGAAGGGTCATCTGGGGTCTGCCCCACCTGGGGATCCATCCTATCTGCAGACACCAGACTCAATACTGTTGCTGTTGCCAAGAGGCACTTGCTGACAGAAACCTGGTGTGGGCCACTTCTTGGGAGATTCAGCCAGCAACTAGCCAATGCAGGTATGGATGCTTAGATTCAACCATCAGACTGAGCTCAGGGACCTTGGTAGGTGAGCTGGCGGAAAGACTGTAGGAGCTGGGGAGGATTGCAACCCCAAAGGAAGAACAACATCAGTTGGTTGGATCACTTATTGCTCCTAGGGACTAGACCAAAGAGTGTACATGGAGTGTTCTGTAGCTCCAGATATATATGTAGCAGAGGATGGTCTTCTCTGATATCAGTGGAACAGGAAGCCCTGGGTCTTGTAGAGGTATAATGCCCCAGTGTAGGTGGATGCTGTAGGAGTGGGTTGAGAGAGGGTGGGTATGTGTGGGAGCACCCTCATAGAGGCAAAGGGGAAGGAGGAACAGGAAGTTGTGGGAAGGGGGACTTGTAGAGGGGTAACCAGAAAATGGGATATCATTTGAGATGTAAATGAATGGAATGATTAATAATAATAAAAAATAACCCTGTGACATATGAATTTGTTTATAATCTATACTATTACCGTTACTTTATCTTGCTGATTAGGTTTGTTTGAGGATAAGAAAGTAGCTGGAGGGTGATCTGTTTTTTCATTAGTGTGGAGGTGGGATTGATCTTGTGTACGTCCTGATGCTCTGCTGTTTTAGATGCTCAAAGAGTCAGAAGAGATACCTATTAATAAACACAATCTGAGATTACTTAGAGCAGAAGATACACTATTATTTTATCTTTCTGCTCTTTATCACTTCTAACAGGGTCTACAGGTTATCACACCATAGTTTAAAGTAAGTCAATGAAATGTATGCTCACAGCATTCTTTCAGCAACTCTGCTAGTGAATAGTGTGGGTCTTCTTGTTTGAAAGACCCTAAGAACTTACTTACCTGAAGCTAAGTGTCCGTCAAAGACATTTTCAGTGTTCAAGACAATGTCTCACTGTATCTCACTGCTATATAAAAAATGCTTCAAGGATTCCATGCCAAAAATGGAATGTCATTGTATGCTGTACTGCCTTTGTGATAATAAACAATGAAAAACTTTCATCAGACGAATAAGACTCAAATTTATTTCTAAAGCTGCTAAGTAACAAAGATTTTCAAAACTAAATCTTACCAATGTTACACATGCTAAGCAATATTTCTTTACTTTGTTATAAAAATAGAACTTGGAATAGTGTTACTTTTACCATCAATAGTTTATAGGGTCTTATACATATGAAGACAATAGTTCTGTGCATCACATATTCACAAGCCCTGGAAGACATGAATTGTTGTTTTATGTATCAAATATAAAATTATCCTAAACTGCATACTTTCAGTGTACTATAAACTCCTCAGAGCCTGTATACTTTCTGTGACAATAAATTCAAACCATCACCATTTCCTTCCTCTTTTCTGTTAGTGTGATATTAAGTGTTGGTAGGCTTTTATTTTTTGATTCTATAGAACATTAATTAATCTTCATAGTTCAGCCATATACATCTCTAATTAAAACCTTATATCATGGTGACCTTTTATAGATACTGAAATGCTGGCTATAAATAAAATATAATACTGTCTGGGAACAATATATTCCTATTCCTCTATGGATACTAAAATGTACTTAAATTGTTATGACAATAAGCTATCTCCACCAAAGCTGTTTGTAATCAGTTATCAAATATTTCTTTTCATAAGTAAATAGTTAATATGCCCCTAGTTTCTAATTTAATAAAACAAACTTCAGTTTGGATTTCATCACTATATTAGCATTTACTATATAAAGAACATCTGTGTGCCATTTCTATGCATTTTTACATGGCTGTCAAAAGAAATGTTTGCAAAAGCATTTATTTAAGAAATAGGAGGGGCGTTTTGCCAAACAGAGTGGAATAAAATTCAGATCGCTAATATTTTCTTCAAAATACCAAAGCCCTGAATAACGGGTAACCGTATTATTGCTTGCCAATGATTGCTGAGCCTTTTGTGTACAATGGATGGTTGGAATTTGCTTTAGTTTTCTTTTGAATTTAAAGCCAATAGTTTTATAGCTTACAATTTTAAGAAATTAAAAACAATAATTACTTAGTTTTTTAAAAACAGCAATTGTTTTATATATTAAAGAATTACATCCATGGGCTGATGAACTCATGGATATTAAGGGCACTTGCTTTCCATCAAACCTGGCAACCAGAGGTCAGTGGTCAGTCCTTGAAATATACATGGTAGAAGGAGGCAACTGACTCTTAGATGTTCTCTGATCCTCACACTGAGAACTTTACACACACACACACACACACACACACACACACACACACACACACACACACATACAGATTTCAATGTGTATAAAACCCCCAATATTTGGCAGAGAGTAACAAATATAAATGAAGTTAACTTGTCCACAAAGGACTCTTCTGTCCACTAAGGATGAATGAAGGCTTTGCAGTAATAAAGTAATATTCCAATTATCATTCTTTGTTCTTAATAAAGATTTATCCTTTTCGGTACTGGGTTTCTCCCATCTTTCAGAAATGTCCTCTCTTGTTTGTTTCCCTTAGAGATGAACGTTTCCCCACATTTCCACATGCTTTCAATGAGTGACTGTGATGTCATTCGAACCAGATCTCAGCTCTTATTTTTGTGTCCATGCAACAGTCTATGTTTATAGTTATTTAACCATGCCAACATCTCACCAGAACCCTCAAGAACACTCTACTTCATTCAAAGTTATCGCAAATAAAGCTTTTAAATATTTAGTAGTTATCACTATGTACAAGATTTTTTATTTCATTAGTTGGCCTTAATTTACCAGAAGTTATAGTTCATATTATTAGCTATTTTATAAAAAACATGTTAAGGGAAATATTTAAAAGAATGGTTACTTTGGATTGTTTATCCTGCCTAGTTATTTGGATACCATTTCTACTAACAAAAAATATAGAGCATAGAGTAATGTTATCAATAATTAATATGTTCATTTAACTCCAAGAAACCATAGTGAACAATAAAACAACCTTATTTATACAGTCACGTGTCACATGTAAATGTCAGAATCTTTATATAACACTGGTTTAATAAGAGTATATATAACCTAGGTAGGGGATAGTGATGCTTAGTTTTTGCCAGTACATTCTATTTTGTTCATACAATATCAAAATTACCTGGAGACAAGTTCAGGAGAAACATTTTCTTTCATTAAATGATACATGAGTACATCTTTTCTTCAAGATTTTTAGATAATAAACTTTCATGTCATAGTTATTCTTTCTGGAAAGGTCTTGAAAATATTTACCAGAAAAGCACAATTTGAATTTATCATGGTTATGACAGTACATTAAAGTATTTCCTTCTGAATTCAAAGCATTTCTTTATATTCTTGTATAATTAATTTTATATTAAACCTTCTCAGTCATGTTTTAATCAGAATAAATTTACTTGAAAGTAGGGAAACAATCTCTAAAGAGTTCAAGATATTTCACCAAGAGTCAAAAGCAAATTTTATCAAGAAGTTTCAATGGGAAAATAGTGTTTTAGATGTTACCTATTTGTCTGACCTATTTAAATTCATGGACCAGTTAGTAGGAGCTTCTTGAACTGTATGAACTTTTAGTAACACAATTGTTGGATCTGATGACTTTGCTAAAGAGAGCAAAACCATACAAAATTACCACATTAGTAAAAATTATGACATTCTAATCTTTGAAAACACATACTTAGAAGTATCCTAAGAGATTGAAGCAAAAAACCAATTTATTGAATGTAGATTTCTACCATTCTGTCTAAATCTAGTTTCAGTTAATAGTAGTTATCCCTTAACATGTATAAGTGTATTTATGTACATTAATTTGAAATTAGAGCCATCTCTTTGTCATGGAGGCAGAATTTTCCAAAACAAATGCTCAGGAGACTCCAAGTACATGCAGGGTGTTTTAGAAGACATGAAGCACTAGACTGAGAACTAGAAAGTACAGGAATGAGAGTGAAGATGCTCTTCATTAGAGGCACACTGAGCTCTTTGATGATCTTTCGAAAGCTAGCCCCTTTTTAGTCCTAGAAATGAGACACAAGATCAAAGAACTTTTATGAGCTCTGTACTTTTTAACTAGCAAACCTATAATAAAACATTTTATATCTATTATTAAATGAGAAGATTCTAGTGAAAATTTGCAATAGAATCTTGTGATGTTGGAATTTTCACCAATATTGTAGGTTTTATTATGACTTTTTAACACAAAAAAACATTTATTGCCATTTTAAAAATCTTTTTACTGACTCAAAATGTCTAATTAGACAAATAAATGACGTTCTTGCTCATGCTCTATGATGAATCTAAAAATCCTCATATTTATTTTCATACACATGTATATTTTTCACAACTGTGATCATGCCTCAGGACACCAGAAATCTAACAAAAGGACCCTGCCTTCTTCTGTGAAGTACCATAGTAGTTTTAAGAGATTTCTTATATAATATCTCTTTCTAACACATGTTATGCTCATTAAAACGTCTTTAGAGCTCTTATAGAAAGGGACATGGGCTAATTCTTTCTTTTCATAATATTGTCTAGAGGGCAGATTGTTTTGACAGAATGGCAGAATCTCCTATGGCCAGAAGGGAAGCAGACAAATTCCTTCAACTCAGCCCTCAACATCAACGTGCTATATGAGAGCATTACAGCCTATCTGTGCTTTCTGCATTTTCCCACTGGATCTGGCGACTGAGAAGCAGTTACCCAAACACAATCAACTTGCTTCTAATTAACCCTTTGAAAATTAGAGTTGAAAAAGAAGGAAATTTGTAAAACTCATTCTGTTTTATATTTCTTGGTGAGATTGTTTGATTAACCAAAATCTAAAAAAATTTATGATTAGAAAACATTTAAAATGCATGGGGAAACCATGACCCCATCAACACCAAGGCTCATAGTGTCACAGAGCCCAAAGCTTCTAAATAAGGCTCTTTCCTTATTTGGACTCACTTTCTCTCTACCATCTCTTTTGGAAGCATAAAAGCACAAGAATCTTTAATGTAGAAGAGTCATCATATGAAATAACCAATTCTACAAATTCTACATATGTATCCTGAACCTTTTCTTGTTGGCAGAATACAAGGAGACTTAACTTTGTCTAGGGCAAGCTCCATGAATTCAGATGCTGTTTGATATCTGTATAACGTCATTATTCTTCACATAACTGTAACAAAGTCATCAACAGAACAACCTAAAGAGGAGACATTACTTACTGTTGATTGCTCTTTCCCAGAATTTAGTCAATTTTTTTTTCCTGTTTTTTATACTTGAGACCATCATGGAAGTTCAAGTTTATGGGGGAGAGTCTTTTTGTGAAGTAGGAACAAGAAGGCATATGGTAAAGAATCAAGGACGCATATGGTAAAGGCATATGGTAAAGAATCTAAGAATGCCCCTACTGACATATTTATGCCAAACAGCATTACCTCTGACTGTCTCCCAATAATGCCATCATATTAGAAAGCCCCCAGGGGATTAGTAAGCTGATCTGATCAGCATAGAGGCTGTGGGAATCTAAGCCTCTCTGGAAGCCTTCTCAGATTCCTGCAGAGGAATGTCACTGACTGCCTGGGCACATCTTCATCTAGTCAAGTGGAAGGTCAAAGTCAGCTCTCACTTTGCCTTTATTCTTTGCTCCTTTCATTTTTTGTCTCTCTGCTTCCTGTGATTTAAGCACTTTATGGCTTTAGAAGATTTTTTTTTCTGCTTTGTTGAAATATGATTCATGTATTTGAATCTTTAAAGAAATTTTTGATAGAGCTTGAAACAGACAACAATTTACACTCAATTACCTACTATTTCACAGACAATCTGAATGCCTCAACAATACCAACATTACAGTAAATTTCTATTACTATTTCATTAATCCTGGCTCCTGCATCAATTGCTGTTTGTTCCAGTGATCCCTGACTCCTGGATCCATAGTGTTCTCATCCTCTTCGGAGCCTTTAAGAGATTTATTGTTCAACCCATGGTGCCTTTTCTTTGCTGAATTATTTCCAATCTTCCCATATAAGGAGGCAGAGAATAATCATCTCTATTTTTGGGTTCTTATGTGAGAGCTGAGCAGGCTCACTGACTCCAGGTCCATGACTTCTAACCAAAGCCCACTAGTTTCTATTTGCTAAACCACATTTATTTGGGAATGTCTAGTTCACAATGACATTTTACGTTTAGTAAGTAATTCGATTTGTCTGTTGATCTGTCTGTCTGTTTTTCTGGTTCTTTATGGAGAACCTTACAGCTTTTGACAAATAGTTTGATTGTTGTCAACATTGTGGTTTTCAACCCATCTATCATTAGACTAAGAAAAGATCATGCTTATAGTATCAGAACTGCATTAAAGGGTCTTATGAGAGAAGTCATTAGATGCATGCATGGGTTCAGGGAGGATTATAAAGGATATTACTGAACTTCAAGTGTCCTGCATTAAATCAGTTTAAATAACACAAAAATAAATGTGTTTTGTTCTAGATTTTATTTATTTATTTTTGATTGGTTGATTGTATGTGTGTGAATGTGTGTGTGTGTGTGTGTGTGTGTGTGTGTGTGTGTGTGGTGTGGTAGTGGTGGCAATTATGGTGGTGATTGTGATGGCTGTGGTGGTTGTGGTGATTGTGCTGGTTATTGTGGTAGTGGTGACAATTGTTGTGGTTCATTACTTCATAAGCCAGGCTAGCTGACTGGTGAGCTATGGGGAATTTTCCTGTCTCTATCTCCCATCCCATAACAACCCTTAGGATTATAGACACCCACTATCTTGTCCTACCATATGTTCATTCTGTGAACCTAAATTCTAGTCCTTATACTGTTCAGTGTGATTTACTTCCTAGGGCATCTCCAGGCCTTCCTCCTTTTTCTTTGTACCCTGTAAGCACAGATCTTTCCTCCTACAGTTGAGTTCAATTTCAAACCACATTTCTTTTTTCATCAGCCTGTTTATAAACATGTTTAATTGTGGGAGTTTCCTGATGAGATAAAAATAACAATTTTGAATACTTTCTGCATGTGATTTCGGGTTGTTCACTGATAGTTTTAAGATGTAGACTTTAACAATTTATGGTTTCAATTGGGAATGTGGCTCAGCAACTCAAAACAGGACGTTTGTACATATCTTTGAAACTAGTAACACACTCAACCAAGTGAAGTCTGATTCATGGAGACCTGTAGACAGAGAGGAGTGTGAGGGTAATCTTCCTGGATTAATGCTTTTCTCCCAACTGTGGCAAAAAGCAATGTGTGAAAGGAAGGGTTTATTTTGGTTCACAGTTTGAATGTTCAGTCTACCACAGCTGGTCATGACAGCAGGAATATGCTGTGACTAGGTGCCAGGCCTCATTGCCTCCACGTTCAAGAAACAGAAAGATGAATATTAGTGTTTGGTTGTTCCCTCCTTTTAAAATTCAGTTCAGGAACTCAGGGTACAGAAGGGTAGTGCTGAGACGTAAAGCTCATCCTCCCACTTCTACTGACATAATCTATAAGTGCCCCTTTAGACTTTCCCATAGCGACTCTTAGGTGATGGTTTTTAAATGTCCTCATTATCATGCATAAGGAAAAGGGTGGCATTTATATTTTCTAAGGAAATATATTCAAGAAACAAAGGTAAAGGCAGCATATAGAAAATATCATTAGTGGGAAAATTTAAAATATCTCACAAATCTAGAGGAATGGATTTTACCAGGTAAAATATAACAAAAATAAATTGTAAAATATAATTTATAACTGACATATTAACATTGTAGGAAAAAATTTAAGAAATAAAATAGGAAAGATGAACTACTTAAACTCTAACCAAATATGTGGCTTTGTACTTTTAAATCAGAACAAAATCTGGCAAGAGTGAAACCAGGAATCATCACCATGAGGGGAAAGACATTCTGAACGTTTTGTCTTTAGTGACATAGCATTAAATTTTTTAAAAGGAGAAATTGACAGGAATACAAGAAATAACCTCAAAAATTCATCCAGAGAAGGAAAATTTTCACAGCTTTTATGAGGGCTTGGAAAAGAGGTTTATAGATCAGAATGTTCTGCAAATGAACAAGAACATAGAGAAATGTAGCTACTTTGTTAAAACGTTGATTTGAGGAGGTAGCACAGATGTTTAAAAGTCTTAAGTGAGGAATCCCAGCTGTAATATAAGCTTAGACGCTTGTCTTGAGAGGTGGCTTTGATACATACGTTAGAATGATATGTATCAATCAAATGAACTTGGGCACACTGAGATAAATTACAACTCTTGATAAATATATGACCAAGTTGTTTTTCTAGTGGATGGATGATACTGTTTGTTAAAGTGAGGTATAGCCAGGAACTGAACTCTTGACTTGTTAAGATCTAGTTGTAGAGTGCTCAGGCTAGGGCTGGTTCTAACTAGCAAGGGCTCTGGCTGGGGTGACATTTGGCTGAGTTTTCTCTGATTGAGAAAGGCTTTGACTGGGGTCAGCTTTGGCCAGGATAAGCTTTGACTGTGTTGGTCGCTGGCTGTGATGAGCTTTAGATGGTCTTCTGTAGCCAGGGTGAGTTCTGGCTGGAGTGGCTTTAGCTAGGATGGATTTTGTCTAGGAAGGGATCTGGCTGGACAGAGATTTGGCTGAGGTGACCTCTAGCTTATAGGAGGGTTCTGACTGAAGGGGTCTCCGACTGAGTAAGGCTCTGTCTGCAAAGAACTCTTGAGATATCACAATATCCAATCTTCTGCATGGCACTCTTTGGCACCACAGCAACTAGCCTTGGAACTTTTTTTTTATGGCACACATTCACTGCAGAGGGTCTGAACCTGTGGGTTGTGATCCCGCGGGAGCTGAATGACTCACTTATAGGGATCACGTAAAACAATCAGAAAATGTAGATATATATGTTATGATTTCTACCAGTAGCACAATTACAAAGCAAAAAGGAAATCACAATATGAGGAACCGTATTAAAGGGTTGTAGCATTAGGAAGGTTGAGAAATGCTGATTTCTTAAGTCTTAAAAACTCCTTCCATAGGTGCTTCCTTGGTCAGGCACTTAGAAGTTGGTAAACATGGTCCTTCAGTCTGATAACAAAGTGGATAAAACTGTCTTGGTGGGTAGTCAGTTAAATGTGTACTCTTTGGTTGGTGGTTTAGCCTGGGTGGAGGGTGGGGGGAGTCTAGTCGGTTGATATTGTTGTTCTTCCTATGGTGTTGCCCTTCAAGTTCCTTCAGTCCTTTTTCTAACTCCTCCACTGGGGTCCCTGTGCTCAGTCCACTGGTTGGCTGCAAGTATCCAGAGACTCTCAGGAGACAGCTATATCAGGTTCCTGTCAGTGTGCACTTCTTGGCATCAGCAATATTGTCTGGGTTTGGTGTCTGTATATAGGATGGATCTCCAAGTGGGGCAGTCTCTGGATGGCCTTTCCTTCGGTCTCTGCTTCACACTTTGTCCCCGTATTTCCTTTAGATAGGAGCAATTCTGAGTTAAACATTTGGAGATGAGTGGGTGGCCCCATCCTTCAACTGGGACCCTTGCCTAACATCTGGGTATGGTCTCCACAGGTTCTCACTCCCCTTTGTTTGGTATTTCAACTAATGCCATCACCATTGGGTCCTAGTAACCTCTTGCTTTCCTGGCATCTGGGACTTTCTAGTGGCTACCCCAAGTTCCCCATACTGCCCACATAGAGTACATCTTGAGCTTGGCTCAGTTCAACACTGCAGCACCTACAGGCAACTGAGAAAAGCAAGTTCACTATTGTTTTAAGCTTACAACCTAACAATGTTAAATTTTTTTCGCGCTTGCCTCTCTCTCACCATCTGGAAGAAAATTCCCACTGTGATTTTAGGCACCCCACCAGCTACTGAAGTGCCTGAAAGCAGACACTGGGTTCATCATATCTTTACTTCAATCTTGGAGACCAAATAAAAACTGAGGAGGAACCCAGTGAACCCATCAAGAGATTCTACTAGACTTCATTTGGGTGCTTAAAAATAACCTGTTTGGATTTTTTCTGGTTTTCTGCCTAGGCCTTGCAATGTTAAAAATGCTTCGATTTACCTCTTTCTCACAGGTCTGTCCAGGTGCCAGAGAAAGGCACCGTTTCCTTCCTATACCTGACTGTTAAGAAGCTGGAACCACTGATGGATATCTGAAGTGGTTTTTTTGGTTTTGTTTTTATTAGATACCCTGGCAGGATACCTTATCTGCTACACTCTGTGCTCCCATTTAGCTCAGACAAGTCAAATTGGCCATTGTCCCAACTGATAAGTTGGGGTACCTTTCCAGAGGAGAAAATGATGAGAAGAGGCATCTTTGTGTGCAACAAATGTTTTATTTTTAGAATGCATCCTCCAAGTCTGGAACATTGTTGATTGCTTCAGGGGACATGGTGTAAGTACTATTCAGAGTTTAAATTGTGATTCTCTTCCCATGGCTGCATTTGCTACAAGTTGAAATGCAATGCAGTGCACGGTAAAAGTATATGTGTCTACAGAACACTGAGAGGGCAACCTTGGCAGAGGTGTGAGGATCAGAAGAGGTTCACAGAGAAGGGATCAATGAAATTAGGCTGTTACAAAAGTGTTTAATATTCAATATTAATGACTAATTTTAACAGTACATATTTAAAATATCTAATATTTAAAGGGAATCAAGAAAGTGACCTTCAGACAGGAACAAGTGGGAATCAGAAAAATACAAAATTTGTTTAGGAGACAATTTATACTTTTGCTTATTGTGATTTGTGGTTAGAAAGAAAATATAAGTTGAATTTGGATGAAAATCAACATAGAAAAAAATCACATAACTAAACCATAATATACTATTTAATAAAATTATTATATTTCAAAGGCAAGAATGAGACCACCTGGCACTTTTCAATTGACTACGTAATCCTAACAGAAGTAGTTTAATTTTCCAATTCTACTCTGAGAGTATTGAGAAGGAGAAAGCAGTAAGACTCTTGTGGTATTTTGTTATACTTTAGGGATTTTTGTGTGAGGTCATTCAAATATCAATTTAAATAAAGTTGTAGATAATGCAAATTCAAGTTGGTCTGAGATTCTAACTTAACACTGTAGGAGAAAGAAAAACTGTGGCTGGATATTCTCCATAGCAATTTGCTGACATTTGGTCAGGATTTGCAAGACATGCAGAACATGATCACTGGCTCATACAGCAGTTTTGACTTCAGGTCTAGCAGAAGAACAAGATTACTTTGACCACTTTGTAAAAGTGAAAATGACACATTCTATCAAGTGTCCACAAATTTTATTATTAAAATGTATGCTTTGCCTGTTTTACTTGTTAAACTTCCCAGAAAAGAAGATGTTGATATTTCTCATTGATAGCACCCCAGATGTCTTAGGGCATGCTTATATATCCACTTGTACGTCTCCATTGAATATTTTCATGAGCTAACTTGTATATTAATCCATTCCCAGCCACAGCAAAACATGGGCCCTAACCTCTCCTTATAAAGAAGTAATTCCCTAAGAAAAGACTGTAGAATTATATAAAAGTGCCTGTAAAACACCCATAATAATTTTTGTTAGAACTGATTAATTTTTGTTAGTTTTTATGGCATAATTTGGCAAGATTAATAATTAGACAAAAACACATAAAATAACAACTTCCTCATATTTATTTATGCTATTTTTTAAACTGAAGATGTTAATATTTCTTTACTGTTTGTTAAACACCTGTTGTATTAATCACTATACTCCACCTGGGTTCCATCTTTTAAGGTTTTCTAGCACCTACTGAAACAGGGTTGAACATACCTTTTGTTCACAAGTCATTTGGAGAGACATATTTAAATAATAGTGATATTTAAAATGAATAATTAAGTCAATATCAAGAAGTCAAATGATAAGTAGAAATAGGCAACTTGTTTAGATATACATTCATCAAATGACGTACAGTGATTAGTAGGTATATAACAGTGTGTGATTTCATCAATCGATGGGTAGATACATTAAAATGAGGTTTAATTAAATTGCCAGAGTGGCTTTCATCAATAATATAAATATTAATTATTGCTAAGAGTGTGTAGCATAGAGAATCCTTAGTAATGCACTTCCATTTGGAAAATAATATGAAAGTTTCCAAAATAAACTACATACAAAACTAACCTATGTGGCAGTAATTCTAATACTTAGTACTTATCCCCAGGAAATTAGTTCAATGTATCAAAGATATATATATATATATATATATATATATATATATATATATATGCTTTATTCAACATTGCAACATTATTTGTATAGCATAAATGCAAAAATACCCTGACCTTTGCTTCAGCATTGCTATTGCCATGATGAAACTCCATGACCCATATGTGATGAAACACATCACAATTAGGGGAAGTTTTTATTTGGCTCATCTTTCCACATTACTGTTCCTCATTGAAAGGAGTTAGAACAGGAAGTTAGGCAGGCAGGAACCAGAAGGCAGAAGCTGATGCAGAGCCCAGGGCAGAGTTCTACTTACTGGCTTGCTGCTCATGGCTTGCTCAGGATACTTTCTTAAAAAGCCCAGGACCACCAGATCAGAGATGGCACCTCCCACAATGGGCTGGCCCATCATTGATCCCTGATTAGTTAAATGCCCTGCAGGCTTTCCTGCAGCACATATTTCTGGAGGCTCCCTCTTTTCTGATGAATCTAGCTTGTGCCAAGTGTATACAGCACTAGGAAGTACAATGGCAAAACCATAAAGAGAATGTTTATAGATTCACTGGGACATTCTTTTTTTCTAAAAGGCAAGGGAATCTTGTCATTTATGACAACTTGAATGACTTTCAAGGATATATATAAGATTAAGTGAAATAAATCAGCCATGAAAAATCTAGATACTACATATAAAACACATGCAAGCTGAGCATGTAGAAACAGAGCAGGGTGGATACCAGATGATGTGTTAAAAGGTTGAGGAGATGTTGATTAAATGACATATTTTTATTGTACAGGATATATATATATATATATATACATATATATATATATATATATATATATATACATATGCTAATAACTATTCATCATGGTTTTGGAAAAATTTCTCTAAGTGCAGACTTTAAATAGTTATGCCAAAAAGTATGTAATGTAACATATTTTCCAAGAATTCAGTTTAAACATTTTGCAAACATACCTACATGAAAAGTATGTTTTGTTGATAAATAAAGTCATCAATTTGGGGGTTGATAATTTAAAGTAATACTGTACTTGACTGCTTTTGTTACCATTCTTAGTGTGACTGTTTATTCTAACACTGCACAGATTTGCTTTTCTTTCCAGAACCAATTCTGTGCACAGAAAGTCAGAATAAACTTAGAGGCTTCTGTTGTTCACTCATAGTTGATTATTATTTTCAAAGTGTTTGATTTGCTTTCCGTCTTATTGAAACCAGGAGGGTTCAGGAGTGGTCCTGGCATACTCTGTATATATTGAGTGCAAAACAGGATTCACTCATTTCTTTCTGAACTATTTATACACGTTTTGCCTCCTTCTCTTGCCTTGTCTTAGCTGAGATTTCAAGCATTGTTTTGAGTAACAGTGAGAGAAGAGGATATTCTTGTCTCATGTCTGATTTGAATGAGGCTTTGAGTCTCTCCCTCTTCAGTATGTTGTTAGGTAAAGGCTTGTCAGAAATAGTTTTTATGATATTAAGGTATATTCCTCCTCTTTATAGTTTGTCTACTTACTTTTGAGTCTTAATATGCGACTCAAGGTGGCCTTGACTAATGGCCTTCCTGTCAGTACCTTCTCAGTTGCTAGGATTACAAACATGCATCTTTATTCCTGTCCTGTTTGGTTCTTGACATTGCATGACCTTAAAATGAAAACTTCTTCAGAAACCTGAAAATTGTTAATTTCCTCTAGGAGACAGATCTTAATCTATTATGCCAAAATTCATTGTTAAATGAATGCTAAACATGTGAAGAATAACCCTGACATTTACATTTCTAGTGTTTCCGAGTTGGCCCGAAGGAACAAGGGAGGAGTACAGAGATGGTGATGGTGGATCTTTATTCTTGGAGGTAGGCTGCAGATGAGTACCTCTCTAAAGGCTCCCGAGTTAAAGGTTGGTCCCCAGGTGGTGGTGATAACAGAGGACTAGCTTGTGAGTGCTTCAGCAGTCAGTATTGTGGTAACTCATCTGTGAGTTTGTAGCTTTCTGGGTTCTTCGGAGGTGGGCCTTGGAGGAAGCAATCAGAGAAACCATATCTTTGAAAGCCTATTCTCTTCCCAGATCTTCATTTCCCGGCTTTCTAGGCACCTCAGTACACTATTTTATTTGTTTTCCAAAGCAATGAACCCATCCTGCCATGAACCTAAGTCTTTTAAACTGTGACCCAACAGAAATCCTTCCTCCCTTGAGTTTTTTTTAAAATAAATATTTTATTTATTTACATTTCAAATGTTAACCCCTTTCCTGGTTTCCCCTCTGGGAACCCTCTATCCCATTCCCCTCCCCCTCCTCCTATGAGGGTGCTCACCAGCCCATCTACCCATCCTGGCATTCCCCTACCCTGGGGCATCAAGCCTTCACAGGACCAAGTGCAAGGCCATCTTCAGTCCAGTCTTTATCCCCCTCCTGTTCTTTCCTCTGCTTGTTCCACATCCCACACCTCCTCCTCACCATCTACCCCACCCCACCCGACCTCCCCACTCCCTGGGGCCTCAGGGGTTAGATGCATCTTCTCTCACTGAGGACAGACCAGGCCGTCCTCTGCTGTATATGTGTCTGGGCCTTGTATCAGCTCGTGTATGCTGACTGGCTGGTGGCTCAGTATCTGAGAGATCTTGGGGGTCTAGGTCAGTTGAGACTACTGGTCTTCCCATGGGGCTACCCTCCTCAGCTTCTTCCAGCTTTTCCCCAGTTCAACCACAGGGGTTCCAGGCTTCAGTTGGGTGAAGTGCTATTGGTTGGGTGCTAGTATCTGCATCTGACTCAGATGTTTGTTGGCTCTCTCAGAGGGCAGAGTGCTAGGCTCCTGTCTGCAAGCACACCACAGCATCAGTAATAGTCTCAGGTCCTTGGGCCTCCCCTTGAGTGGATCCCAATTTGGGCATGTCATTGGACCATCTTTCCCTCAGTCTCTTCTCTATTTTTGTCCGTGCAGTTATTTTATAGAGAATCAATTCTGGGTCAGAGTTTTTGACTGTGGAATAACAACCCCATCCCTCCACTTGATGCTCTGTCTTTCTACTGATGGTGTACTCTCCCAGTTCTCTCTCCCCACTGTAGGGTATTTCATCTAAGGTTCCACCCTTTGAATCCTGAGAGTCTCTCACCTCCCAGATGTCTGGTACATTCTAGAGGGTCCCTCCACCTCCTACCTCCTCAGGCTACCTGTTTCCTTTTTTTCTGCTGACTTCTTTGTGGTTCTTTGCACAAATATTTTATCACAGAGACAGAGGCGAGTAACGTAGGGACACTCTCATTTAAACATTTCTAAACGTATAATCTCTTTTCTCCTTCAAAATGTGTTCATTAAAAGAGGATAAGTATGATGCTAGACAATTTTAACTTATGTTTAAAATACATATTTGTAAGGAAAACTGTGTTCATTGCTTTTTTGTTCAAGAATATTTTCTATATGCAACTTAAGAATTGACTTCACTCATTTAGAATGCTGACGCTGAGGATGTTCTAGCCACTTTGCCTAATAAGGTAAAACATGCAGCTGGGGTCATTTAAACTTGAAGAATGATCTCACATTAGGCTCAAAAAGTTACGGAACATTCAAACCACAAGCTAAACCTTGCAATCATCAATAGCATATTGCAGATCCAGGATGAAACCTGACCAGGCTGTGTTTATCACGCCATAAGAAAAAGATGCAATAGAATTCAAATTCCACTATTTTGTAAGGAGCATCTAATTGCCAAAGATGACGCAAATCCTGAAGATGACTCTAACTAAGTGGTTCTTCTGGCCAACTAATCAAGGGTAGCCACCTGTAAATATTATCCACTTGCCTTTGTGGAATGAAGGTTAACTTTGAACACAATTGTAAAAATAAGCTCTGAATTTAGCTTTTTTGGTAAAAAAGCCTATTTCCAGTGAATTTTGTCTTTGAATACTTAACAATACTTTTTAATGACTTTATGCAATTTTATATTTATTAATAATATAAGAAAATAAAGATAAAATATATTTATAACTTTCATTATTTCTGAATCTATGGATTTAGTATGATATATCACATACTGATATCATTTTCACATTGTGATAAAACTTTGCTTCCACCTGAATATTGGAATATTGTCATGGAATATGTCTCAGTATTCTGTTGCTCTGAAGAGTCACCATGACCATAGCAACTCTTATGAAGGAAACCATTTAACGGGGACTGCTTTATAGATCAGAGGTTTAGTGCATTATCATTATGTAAGGAAGCATGGCAGTGTACAGGCAGACATGGTGCTGGATAATGTTTGAGGGGTTTACATCCAGATTTACAGGCAGCAGAAAGAAAAGGAGACTGGATATGGCTTGAGCATTTGAAACCCCAAAGCCCACTCCCAGAGACCAACAAGGCCACACCTTCTAATCTTTATCAAGTAGTGTTACTTCCTAATGACCAAGCATTCACATATGTCAGTTTGTGAGGGCCATCCACATCACCTCACAGTATATTTCAGGATAGTGTAACGTCAGTGGTTTAATTATTTATATATCAGATATTGTTGTTTAGGGAAGAGGAATTTGTTTAGGCTCACAATTTTCCAACATCTCTTTGTATTGGCAAGAATCTGCACTGGGATTTCTCATCTCACATTTTTGGAGATCAGGAAGTAGAGAGTTACCAAGGCATCTAGGATGGCTATAGATCCTTAATGCCAACCCCAGTTACACTCTTCTTCCAGAGAAGCTTTAGTTAATAGTCCTACAACTATCCAAAACAGCACTAGTATCTGGTAACCAATATTTCTTATTCACACCAGAAGATTCTGCCCCTGGCTATAAACCAATGTCTTTAAGTCCCAAAAATAATTAGATCCAAACCTCATTTACAGAAAAATTGACCCACTTTAGGCATATTACAATACTCAACGTGCAGATACCTACTTTTCAGCCATACCAGTCAGAAGATATGATGATGTGACATCTAGACACACTGCTGATAATTCTGAAAGGTTTAAAATATTTAAAAAGTCTCATTGCTACACATTATTGATGAATGTATCATTCAGATGATTATCCCTGATTATCTACTATGAATAAAGAGAAGAAATTCTGCATTACTAGTAAAGTCAAATGTTCCCATAATAAATAAAGAACAAAAACAATGAACTTCTGTCTCAACTATGATCATCAGTTAGAAAGTGAATTCTATGTAAACAAAAACAATTGGCCTGTTTGACTTTGCAGAGAATATCAAGATGTATTTAATCAGCTATAATGACAATAGAAAATTGGGCATAAATTTCTTCATAATGAAAATTGTTTATCAAATTCTAGTCTAGAGTTGTCTATCTGATACAATAGGATCCATTTATAAGGAAGCAGCATGTTCTCTAAGAGTATTTATTTATTTATTTAGTTAGTTTTGGCTTATTCACTAACACACTTAAATTACCACCATCAGACATCTACACTGGATAAATCAAAATTGTTCTGAGCAGTTTTAGAAGATGCATGTCTTAATTGTCATTTCTCATTAACAATATTAAAATGTCTCTCATACAGTGTCATGTAAGTGTGTATTCTCTTAAAAATTATCTCATCAATTTTTTGTATTTTTTTCATAAAGGTATTTTTGATAGAAATTCTTTAAAGGATTGCCTTGTAATGCAAGAAGCTATAATCAAACTGTCTTTTAGTTCTATAAACACTAGCATTTTAATTTTGGCAGAGACTGCAAAGTTCTGGGCAGACAGTATTTACTGCCTGCCTGTGGACACAAAGTTGCTAAAACCTTCCCACGAAACCCAGCATGTTCTGCCCAAGTGGATTATGGTTCTTCACCCTTAGAAAATTTGATGGAATCAGCAGTTAACCAGATTAAAATAATATTTAAAAATATTGTTACTCCATGGTTGCTATGAATGGAGACACACAAATATATTTTTGAACACCAATCCAATTTTAATGAAAGGGTGTAGACTGAACATTTGATTATACATCAATTATATGAGTAGTATTTCATCAAGGATGTTCAGAACAAATTTTATGACTTTCAAATTCTTGAGGGCAAACTCTGTTTTGCTCAACTTCATCTGAACCTTCTATTTAGTAAGTCTAGTGGACTAAACTCCTTTATCTCTATTCATGAATAATAAATGTCTATCAGCTCTTTCATTGGGACAAGAACCTTCCCCAGCCTCAGAGCTACTCCCTGTCAGAATATGCAACTCTGTACTTCTGTTTAGCTCATAATATGAACTGAGCAAAGAAATGTTTTTCCAGTTTTATAGTATAAGAAAATTGTTAGTGGTATTGATTGCTATCATTTGTGGAAATTCTTAAACAGAAAATTAAATGGTTATGTTAAGAAAATTCTTTTGATTCTTTATCAATTTCACATCATGCATACAATTCCACTTATCTACTGTTACTCTACACCCACCCCACCCTTGCAATCTTCCTCTGTAAAGAACATATAACAGTTAAAATTTAAAAATAAAGAGAAAGAAATCTCACTGTGGAAGCTGCAGTGCGTTCACAGTGTGTCACAAACAGTGTTACATGCAAATGTTCATTGCAGTGAATTGTTCTGATTCTTGGCCTTTGGCTTCTGCTACACTATCAATACTGGATCTTCATTGGGATTCCTCTTAGATATTCTGTGGTTGCCCTATGTCTTTAAGAGCTTGCAGATTTGGTTCTACAACACTGATTTCTTCATTTGCTTTAGAAGTTCACATAGAGGGTTGATGTTGGAGTGAACCAACTCAAAGCCCCAGATCTGGGCCTTCATAGAAGCTGAGTTTTCTGATTACTAGCTTCTCTGCAGCCATGATACCAGGGCTGCTTTGCTCTGGTGAAGAACAGGGCCAGTTTTCTCACTCTTATGCCCTTGGGGCCAGCTCTTCTGAGCGCTGAAGCTCATGAGGTCCAGCTCTTCAAAGCCCTTGAACAGCAGTAAGGCCCCAGGTGTCATCCTACTCCAGGGACATGTGCATGACCTATGGTGGCAACGTGGGTCCCACACATTGACACGGATGGGGTGAGACACCATCACCAGCGGTGTAGGCTGCTCTTAGCAGACTGTTCCTCACCACTCTTGTTCTCCACTTTCTCCTCTCCTCTTAGTGCACAAACCTTTGTGCTTTTCTTTTTTCCCATCACTTCAGTACATAGATATTGTTCATCATGGTGGTGCCACCTCATGGTGGTAGGTATGGTGTCTTCCCAAGTACTTGGAACTTCTAGGATCGAAGAAGAAACCTCCGATGACAGTGCTATTTAATATAAACATTGAAGGGAGAGTAAAACTCTCACTTCCAGCTATTATTATACCCACCGTTAACATTTTTGTGTGAAGTCAAGGAGAAAAATTAAAGAATACTTTTATTTTATCCTACTGTCTTGGTTTGATATTGTTACTGTGGTAAACAACATTATATAAACCAACTTGGAAATACCTTATGTCACATTACAGCTTACTGTCCTTCATGAATGCAAGTCAGTGTAGAAACTCAAGGCAGGTATCTGGAGGCAGAAACTAAGTCAATGAGCATGGAGGGAAATTGCTTATTGACTTGCTCCTGTGGCTTGCTCTGTTTACTCTTAAACAGCTTAGGACCACATGCTCAGGGGTGGCATTGATATGTGGCTTTTCCACACTTAACCGTAATCAAGACTGTGCCCTTTAGTCTTGCCTCTAACCAGTCTTATGAAGGCATTATCTAAACCGAGGCTCTCTCTTTACTGATGACTATAGCTTATGCTAAGTTGATAAAAACTTAATCAATACACCTACTGTCTTCAGAATACCAGCCATGTGGAAATAAGGATTGTGTTACTTTTGTTCATTCATTTATAAAAATTTGCCAAATTTATCCAAGGAGTGTTGATGCATCCTTCACCCAGTCATCTGTCCTTGTACTTAAGAGGTTGCATTATAAGTTGTTTTGGACACAATTAATTGGACATTGCAAATATTTCAAAAATTATTCTCTGTGGTCATTTGCACTTTTAATTTTTATTTTCATACATTTTAAATTAAAACATGTCATCACTTTCTTCTTTCCAACCTCTCCTTCCAACTCATCCCACATCAGACTTGCTCTCAAATTGATAATCTCTTCTCTGTTCATTACTGTTAAACATATATGTTTGTGAACAAAAATATAAATACAACCTGTTGACTCTGTTTTGTTACTTGTGTGTGTATAGAGTTTCAGTGATGATCTTGTATGGGGTAAACAATGAGGGAACTCCTCCCTGAGATGGGCTAATTTTTTCTCTTTCAGCAGTTGTCAGTTGTCTACAGCCCTTTGTTCAGGCATTTGGCCCCATGAGATTTACCCCCTTTCTATGTTAACATGTCTATTAACATTGCCATTGTTTGATCTTGTTTATGCAGCCATTTCTATAAGAGGCTGTCTCACTGGATACTTCCTCATATTCTGTCTCTTACAATCTTCATTTCCTCTCCTCTTCAGTGTTTCCAGAGTGTAGATCCATGAACTGAAAAGTTGGGACCAGGCTCTCTGTGATGCCTTGATCTCTGCACTATGTTCTATATTGGTCCATCTGCTGTATAGAGAAGCATTTTTATTGATGGGTAGTAGCTATACTTACTTGTGAGTGTGAGAATAAGATGTAGAATGAAGGCAGGAATTATACTGGTCTAGCAGAGTGGCAGAGGATAGAAGATTCCCTTCTATGGTCTTTGACTCCACTACTCCTGGGAAGTTGGGTAGATTTTTAGTACCTGACATGTTTTCTTTTGTGCTGAGTGAACCTGAAGTCCAATTAGACAGATAATGGTTACCACTGATATACTAGCACCACCATGAGACTTTTATGGTATCTTGCCATACTGTTCATTGTCAGGTTTATTAGTTGTTATGTACTATAACAAACCACTCTAAAAGAGATTTCTTATGGCTGGCAGTGTTGATTATTTTAGTATATGGTTCTTGCAGGGAGCACAGTAAATATACATATGTGTGTATATGTGTGTGTGAGTGCACACACACACACACATATATATATATATATATATATATATATATATATATATATATATATATATATATAGGCATAGTATTAGGCAATTATATTGTTCAGATTTCAATATGTTTTTAAAATGTCTTTTATTTTATTTACTAGAGGTCATCAACCTTCCTAATGCTGCAGTCCTTTATCACAGCTCTTCATATTGTGGTAACCTCCAATCATAAAATTATTTTCATTGTTACCTCAAAAAAATGTAAGTTGCTACAGTTATAAATTACAATGTCAATATCTATGTTTTCTGAATGTCTTAGTTTACTACTGTGAAAGGAAAGAGGTTGAGAACTCCTGTTATGTACAAAGATTCAGTAACCATGTCTCCTCATACTCTTCTGTGTGACAATTTTCAGTCTTTGCTTATTTTGGGACATTGATTATTTTGATTAAGTATTCTTCCCCTCACTTTGAGCTTTCTCCTCCTTAGATTTGGAGGATAGGTCCTGGGGAGACTGACCACAGAAATGTGATTCTACTCTTGTATCTACTCATGATATATTCTACAGGTAATAGAAACATAACTCTGGTAGCATTAGCCTCTGTCTTAACTGATGCATTTGCCAGGATTTACTGCTATTAAGTTGTGAAACATCACATTTCTATGCTAAATAGTCATGTGTTTTAGGTACCAGTTATCTTTGACTCTTGTGTTATTCCATTATTTTCTGAAACTTTTTAGCCATAAGTAATTTCACAACTTGTGAATTGTTGTTTTGCTGAAGCATAAGGTTAACACACATTCACACCCTATGTAGTGAGAGTGAAATACTAAAGCCTTCAGTGACATCCGGTTTCCTATTTTAGCTTCTCATAAAAAGATGCCATAAAACATTTTGAGGAAGCATTGACAAGAACTGTCGAAACCTCAGTACCCTGTCTGAGTTTTCTTTGATACACAAAGCAGAGTATATCTAACCACAGTGAGAGTCCCTCTACAGCAGTTATTTCAACAATATACCTTGAAGTTTACAGGTGATTTAAAAAATTACCTGTACTTTGTTTAAAAAGTAAATAGAGAGAAGCTAGGCCTGCATGCTCTCAGAGCCTAAAGCCTGCATGTCTCCCAGGAGGCCTGACATAACGAAGGACACAGGTGGACCCCTACTCAAATACCTATGCCATCTGGAACCCACACAGAGCCTAGAAGATATAACATCTACCCTGCTCTGCCTGAGTCCTATTGTCCTTTAGGTCAGATCCTATGCCTACACCTGGACAGATCTGTGTGCCTGTCCTGCTGAGGACCCCACAGCTTGCCTGTCTCTGAAGAGATCTCTGCTGTAACCAGAAAATACTTCTATAACCAGACACATAGGAGTAGTGCTTTAACCAGGGACACAGGAGGCTTACTCTAACCAGAGACAGCACTGCCTATTTCCCAGAAGGCCTATTCTAACCCAGGTCACAAAGCACTGTCTGCCTCTAAGGAGGCCTATTTCAGTCATAGACAACAGAGATAATCAGAGAGTGAAAGACAAGTTTCAAGGACATAAGCAACAGAAGCCAATGTAATTTAGCACCATCAAAACCCAGTTATTCTACCACAACAAACCCTGGATACACTAACATATCTGAAAGGAAAGACTCTGACCTAAAAACCCATCACATGAAGAAGATTGAGAACTTTAAGAAGGATATAAAATACCCTCTTAAAGAAATACAAGCAATTAGGTAGAAACCCTCATAAAGGAAACAAATAAATCTTTTAAAGAAATACAGAAAAATATGAAGAGTCAGGTGAAGGAATTAAACAAAACAATCCAAGACCTAAAGATAGAAATAAAATGAATAAAAAAATTACAAATGGAGGCAATCCTGGAAATGGACAACCTAGGTAAGAGAACAGTGACTGCAGATGCAAGTGTCACCAATAGCATACAATAAAAGGAAGAGAGATTTTCAGGTGTTGAAGATACTATAGAAGATATTGATAAATCAATTAATGAACATGCAAAAGGTAAAATGAGCCTCAGCCCTAAACATCCAGGAAATTTGGGACACAATGAAAAGACCAAAAGAAGATGATGAATATTGCCAGTTCAAAGGACCAGAAAACATTTTCAACAAAATCATAGAAGAAAACTTCTCTAACATAAAGAAAGAGATGGCCATAAGCACACAAGAAGTCTACATAACACCAAATAAATTGTACCAGAAAAGAAAAATCAACCTGACACATAATAATCAAAATACTAAATATACAGAACAAAGAAAGAAAGCAAAACAAAACAAACAAACAAAAAAAAAAAAACCATTATGCTCAATCCTTACACACCAAGAAAACATTGACTAATTCCGGGTTACATCCTGTTTTACATGTACTTTTTGCTCACTGTAACTAGTAAGACCTTAATGCAGAGTATCAAACCTTAAAAAAGAAAAAAAGAAAAAAAAAAAAAAGCCAAGCACTGACAAAAATGTATTTGAATACATTTATGCAAAAATGTTTTAAATCTTTTTCTTTTATCTTTGTTTTTTAAAAAAGTTTAAAAAAATAAAAAAATAAAAAAAATAAAGTTTAAAAAAAAAGAAAGAATATTAAAACATGTAAAGGAAAAAGAAGCTCCACCATACCACTAGGAAACATACTCCACTATGTTCACAGATGCCTTACTTGTAATAGTTAGATGTTGGAGATCCAAGTGTTCTTCAAACAAAGAATGGATATAGAAAATATAGTTCATTTACACAATAGAATACCTTTCAGCTATTAAATTAAGGACATAATAAATTTTACAGACAAATGAAAAAACTAGAAAATATCACCTTGAGTGAGGTAACCCAGACCCAAAAGGATATACATGGTATGTACTCACTGATAAGTGGATACTAGATAAAACGTACAGAATACTCATGATACAACCCACACACTATAAGAAGTTTAACAAGAAGGAAAACACAAGTGAGGATGTCGAAATTCCACTTAGAGGAGGAACAAAATAATCCTGGAAGGTAAAAGGAGGGAGTCATGATCAGGTATGGCGAGAGACAGGAGAGAAGTCTAGAGGGCCAAGAGAATAAATGGAAGTATGCAACTTCTGGGGGTGGGGTGAGAGTGATGGTGAAGAGAACCTCTAGGAAGTTTATGAGACTTGAGATAGGAAAAAAATCCCAGGACTCAATGAGGATTACCTTAGTTAAAGTGCGTGACTGGGAATATGAAACCTGAAGAACCACCTTCTATAATTAGGATCCCCATTTAAGGAATAAGGTCACCAACTCACCTTCAAAATTTTTGACCCTGTACCTCTCTAAAAGAAATGCAGGGACAAAAATGTCACATAGAAACTAGATGCTCTGGGGGTACTGGGAGAGCACCCTCCAGAGGCAAAGGAGAGGGAAAATGAGGTGAAGAGTTCTCAGAGGCAGGGGAGTCTGGAGGTAGGACAACATTTGGAATGTAAAAAAATAAAATAATTACCTATAAAAGTAAATAGAAACAAAGTTTGAACTAGTGACTATATTTTTTTTTTGTGCTGCTCTTTAGATACCAGAATTTCTCTTTATAAAGGAATGGTTGAATTTACATCCATCTCTCATTGCAGTATGAATATCTTGGAACATTGTCTGTTGTGAATTGAAGTGGAAAATATTTGGCATTGTTAGCTTGTTTTTTCTGTTTTAATTTTTTATAAAGTAACACCATATACCTTTATACAAACCATATTGAATGCTCCATCATTAAGTCATTGCTATTGACTAATACTTCAGCATGTATTACCTTAGAACTAACAATTCCACTAGGAACCTCATTCTCAGTTCAATGGTTGGCTATGAACATCTACCTCGGTATTTGTTAGGTTCTGGCAGAGTCACTCGTGAGGCAGCTATGCCAGGCTTTTGTCAGCATGAACTTCTTGGCATCAGCAATTTTGTCTGGGTTTGAGGGCTGTATATGATCTGGATCTTCAGGTGGGGCAGTCTCTGGATGGCCTTTGCTTCAGTCTCTGCTTCAAACTTTGTCTCTGTATTTCCTCCAGTGAATATTTTTGGTCTTTTTCTAACAAGGACAGAAGCATCTGAACTTTAGTCTTCATTCTTCTTGAGATTCATGTGCTCTGTGAATTGTATCTTGTGTAATCCAAGCTTTTAGGATACTATTCACTTACCAGTGAGTGAATACCACGTGTGTTTTGTTTGTTTGTTTGTTTGTTTGTTTGTTTTTGTGTGTGTGTGTGTGTGAGATTGGGTTACCTCACTCAGGATGATATTTTCTAGTTCTATTCATTTGCCTAAAAATTTCATGAAGTCATTGTTTTAATATCTGAATAGTAGTCCATTATGTAAATATATCACATTTTCTGTATCCAATCCTTTGTTGAAGGACACCTAGGTACTTTCCAGCTTATGGCTATTATAAATAAGGCCTCTATGAAAATAGTAGGGCATGTGTTCTTGTTATATGTTGGAGTATCTTTTGAGTATATGCCGAGTAGTACTATGTCCAAATTTCAGACAAGCCTCCAGAGTGATTTTCAGAGTGATTGTACCAGCTTACAACCCCACCAACAGTGGAGGAGGGTTCCTCTTTCTTCACAATCTCACCAACTTCTGCTGTCACCTGAGTTTTTGATCTTAGCTATTCTGACTGATGTGAGGTGGAATATCTGGACTGTTTTGATTTGCATTTCCCTAGTGAATAAGAATGTTGAACATTTCTTTTGGTGTTTCTCATCCATCCAATATATCTCTGTTGAGAATTCTTTGTTTAGTTATGTTCCCAATTTTTAATTGTATTATTTGATTCTCTGGAGTTTTACTTATTAAATTCTTTATATATAAAGAATTTTTATATATATAAAGGATTATATATATATATATATATATATATATATATATATATATATATATATATATGATAGATATTAGCTCTCTATTGGATGTAGAAAAGATCTTATCTCAATCTGTTGGTTGCCATTTTGTCCTAACGACCGTGTTCTTTGCTTTACAGAAGGTTTGAAATTTTATGATGTTCCATTTGTAGATTCTTAATCTTAGAGAATAAGCCATCGGTGTTCTGTTCAAGAAAATTTCCCCAGTGCCCACATGTTCAAGGCTCTTCTGCACTTGCTATTCTATTAGTTTCAGTGTATCTGGTTTTATGTGGGCGTCTTTGATCCACTAGGACTGAATATTTGTACAAGGAGACAAGAATGCATTGATTTGCATTCTTCTGCATGCTGACTGCCCGTTGAACCAGCACCATTTGTTGAAGAGGCTTTCCTTTTATTGAATGTTTTTAATCTCCTTTGTCAAAGAACAAATGATCATAGGTGTGTGGGTTCATTTTTGGGTCTTCAGTTCTATTCCATTCATCTACCTCCCAGTCTCTGTACCAATACCATGCAATTTTTATCACTATTGCTCTGTAATATAGCATGAAGTCAGGGATGGTGATTCCCACAGAAGTTCTTTCATTGTTGAAAATAGTTTTCACTATTCTGGGTTTTTTGTTATTCCAAATGAATTTGCAAATTACTCTTTCTAGCTCTATGAAGAATTGAGTTGTAATTTTGATGGGGATTTCATTGAATATCTAGATTGCTTTTGGCAAGAAGGTTATTTTTTTACTATATTAATTCTGCCAATCATTGAGCATGGAAGATCTTTCCATCTTCTGAGATCCTCTACAGTTTCTTTCTTTACGGACTTGAAGTTCTTATCATACAGATCTTTCACTTGCTTAGTTATAGTATATTATATTTTATATAGGTATTTTATATTATTTGTGACTATCATAAAGGATATAATTTTCCTAATTTCTTTCTCAGCCTGTTTATCTTCTGAGCAGAGGAAAACTAAAGATTTGTTTGAGTTAATTTTATATCTGGCCACTTTCCTGAAGTTGTTTATCAGGTTTAGGAGTTCTCTGGTGGAAGTTTTGGGATCACTTAAGTATGCCATTATATCCCCTGCAAATATGTGTATTTTGATTTCTTCCTCTCTTATTTGTGCCCCATTGACCTCTTTTTGTTGTTTAATTGCTCTGGCTAGAACTTTGAGTAATGTATTAAATAGGTAGGGTGAGATTGGGAATCCTTGTCTAGTCCTTAATATTAGTGGGGCTACTTCAAGTTTCTCTCCATCTAGTTTGATGTTGGCTACTGGTTGTTGTATATTGCTTTTACTATGGTTAACTACGGGCCTTGAATTGCTAATCTTTCCAAGACTTTTAACCTGAAGGAGTGTTGAATTTTGTAAATTTCTTTCTCAGCATCTAATAGATCATGTGGTGTATATTTCTTTGAGTTTGTATATTTTTTTCCTTTTGTTCCAGAGCTTTTACGTATGATGTCAAGCTGCAAGTGTATGTTCTCTCCATTTTTTTTGGAGGCACTCAGAGCTATGAGTTTTCCTCTTAGCACTGCTTTTATTGTGTCCCATAAGTGTGGGTATGTTATGCCTTCTTTTCCTTAAATTCTAAAAAAGTCTTTAATTTCTTTATTTTTCTCTTTCTTGACCAAGTTATCATTGTGTAGAACATTGTTCAGCTTCCATATATATATATATATATATATATATATATATATATATATATATATATATAGGCTTTTTGTTGGTTTTGTTGTTGTTGAAGACCAGTCTTAGTTCATGGTGGTCTGGTAATATGCATGGGATTATTTCAGTCTTCTTGTATCTCAGGTGTCAGCACTCCTGTAAGACCAGCTTTCTCACATCAGGATCTGTGTTCTAAGAGCTGTTATACAGGATCAGCTCCAGGTACAGACTGAACTTGGAAGGATCCTGTTTCAGATTGATCTTCAGTTCCCATCTTCTGAGGGCTACATACAGGTTCCTCTTCAGCCAGGAATCTGAGCAGAAATGGTGGCTCACCTGTGCTCCCAGGTATATCAGCCCTTCTGGGAGACCAGCCTCTCCCAGTGGGATCCGCATACAGAGCAGATCTTTACTTTATAACTTGCAGGTCCATGCTCATGTGAACCCTAGAAAGTTTATTGAAGGTACAAGTAGGGATGGACTGGGGATTGAGCATGCGATACAGGCCAACCATGTGTCAATGAAGAAAAAGGCATAGATGTCTGGTTCTCTTACACTTGGCTCCCTGAGTTTAAGAGCCAAATTTTACACCTTATCATACCTTAATGAGAACATTATACCATTTTTACTATTTTTTATATTGTCTATTTAAAAATATTCTATTTATTAAGTTATAATATTATTTCTTAGACTTTAAACTATGACCAAGCATAGTATCTGCTTTTTACCAGCCAATTTATTTATAAATTCTTTGTGTTTTTATTACTTGGTATTTTTTGTTTTGGGAAATAAATGGAAACTTAATACTTTGAAAAAATTATTCCTTATTTAGGCTCAAAAATTTGATATTGTACTTAAAATCACTTTATATTCATCCAATGGGCTAAAATTAATACTCAAACTTTTTGTAATGTTTACATGATAAAAATGTAATAAAATCTGTAAAAAACTGAAAAGCTTACCGAATAGTTCACATATTAGCCAGGATAGTGGCTCTCACCTATAATTCCAGTACTTGGCAGGTAGAAGCAGGAGAATTTCTGGAGCTCCAGGGACATTCTTGGGTAAGTAGGGAGTTAAAGGTTAGCTCGAGCTACTTGGGTCCTATCTCAAAAATGCAAAATAACCAGCATCATATTTTAAGCTACAAAATCCCACTAACATATCAACATTGACAAATTTTACTTTCAGGAGCATAACTATTATCAATTAACTTCTTTATGAAATGTGGAGTATAAAAGAAACACTATTGTTTCCATTGATTTGCAAGCAATAATTTTACTCATACATACTTGAAAGTGTATTTCTAACTAAGCTCTTAAAGTAATATTGAAAGAGCAGAAATAAGAACAAAAGAGAGTTGTGATTGATCAGGAAAGCAGCTCAGTGTTGGAATCCCATCAAACTCTATACTTATACGCCTGTGTAAGTTCCAATAGTCCAAATTCTGTCTCTTCTCACACAGTGTCTGATGGGCATGGTGTAACTTGCCTCTTTCTGAATCTGTAAAAGAGATTTTAGAAGCCTTCATGATTGCAGCTTGCTACAGGGAAGGCCCAAGTGAGTTTTACCACAATGAGGCTCCTTTCCAAACTGCAGTTCTCCCATGAAAAGTTTTCATAGTATTTGAGATAAGAACTTAATTTGAAAATCATTGTTCCATGGAAAGTTATTAAATCAACAGGAACATAATTCTACTCTTCAGCAAAATTTTATTCTTATCATTATTCTCACTACATTTTTTTTTGTGTGCCCGATTTGGGTTGTTGTGAAGAAAGAAAAGCATAAATCCAAGTAACTAGAACACAAATCCAGGGATATGTGGCACTGGTTTCAATAACTTCTAATCTAAAGTTTACACCAGTGTGTGTTTCTGTGGAACAACCTGAGGCAAAGATGAAGAACACTACAAGTCTGGCTGCTTGTGATCTCCTACATATATTCATAATTAAGGGAGACACTCGGTAGACTGTGGGTGAGTTAGTACATGAAGCACATGTGGGTAAAGTGAAAGGCAAATTCTTTCAGCCCATCAGGCTTTCTTCTCTGTTCCAGAAATTTCTCTCTTCCTCTCTTTGACCCTAGTCTGGCACGGTAAGTACAGATGTGAATGAGATATCATCCACAGACTGTTCAGGAACAAGCATTTTGAGCTGTTCTCCAGGACAGACTCTTCCCATGTGATTTTTCTATATGTTAATACTGTTTTCAACTTTTAGTAACATTTGATTGATATTCTCCAACATATCTTCCATTTTATTGCAAAAGCTTGCTCACATAGATGCTTTATTGAAAACATAGTCAGTCTATAGCCATCTGATATGAGTTGTGATGAGTTAATTTTTATTAGTAGCTGGCAATGGGTAGCTAGTTAGCTTTGAAACTGTCATCTGGATAAGTATTACATGCTGTGAAATGTAGGAGTCTTCAGGTATAGGAGTTTTACTTCTCCATTTGAGTTAAAGACTCAAGTTGTAGAATGAAAAATATTTTTATTTATATTCAAAATTGACATTTAAAAATGTTGTCAGTTAATATAGGTTAGTTGTGCATTCCTGCTGTGTTTTATTTCTGGCCCATCTGAAGTTCTGTTCGCTGTTTTCACAACATTTTCAGTAGTTTCAGATTGCTCATCATTTAAGCCAGTAACAGTAACAAGAAGAATGATATGCTTTAGCAATAGTATATACTATAAATCTTAGTAGTAATGGTTTTGGATCTTTAATTTGTAAATATCATAGGTCATAACTACTCTTTATTAGGGCAACACATAGTTCTTAGCTGCATATTCCTGACTGGTGCATTTAGATTTTTGTCACATGTGAAGAATTAATAATGATGGCACCCCTGTCCTGAGATGTAAAGTTAAATCTGCCACTTTCCCTCAAATAAAGAGGAGAAATAAATATAAACCCTAGATTACTTATAAGAAGATACAGAACAATCCATCTAGGTTCTTATTTTCACTGATTCTGTATAAGGGATATGACTTCAATATGATAAGAATGGTCCTTAATACAAGAATATTCAGGCATCAGAGGAAACTCTACAGTTTTGGGAGAATTGTAGAATTTTGGATAAATACTTGAGATACCACAAGAAGAGGACATATTACATAAAGACAGCATTGGCACAAAGCAGCCCTTCTGTTTGAACTTCTCTTCACACTATGAGTCAGGGCATGATGTGAAGTAGAGATATAGGTGTGTATGGGAACTTGTGTGATTGCTTTTAGCATAAACATGTACTGTTGGGGCAATCATTTCATGCTGGCCTACTTATTTTTGTTGTTTTATTTAAACAACTTTATTTTTAAATAACAGATAAATGTAAAGATTTTTAAAAACATTTTTGCATAAAACTATATGAATTTATTTTTGTCAGTACTTGGTTTTTTTTTAAAGGTTTGATAATATGCATTGAAACCTTACTAGTTACAATGAGCATAAAGTAAATGTAATAATCATTTCCCAGTCTGTCAGCTGGCTGGCCTACTTATTAAGACAGATTCTTTGCAATTTCAAAGAGTATTTCAATTGATTTGATGAGGCCTGTGGCCCCACTCACAGCACTATCAAAACACTGTCCCATTACTTTTACAAATGGTGAAATTAGTTTTCTAGTTTTAGGTTATAAGAGTCACAGGCATTTTAACAGGGCGTTATATATCACACTAAAGAAACTGAGCATTAAAATTTAAGTTAGGGATACAATGAATATCTTAAGCAAAAAATTTCCATGTCAATATGTTTCTTTCAGGAATAGTATCTAGGAATCAGCAGTACCAGCTGACAGCAGTACGGCTAATAACCAAAAGTTTGGACTTTTGGCCTTTTACTGCTCAGTTTAGCAGCCCAGTGTCTTCAGTTGACTTCTACCCCCTTACTGACCAAGAGGGGCTGGCAGAGCCATGGCCTACAAAAGGATGCACAAATTGATGAGAAAATAAATTTGTGTTTGTGCATAAGCTACTTAACTTTGTGTAGTTTTTTTATATTGGAAACATGAGTCTAATTTCTTTTGAGGAATTTTTATATATAGTTATTTTATATATCGGTAGTTATTTGGAATGCGAGTCCAGTTGCTCTAATAGGCCATACAAGAACAAAGACAAAAATATAAAAAACTGGAAGCAGAAGGCTATAGGCATGAGGAAAGCAAAACTAAATATAGTAGAACACTGCTCTTATTCATGATTCAAAACTAAATGAATTTTATGAAGGTAAATACTTTTATAACCCATGAAAAATTATACTTTTACAGTTATACAGTTTAATGCTTAAGAGTAAGATATTATGGGGTTTCTTATTAAAGTCAGGAGCAAGAATAGATGTCAAATATTACTTATTAAATTTCCTCTTAAGTTTGAGACAATGAAATAATATATGAATTAGAAATATGAGGTCATAAACATGTGCTACCACAGTTTCTAGATATCATTAACTACTAGCATTCGCTAATATTGTTTTAAAAAAACTTGATTAAAATGTATGAAAATAGTCAAATGTAATATATGTGTAAACAACGTTCAGTAAGTAAGAATCAGAAAAATTTCTAGACAATAACTCATATTATCAATACGATGAAATAAAGAGAAAAATTTAACAAAGGTTAATATGAAAAAGCTACAAAACTCTTTGAAATATTTTATATGTTATGTCTATTATTAATGCCAACAGAAAAACTAACTTCTAGTGCTGGTTAAGTTAAATGGTCAACTTGACAATCTCAAAATCACCAGGAAATAATCTTTTCTTATTTAATTTTTTATTAGACATTCTCTGTATTTACATTTCAAATGTTATCCCACAAATAGTCTTAATGAGGAATTTTCTAGGTTACATTTGCCTGTAACCATGTCTCTAGAGGGTTGTCTTTATTGCCTTCGTTGATATAGGAACACCAAACCTGAAGGTGGGCAGCACCTCTCCCTGGTTCTCGATCTTCTAACTCTAAGAGAAGAGCAAGCAAACTTAGTGTTAAGGATGCGTTCATGCTCTCTTGGCTCTTTCCTGTGGATGTGACCAGCTGTGTCAAGCTCCTGTTAATGTGCCTTCTTCACAAAGAACATACCATAATGGGTAACTGTGAACTGAACTAACCCCTTTCTTCCTTAAGTTGATTTTGTCAGGTTGTTTGTCACCAAAATTAGAATGATTAGAAATATGTTTGTCCTCAACTTAAGGTTTAATTTATTATTATTTTGTAATTCATACAGTATAGGAGTAATAAAGATGTATGAGTACAGACAAAAGCCCCGAGGATGAAGATAAGCAGAGCCATCACCTCAGATTACTCAGCATGAAGGAAAGCCAGATGCTGGTATGAGTGCTTATGAGAGTCTGGTAATCTGAGTAGACTAGAGATCCAGTAAACAGATCTCAGCATAAACTTTCATAACAGGTATAAAATAATAAACTATGAGGAGAGTTGCATTCTTTTTAAAAATTGTCTTTACTTGTTTATCAAAATGAGCTTCCCTTAAATTATATATTTGGGAATAAAAAATAAATCTGTATTTTTTTGTTCAGCATAAAGAATAACTACTTGACTAAATGAAATGGGAAAAAGTAGTAATCTTCCAATGCAGGAAAAAATTTACAATTCTTCATATAACATGATGAAAAACCAATAGTTTTAAAGATAAATTTTAAACTGCTTTAGGTATAAAATTATAAAAAAATAATATATAGCATTGAAGTAAATTTTGAAAACCTGCATGTCCTGAAAATTGTGAAATACAAAGATGAATACCATAAACTGTTAACAGATGTTCTACCTGTTAATATATAAATAGCTCTAGTGAATCACTGAGAGGTAAACTATATAGACAGGAAAAATCAAGTGATATAACATCAATAACCATTGGTAATTTACATTTCCAATCTTATCTAATATTTTCAATCTTATCAAAATGTGAATGAAATTGTTAGTGACACTATTTGCCACTTACCAAATGTTAAACTAAAAGACATTGTACCTAATATGGGAGATCCACTTAAATAGGGGCTGCATACATGAAAGTAAAATATTTTATAACCATCACATCATGAACCTGATCAATCTAGTAGTCATTCAACCAACTATTATTCTGTGTTCTGATTGGTGTATAAACTCCTACTCCAACAAGTATCTTTTATAATGCTTCATTTTCTTTGTCACAAATATTCTCTTCTGCACATACTAATATCCTATAAAATTGAAAGTTGTTTTCCATAAATGTTTTCTTAGTTTATATGTCAATCAATCTGAATTTATATTCTTATATGCTAAACATCACTGATCAGTGAGTTTTATAATTTACCAATGATATGGGTGAAAAATATTGTCAGTTTAATATTTGCTTGCTGTTTTGCTACTAACTCAACTAGATGTTTCTCTTTTTTTGTGGACTGATTTATCATCTTTTTATGTAGTCACACTTGATGTTTGAACCATTTGGTGTTAGAGAAGTTGAAAGAAGAGATTTAAATTATTTCTTTTCATCACTTGCCCATACAAATTATTTTCATGGTAGAAACTAGTCTTCCTTAGAACACACTGTTCTGAATGGAAAGCTTAGGAATGAAAGAACATACTATATTGCATTTTTGGCCAAGAACAAATCACTAGACTTAAGAGAACAGAAGCAAGTGTGGAGACTACTTGTGGGGACAAGTGATGGTGTCATGGCTACATTTACTTCTGTATGCTTGCCTCGGGTGTCTCATTCATTGCCTCATTTTCCTTTAGTTCCTGCCAACAGAGGACCACACAAGATCTTGAATGCAGCTCTTTCTGTAAGTTCTTGAGCAAAGCCTAAATTGCAGGGTGGAAGGTTACTTTGAGGCATGAATAAATTCTCTGCCATTGCTTTCTCTCTACTCAAGTTACCATGGAGCATACCATCTTGGGTAGGTTGCAAAAAGTTCTATACTTGTATCATAAAGAGACATGTATATATACGATGGAAGAAAAAAGGAGAAATGTAGGGCTTGGCATAGCGACGTCATCCAGTAGGTTTGGATTGAGGTTTCCTGAATCATTAACATGCAAAGGATCAATAATACAGGTTTTTGAGGGCTGTTGATGTAGTGAATTGATCCAAGTTATCTTGTGTAGGTTACAACCCATCTGTTTTTGTACTCCATCTTGAATATAAAAGATAAAGTTGGTATTGTTGAGTGTTGACAGCTATATTACTGACATTTATGGTAAACATTTTCAAAAGTTTTAGAACCACATTTTGTATGTAAAAAAAAAAATGGGTACATTTACCCAAGGAGAATCTACTATGAATTTGGTCCACTATTTTTCAATAGTTGTCTAATTTCTTGATACCAGTGCCTGCTGTTCTAGGGGGCTTTAAAATCATATTGATAGGAATAAGAACATTCTTCACAGAGATAGAAAAAGCAATTCTCAAGTTCATTTGGGGTACCAAAAAACCCAGAATAGCAAAAACCATTCTCAAGAATAAAAGAACTTCTAGGGACATCACCATCCCTGACCTCAAGCTATACTTCACAGAAATAGTGATAAAAACCACATGGTATTGCTACAGAGACAGGCAGATAGATCAATGGGATGGAACCAAAGACCCAGAAATAAACCAATACACTTATAGTCACCTGCTCTTTGACAAAGAAGCTAAAACCATCCAGTAGAAAAAAGAGCATTTTCAACAAATGGCGCTGGTTCAACTGGCAGTAGGCATGTAGAAGAATGAAAGTGGATCCATTTTTATCTCCTTGTACAAAGCTCTAGCCCAAGTGGATCAAGGACCTCCACATAAAACCCACTCATCTAAATATAATAGAAGAGAAAATGGGAAAGAACTTCATACACAGGAAATAATTTCCTGACTAGAACAACAATGGTTCATGCCCTAAGATTAACAGTTGACAAATGGAATCTCATAAGAATGAAAAGTTTCTGTAAGGCAAAGGACACTGTCAGTAGAAAAAATGGCAACCCACACATTGGGAAAAGATCTTTATCAATCCTACTACTGACAGATGGCTAATATCTAAAACATACAAAAGAATCCAGAGAACCAAATGACCCTATTAAAAATGGGGTAATGAGCCAAACAAAGATTTTTTAATTGAGGAATATCAAGTAGCTGAGAAGCACTGAAAGAAATGTTCACCATCCTTAGTCATCAGGGAAATGCAAATAACAGCAATTCTGAGATTCTACCTCACACCAATCAGAGTGGCTAAGATGAAAAACCCTGACAGCAGGGGCTGGTGAAGATGTGGAGAAAGAGAAACATTCCCCTATTTTTGGTGAGACTGCAAGTTGGCATACCACTTTGGAAATCAATCTGGTGGTTTCTCAGAAAATTGGAAATAGTTCTACCTGAAGACCCAGCTATACCACTCCCGGGAATATACCCAAAAGATGTTCCATTATATTACAAGAACACATGTTCCACTATGTTTATAGCAGCCTTATTTATAAATAGCCAGAATCTAGAAACAACCCAGATGTCCCTCAACAGAAAAATGTATACAGAAAATGTGGTACAGTTACACAATGGAGTACTACTCAGCTATTAAAGACAATGACAGAGGACAAAGAGAGAAGTTCCAAGATGGAGGTTGAGAAGAATGAATTGGATCCAGTTACAGATGAAACTCCTGCACAAGAAGATCGAAAGATCATGAAGAGGAACACCAAGCTGGGGCAGCAGAACCTGAAACTGCAATCATCAGACACAAACCTGTCACAACCTCAAAATGTAGATGTGCCTAAAGGAATAGAAAAAGGCAGAAAAACTAAAAAGTCCCTGAAACATTCTGTGACTGTGGGCTCAACAGAAGCACAAAGTAGAGGCATGACTGGAGAGATTGGAAAATTCCAAAGTTAAAACGTTACCCCTAAAACTTACCATTTTAACCAATGGAGAAGCAGCAGCAATGTCATCTCATGATCCAGAAGAAAAAAAAGAAAAAGAAGCAAAAGAGGAAAGTGGCAAATGATGATAAGCCTGATTCCAAAAAAAGCAAAAGCTGAAGAAAACACCGAGGCTCGTGCGGAGCAAACGGATGGTATGAAGAAGGCAAATGACATCGAGGTGCCCAGCCTGCCACTTGGACTGACAGGTGCTTTTGAGGACACTTCATTCGCTTTCTTGTCTAACCTCATCAATGAGAACACCCTGAAGACCATAGAAGAAATGGGCTTCCAGCACATGACAAAGATCCAGCATAAAAGTATCAGGCCACTTCTGGAAGGCAGGGATCTTCTGGCAGCCGTGAAAAACCAGCAGCAGCAAAACCCTTGCTTTCCTCATCCTTGTGATTGAGCTCATTGTCAAACTGAAGTTCATGCCCAGGAATGAAACAGGAGTCTTCATTCTCTCTCCCACAACAAAACTGGCCATGCAGACCTTTGGTGTTCTTATGGAACTGATGACACACACGTTCACACCTATGGGATGATCAAAGGTAGCAGGAACAGGTCTGATGAAGTGCAGAAGCTCCTCAATGGCATCAACATCATTGTGGCCACACCAGGCCAGCTCTTAGACCACATGCAGAACACACCAGGATTTATGGACCAGAACCTACAATGTCTAGTTATTGATGAGGCTGACCGTATCTTGGATGTTGGGGTTGAAGAAGAATTAAAGCAAATTGTTAAACTTTTGCCAGCTTGTAGGCAAACCATGCTCTTCTTTCCCACACAAGCATGAAAAGTTGAAGACTTGGCAAGAATGTCTCTGAAAAGAAAGAGCCATTGTACATGGGTGTTGACAGCAATAAAAAAGTTGCCACCATGAATGGCCTTGAGCAGGGATATGTTGTTTGTTCCTCTGAGAAGAGGTTCCTTCTGCTCACAGTCCTTAAGAAGAAGAAGAAGAAAAAAGTGATGGTCTTCTTTTCATCTGTGACATACCACTTTGAGCTGCTGAACTACAATGACCTGTCTTGGCCATCCATTGAAAGCAGAAGCAAAATAAGCGAACAACCATGCTCTTCCAATTCTGCAACACAGATTCAGGAATATTGCTGTGTAGTGATGTGGCATCCAGAAGGCTGGACATCCCTGGAGTGGACTGGATTGTCCAGTCCGGCCATCCTGATGACCCCAAGGAATGCATTTATTGGATTGGTAGAACAGCCAGGGGCCTAAATAGAAAAGGCCTGCTCATCCTGTGCCCTGGAGAGTTGGGTTTCCTTTTGTTCAAGTTTCCATTGAATCAGTTCGACTTTTCCTGGTCTAAAGGTTCTGATATTCAGTCTCATCTGGAAAAACTGATCGAAAAGAACTATTCTCTACACAGGAAACATACAAATCCTACATCGAAGCATATGGCTCCCACTCTTTCAAGGAGATCTTCAATGCGAACAACTTAAGTTTGCCTTAGGTTGCGCTGTCTTTTGGCTTCAAGGTCCCTCCTTTCGCTAATCTGAATGTGAGCAGCCATGATGACAAGCTTAAAAAGAGAGGTGGTGGCAGGGGTTTCGGCTACCAGAAAACAAAGGAAGTGGAGAAGTCTAAGATCTTTAAACACATCAGTCAGAAGCCCGCAGACTGCAGGCACTTTTCTCTCACCGAGGCAATCTGCCTTCTGCCTGGACTGACTTTGTCCAACTTCCCTCTTTCCATAGTACATTTTAAAAAGGAACTTTTATCACATTTAGAATTAGTTTGTCTTTGCTTGATGATAATATTTTATTTTTAAGTACTTGAATAAAACTAATTATATAACTAGAAAAAAACTTACCTTCATCATGATGCTGGTGTCACACTTGATAGTTGACTGATACTGCCATGCCACAGTAAAAAATCATTATTGAAACTGTTCTCTGGAAATTTCCACTGGACAAAAGATTTAAACTACATTCTGTAATGTTGTGAATTGAATATAAAACATTCTTGTTTCAAAAAAATAAAGACAAGGATTTCATGAAATTTTCAGGCAAATGGATGGAACTAGAAAATATCATCCTGAGTGAGGTAACCCAGACACAAAAGAACACATATAATATGTATTCACTGATAAGTGGATTTTAGCCCTAAAATTCAGAATACCGATGTTATAAACCAGAAAGCAAATGCAGCTTAAGAAGAAGGAAGACCTAAGTGTAGATGCTCAATTCTACCTAAAACTGGAAACAAAACAGAAGGACTGGTATTGGAAGGGACAGGAGAGATGTACAGAGGTTCAGAAACTTGAATAGAAACATGTAGCAGTGGAAGATGGGGATCTGCGGGTATCTACTAGGAAGTCCCAGACTCCAGGGAAGCAAACAGGCTCCCAGGAGTTAATGGGGATAACTTTAACTTAAATACCCAACAAAGGGGACATACAACCTGTAGAGACCACCTCTAGTAGATAGGCACAATCCCATTTGAGGGATGCGGCCACCACCCATCTCTGGCTGCCACATCAGTACACAGCAATATTCCCGAATCTGTTGCAGAATTGGAAGAATGTGGCTACCTGCAGTTCCCCACCCTCCACTGTTACAAACCTCCATTCAATTTCAGGACCCTCTGTACTTCTCTCCTGTCTCTGTTTCCTCCCACACCTGATTCTGACCCCTTCCACTTGTTCCTACTCCTCCTTTCTCCCTTCCAGGCCCCTCCCTCCTTCAACCTTCCAAGATTATTTTGTTCCCCCTTCTAAGTAGAACTGAAGCATCGACACTTTGGTCTTTCTTCTTGAGCTTCATATCGTCTGTAAATTGTATCGTGGGTATTCCGAGGTTTTAGGCTAATATCCACTTCTCAGTGATAGCATAACATGTGTGCTTTTTTTATGATTGGGTTACCTCTAGAGACCGCCCCACCTAGGGATCCATCCCATCTGCAGACACCCAAACCCAGGCACTATTGCTGATACCAAGCATTGCCGACAGGAGCCTAGTATGGTTGTTCCCTGAGAGGTCCTTCCAGCATCTGACCAATACAGATGCAGATACAGCCAATCATGGGATTGAACCAGAGAATCGCAAAGGAAGATCTAGGGGAAGGACTGAAGGAGCTGAAGGGTATTACAACCCTACTGGAAGAACAATATCAACTAACTGTACCACCCAGATATTTCAGGGACTAAACCACCAACCAAAGAGTATACATAGAGAGACCCATAACTCCAGATACATATGTAGCTGACGAGGGCCTAATCTGACATCAATGGGAGGCATGGCCTTTGTCCTATGGAGGCTTAAGGCTAGAGCAGTGTGGCAAGACTGGGTGGTGGAACACCAGTAAAGAGGCAACAGGATGGAGGGGAGAGGGAAGATGGGATGGGGGGCATTGTAGAGTGGTAATTGTGAAGAGAGGTATCATTTGAAATGTAAATAAATGAATGATTAATTAAGAATTAAAAGAGAATAGTTTCATCCTATACATGTGACAGTGCTTCTGAAGATGGTTAAGAGACCTGCTTGTTTTTTGTGTACTAAAGAAGACGTTTCTTATTTTCTCTAAATCACCTCCTGCATAAAAGAGAAATTTATTGCCTTGGCCATGGTTAACATATAGGATATGTTATACTGTTTAAAAAATCTCCATAGTGATTTTTATAATGGCTGCATCAATTTAAATCTCTACATGCAACAAAGAAGGGATATTCTTTCTTCATGTCTTTACAGCTATTTGTTTCCTTGAAGATTGTATTGTGACTGGGATAAGATCAAATTACAAAGCAAAAACTTACCCTCCTGACCATAGACATCACTGTGCTGCTAGCAAACATTTGTCAAGACAATTTTTAGGACCTCAATGATGTGACTACTTTACATTTAAAATACTTATATATTTAATAATAAACTATATTTATTAATATATATGAAAATATCTTGATGATTATGAATATTTCCATAAATTCTCTGTAAAAATCAGATAAACCTTGACTGTGATTTGAAAAATCATAGCTTAAATTACTTTTGAAAAGAATAATTTTGAGAACGGTTTACTGCTCAGAGCACTTGTTTTGTAAGCATAAGGACCTGAGTTTTAATTACCAGTATCCATGTAGAAAGCTGCGATGGTGACTTACAATCTGTATGCCCAGTACTGTGGGGAGTGAAAACAGGAAGATCCCTAAGATTCTCTGGCAGGCAGCCTGGCTGCAGGTTCACTGAGACGGTGTCTCAAGAGAATAAGGTGAAAAGTGATAGAAAAAAACATCAGAACTCCCTCTCTGATACCTGGCCTCCATTCACATGTACAGGATGGATTGATCTTACTGCACACACATAACACACACACACACACACACACACACACACACACAAGCATGTGAGTGCCCCATTTTTTGCCAGAATAAAGAGTCCATATTGTCTGCTAAAAGAAGTGTTGAACTTAGAATTGGGATAAACATTTCCTATCAGGTTCTTTTTACTGTTTACAGTAGTGGATTCTATGCAGATATATTATGTACATGTGTGAAATTATCAAATAATAAATAAAACCTATCCTAATCATACATTAAAACACTAATGCATGGCTTCTCTATATTTAAGAAAGCAACAGTTATTCCTTTTATTGTTTAGCATATGGAAACCGTTCACCATTCTATATAGAATGTAAACACATAGATAAACCATATTCCACCAGAAACACACCAAGAAACTTGTCCTTGTGACCATGTACTTTTGGTTTGGAATTTCATGGATCCACAAGTCTAGTGAGTCTCAGTAGAACCCATTTTTTGTTAGGCATGAGAAAAAGAAGATGAACCGCCAGTCACTTAGTTACTTAAACACTGTGAAAATACAAATTCCTTTAGAAAAATACATTTCATTATACAGAAAGCACAGATATTGACAAACAAAGCGCCTCTTAGCTTATGCCTTTGGGCTAAAATCAGATATCTACTGGCAAAATATTTTACTTACAATGCTCTTTCTGGGTTGCTAAGGCTTAAAGAAAAAGTACCAGACAAGAAATATATTTACAGGAATAGAATATATGCCACATCAAATTCAAAGTACGATTGACAACCCAGCCTTGCCCCATTTCTGCCTCCTCATATAAAAATGTTCTCCCTCTTTGTTTTTGCACACTACTGAATTATAGTTTCCTTTTACTCAGCACCCGCCCACCCTCTCAGCATGTCACTCATTCTCCCGAGAGAAATGAGGTTAACTCGGTAAAATGTTCTCTAGACGACACAGTCATAGAAAGTAGGCAGTCATGCATTCTCCACTCGGGGAAGACAAACAATCCACAAGTTTAAAATGGGCAGCAGGTATCTGCAGCTAGGCCACACCCAGAAAGTATTGAAGAAAATTCTTGAGAAGATGGTATGGAGCTATCTCTGGTACCCAACTCTTGTCATTTTATAGTATTCACAAGAAGAGATGAAGAAAACATGAAATAAGAGTTTATTGATCATTGCAGCTTGAGAAAGAAGTAAACTACCTATATGATCAGATCAATTAAAGTTTCAATAATTAAACAATTAAATTTGACTCATTAGTGTTTGTATCTTTACTTTGGTGACTTCTTTGAATGATTAGAGATGCATTAACTTATTTTAAGATCAATGTAAAAATAATTTGTTTAAAACACTCTTAAGTGAAAAATTAAGTATATAATTTTTAAAGCATTATATTTGTATTATTTGAAAGCAATGTGATAAAAGTCTTACTTTATATGTAAAGGCATACCTTCATAAAAGGGAGACAAATGAGAAAGAAAATATTACCTAAATATCTTACATAAAAAAGGACCTTTCAGAACCAAATAAATTAATATAAAAATAATAATTAATAATAATACAGGATCATGGTTTTTTTGTAATTGACAAGTAATTATTTGTAATTTCAGAGTCCAATTATATGTTTTAATAAATATTTATACTATTTAAAAAGATGTAATTTTTCTATAAAACAGCATTGTGTCAAATCTAGTAACTTATGGTGTGGAGTAGCAGGATGGGCAGCTTAAAAACCTGCAGAAACATCTATCTAGAAGTGATGTTGTTTAGTCACTAGATGTTCTTTCACATTAAGAGAGCCAGAAGCCAGATTGTGGTGGAATCTGAGTGCTAAGGCTGAGTAAGTTGTGGTTTAAATTTCCAGGGAAGGTCATTGGTATCACCTTCCTACCGTCACATAGAACATGGACCAATACCAGGATTACCATCTGGGGGAAAGCCAAGTGCTCACAGAGAGAGTATATATAGCAAGATAGGGGCAATAGTAAACAAACTAAATAGAAGCAGAAAGGGAGACAGGGCTGTTCAGATTAGGCCTCTGAGAGCCAGGTAAATAATCTGGGGTAAATAGGGAAAAGGGCAGTGATTGGTGGGGGTATATTTAGTGGTGTTAGCCTTGTGGTCATGGGATAGACTGATGAGATACAACTATGAGCTCTCTACTTTATTACACAAAATATATACTGCATAAGCAAAATGCAGGTCTTCATCTTCTGCCAACTGCAAATGAAAGTGGTAGCAAACCATCTACCATTTCCAAAGATTCATAAACTTCTTTCTACCTCAACCTTGATTGTGTTTTCTGGTATGAGAATATACATTTTATTGCAACCAGAGTAGAAGATGACCTAAAAATGTCATTACTTTTGAAAAAGAAATCACAAAGCTCTGAAGGGAAAATCTGTTATTTTCCTTAATCCCCTAGGTAAGGTTTAAAAAGGCTCTCAGAACCATCATTGATCAGAACCATCTGACAGTGGTAAGTGGGTCATGTCTTTCTTTTTCTAATAAGACTATATTTATTCAATACCCTGGAGTAAAGTTTTGAGTATAATTGTCCAACAGTAAAAAAAGTACAAAACAGATCTGTATATTTCTAATACATTGATACAAAATGCATGACCACACACAGCACATCCTACAGGAAGAGAGAGAGTGGAGGGGGAGAAGGCTGTGGCTGAGGTCTAGTAATAAATCAATACAGAAGTAGAGATGTTCATCAAAGTATATTCTACCACCAATACTGTAGCCAAAATGTACCAAAAAAAAAAAAAAATCCCTTGTCATAGGAACACAGGAGAATGCTAATGGCTGGACTCCGTATGACACCAGGGTTGTGGAGAAAGGACCCATTCACTGGGCAGTCTGTGCACATGGTAGCTTGTACTAGGTAGGTTTTCCTAAAAGAAATATGCAATGTAAAGCTATAGGGTGCCACAACCTGTGACTTCCCCTTGTATGAAACTCTAAAAGTTTTTTAAAAATCCAGTTTCTAAAATAGCCATGAGCAACAGAATACTAAGGCCCAATACTAAGTACCTCCGAGATCTCACGTGGCACTAACTTTTTCCTGAACTTCGAGAAGAGGCACTTAGACAACCTCAGTTGGGTCCAACTGACCAGCTTTGATTGTCAGTCCACACAGGGGAGCATGCTAGTGAGTGAGCCTGCTGGGGGCTCAGATGTAATTCTCTTAAAGGAATCACCCACAGGCATGGGGGCAAGAACAGCTGGGCCTTTGATAGTAGGAAGAATCTACTCCAACAGATGCAATAATAGGGACTTGTGGTCACTGCAGAACAATTGCAGCAACCAGGAAGAGGCATTTTTCCTTGTGTGAAGTCTTCTGGTTATTTTAGTGAGTTCTTCAGACTGTGATTCAGGGCTTTTCTGGTGTTTTATTTAGAAATACCAGATGTTACACTCCCAGCAGCCATGGAAGAATGTGGGTGACGTCTACAGTGGAAAAGCAGAATTCTTTTTATCAAGAAAACGAGTAAGCAATAAAATTAGATAATTAGAAGCAGAAAACATTTGACACCTTATTAGAATGAAATACGACCATGCAATGAAAGCTGTTTATTTGGTCAGCATATAAAAAAATTCCAAGTAGAAATAGGCTGACTCTGATTTTCCATACCCGCGACATCTTTCTGACAAGGACAGATACACATTGGATGGGTTTTAGTCAAATAAGAATGGTAGATATGCTTTGCTAGAGACTTTGCTTCACAGAATACAACTGAAGCTTGGCATGTATGCATTATTTAAGATCGTTATTACCATTGAGTTCTATAGACCTATAGTTTTTCTCTTTCTAAGTGAATATTTTATTATATTCTTTACACTTTCTCTGACACATATAACATCCATCTATCCACATGATTACACACACCCATGAATGGTTTTGTATCGGTAGGAAGAATTTGGAAAGAGCATGACCACCTGTGCACAGGATTTTAGAAGTGTTCTCCCTTTTCCAGCTGCTATTTTACTGTTTTCTGAGCTGGACTGAATGTTTACCCCTTTATTTGAATTTTCTGTAATTGGGGTTGAGATATAAAGTTGATCCTGGGCCTTGTGTTTTTTTTCAGACTGTATCACTTTACATACCAAACTGCACCAGATAGGAGGCCTAATTCATCTCAAAAAATTTTGTCTCCAGGGAATGCACCCTCATTTTTCTTTATCCAAAAAGAAAACATGTTTGGAACTGTGCCAAAACCCAGATATATTTGTCTTTATGAGAATCCTAAAGAATGTCCATGCAAGTGAGTTATCAGGGGTGGTGGTTTCCTTCTTCCAACCTGATTAATCCCAGTTGTACCAGATCAGTTAAGGAAATCCATTTTGTCTACCTCTTCTGGTATTTTGAGTGTTGACTGGGGAATAATTATAGGGAAGTGTCTTAGCCACTATTTTATTGATGTGAAGAGACACCATGACTGTGACAACTCTTATAAAAGAAGGCATTTAATTGGGGCTGGCTTTCAATTTCAGAAATGTACACCATTATCATCATGGTGGGGACCATGGTGGCACACAGGCAGATGTGCTGGTAAAGTGGCTGAGACTTCAACGTCTGTATCAGCAGGCAGCAGAAAGAGAAAAACCCTGGAAAGTGGCTTGGGCTTTGGAATCCTCAATGCCCACCCTCCCTGAGACACTACCTCAGTTGGAGACACTACTTGTTGTTGGAGGCAATAAGGTCACAATTCCTAATCCTTTTAAATAAAACCATTCCATATTTACTAATAATTCAAAATTTATGAGCTTATGGGAGCCATTCGTAATCAGACCAGTTCAGGAAGGGATTAATAGGAGTTACAGAATGTAAGAAGCCTGATTATCTAGACTGTAAACACAACTTGAAAGCTCTATAGGAACACTTAAATTTTTATAAATTATTATTTTAATTAAGTTTTTGTGTTTTTTGACTGTATGTATATATTTGTTCACTACTTGAATGCAGTACTAAGGAGGCCAGAAAAGGGTGGTAGGTTCCCTGGTGCTGAAGTTAGAGATGCTTTTGAGTTGCCACGTCGGTGTTGGGAATAGAAACCAGGTCCTCTGGGAAAGCAACCAGTGATCTTAACCACCAAGTCACTTCTCCAGCCTGAGATCATTATGCTCTTAACTCTGTTTTTTATGAAGAACAACATTTAACTGGGAATGACTTCCAGGTTCAAGGTTCAAAATCCAGGCAGGAGCTGCTGAAAGCTCTACATCTTCATCCAAAGGAAACCAGGAGCAGACTGAACATCCTCAGACAGCTAGGAAGAGGGTCTCCAAGCCCACCCAGCTTCCTACAAGACCAAACCTTCTAGTAGTGCCACTCCTTTGGCAAAGCATATGTAATGCATCACATTCCACTCCCTGGCCCCCATAGGCTTGTTCAAACATGTGAGTCTATGGGGGACATACCTAAACATAGCGTAATATATAATATATAAATATAGAAAATATAAAAGTACATTTAGTCCAACTTCCAAAGTTCGCGATACTCTATAGCAGTATAAACAATGTTAAAAGTCCAAAGTTCAAAGTCTCTTCTGAGATCCATCTAATCACTTGTTATTAACTCTTAACTAAGAGCTACTTATCCAGCTTTTTAAATACCATTTTAAGGTCTGGCAGAGACCTGTGCATTTTTAATGCTCCAGGTATCCCTTTCTGAAAGCTTTCCCAGCTAACTTCCATATTTTCAAACACACAATGTAGATCACCCTTTGATCTTCCCAATTGCATTGATATGTATGTTATAGTTAAAATTATATGATGTATTTGAACAATTAGAAAATCATAGCCAATCTTTGGTACAAAATTTAAATATTTCCAATGCTGAGTAAGAAATATGGATATGATATATAGTTATGATAATCTGCCCTGATGACTTTATATACATGATCATATATACATGATTATATAATGTTACAATTACTTCATTGTTTCAATGAATAACATAACAATAATAATTAATATAGCAGAAATCAGAAACAAAAGGATTCTAAAACTTGACCTACAAATGATCTAGGGATAGGAAAGTCTTTGAAAAAGTTCAAATATATTGAGACCAATTTGTCTCCTTTGACAAATTTGCTTAGTGTCAGTTGTATTTGTGTACAAATATAGCCATTTTCTTATTCATTTGGAAATATTTGCTTGTAATATGATTTTTAATTGAACAACTTTATTTTAAAAAACAAAGATAAATGTACAGATTTTAGGCATTAAAAGTATAGGAATACATTTTTTCAGTACTTTTTTAAAGGTTTGACAGTGTGCATTAAGATCTTACTAGTTACAATGAGCATAAAATACACGTAAAACAAGATATAACCTGAAATTAGTTTTCTTGATGTGTAAAGATTAAGCATAATGGTTTTTTATTTTACTTTTTTTTGACTTTGTTTTTTCTTAAACTTCATATAGTCTGTGAGTTGGTTCTGGGGGGTTCTGAGCTTTCTAGGATTAATATCCAATTATCAGTGACTGCATATTATGTCAATTCTTTTGTGACTGGGTTATCTCACTCAGGATGATATTCTCTAGATGCATCCATTTTCTTAAGAATTTCATAAAGTCATTGTTTCTGATAGCTGAGTAGTACTCCACTGTGTAAATATACCACAATTTTTGTATCCATTCATCTACTGAAGGACATGTGGGTTCTTTCCAGCTTCTGGCTATTATAAATAGAGCTGCAATGAACATTGTGGTGCATGTGTCTTTGTTGTATGTTGAAACTTCTCTGGGGTATATACCCAGAAGTGGAATGACTGAGTCTTCAGGTAGCACTATGTCCAATTTCCTGAGTAATTGCCAGCCTGATTTCCAGAGTGGTTGTACGAGTTTAAAACCAAGAGTGGAGAAGTGTTCTTCTTTCTCCACATCCTCACCAGCATCTGCTGTCATCTGAATTTTTGATCTTAGTTGTTCTGACTGGTGTGAGGTGGTTGTTTTGATTTGCATTTCCCTGATGGCTAACGATTTCGAGCACTTCCTTACATGTTTCTCAGCCATTCCATAGTCCTCAATTGAGAACATTTTGTTTAGCTCTGTACCCCATTTTTAATAGGGTTGTTTGATTCTCTGGTGTCTAATTTCTTGTGTTCTTTGTATTCCTTAGATATTAGGCCTCTGATGTAGGGTTGGTAAAGATCTTTTCCCACTCTGTTGGCTGCTGTTTTGTTCTCTTGACAATGTCCTTAGCCTTACAGAAACCTTGCAATCTCACTAAGTCCTTTTTGTCGATTTTTGACCTTAGAGCACGAGCCATTGGTGTCCTGTTTAGAAAATTTTGTCCTGTGCCTATGTGTTCTAAGATTTTCCTTACTTTCTATTCTAATAATTTCAGTGTACCTGGTTTAATGTGGAGATCTTTGATCCACTAACACTTGAGATTTGTACAGGGAGATAAGAAAAAGTGTATTTTCATTCTCCTGAATGCTGAGTGCCAGTTGGACCAACACCATTTGTTGAATAGGCTGTTCTTTTTCAATTGAATGTTACAGTGCCTTAGTCAAAAATCAGGTAACGATATATGTGAGGGCTCATTTCTGTATCTTCTCTTCTATTCTATTGATCCATGTGCCTATCTCTGTACCAGTACCATGCAGTTTTTAGCACAATTGCCTTGTAATATAGCTTGATATTAGGGACAGTGATTTCCGCAGATGTTATCTTGTTGTTGAGGCTGGATTTCGCTATTCTAGGGCTTTTGTTATTCCATATGAAATTGCACATTGTTTTTTGCAACTCTATGAAGAATTTGGTTGGAATTTTGATGGTGATTGCATTGAATCTGTAGATTCTTTTTGGTAAGATGGTCATTTTTAAAATGTTGATCCTTCCAATCTATGAGCATGGATTTTCCATTTTCTGAGATCTTCTTCGATTTCCTTCTTTAGAGGTTTGAAGTTCTTCTCATACAGTTCTTTCACTTGCTTAGTTAGAGTCACTCCAAGGTATTTCATATTGTTTGTGACTATTGTGAAGAGTATCTTTTCCCTAATTTCTTTCTCCGCATGTTTGTCCTTTGAGTAGAGAAAAGCTACTGATTTGTTTGAGTTCATTTTATATCCAGCCACTTTGCTAAACTTGTTTATCAGCTTTAGAAGTTCTCTGGTGGAATTTGGGGGGTCACTTAAGTACACTATTATGTCTTCTGCAAACAGTAATGTTTTTACTTCTTCCTTTCCAAATTGTATCCTTTTGATTTCCTTTTGCTGTCTAATTGCTCCAGCCAGCACTTCCAGTACTATGTTGAATAGGTAGGGGGAGAGTGGGCAACCTTGTCGAGTACCTGATTTTAGTGGGATTGCTTCAGGTTTCCCACTGTTAAGTTAGATGTTGGCTGTTGGTTTGCTGTATATTGCTTTTACTGTGTTTAGGTATGGGCCTTGGATTCCTGTTCCTTCCAAGACTTTTAACATGAAGGGGTGTTGAATTTTGTCAAATGCTTTCTCAGCATCTAGTTAGATGACCATGTGGTTATTTATTTTGAGTTTTTTTATATGGTGGATTATGTCGATGGATTTCTACATATTAAACCATCCCTATATCCCAGGGATTAAACCTACTTGATCATGGTGAATGATCATTTTGATGTGTTCTTGGATTTTGTTTTCAAGGATTTTGTTGAGTAATTTTGTATCAATTTTTATGTATGAGATTTGTCTGATGTTCTCTTTCCTTGTAGGGTCTTTGTGTTGTTTAGGAATGATGGTTATTGTAGCCTCAAAAATGAGTTAGGTAGTATTCCATCTCATTCTATCTTGTGGAATAGTTTGGAGAGTATTGGTATTATGTCATCAATAAATGTCTGATAAAATTCTGCATAGAACCCATTTTTTTTTTTTTTTTTTTTTTTTGGTTGAGAGGCTTTTGATGAATATTTCTATTTATTTAGGTGTTATGGGATTATTTAAGTGGTTTACCCGGTCCTGGTTTAACTTTAGTATCTGGTATCTATCTAGGAATTCATCCATTTCCTCCAGATTTTCCAGCTTTTTTGAGTATAGGCTTTTTTGGTAGAATCTGATGATTTCTTATATTTCCTCAGTTTCAGTTATTATGTCTCCATTTTCCTTTCTGTTTTTGTTTATTTGGATACTCTTTCTTTGCCCTCTAGTTAGTCTGGCTAAGGGTTTATCAATCTTGTTAATTTTCTCAAAGAACCAGCTCTTCTTTCCATTGATTCTTTGAATGGTTCTTTTTGTTTCTATTTGGTCAATTTCTGCGACAAGATTGATTATTTCTTGATGTCTACTCCTCTTTGGTGTATCTGCTTCCTTTTGTTTTAGAGTTTTCAACTGTGCTGTCAAGTTGCTAGTGTATGCTCTGTCCAGTTTTTTTTTTTTTTTTTTTTGAAGCACTCAGAGCTATGAGTTTTTCTCTCAGTACTGTTTTCATTGAATCCCATAGGTTTGGCTATGTAGTGTTTTCGTTTTCATTAAATTATAGAAAATCCTTAATTTCTTTCTTTATTTTTTCTTTGAAGCTGCTATCATTTAATAGAGCATTGTTTAGTGTTCATGTGTATATGGGCTTTTTGTTGTCTTTGATGTTATTAAAGACCAGCCGTAGACCATGGTGATCTGATAGGATGCATGGGAATATTTCAATCTTCTTATATCTATTGAGGCTTGTTTTGTGACCGATTATATGGTCAATTTGTGAGAAGGTGCTGTGAGGTGCTGAGAAGAAGGTGTATTCTTTTTTTTTTTTTTTTTGTATGATATGTTCCGTAGATATCTATTAATTCCAACTGGTTCATAACCTCTGCTAGTTTTACTGTGTCCTTGTTCAGTTTCTGTTTCCATGATCTGTCCATTGGTGAGAGTGTGGTGTTGAGGTCTCCCACTATTATTGTGTGTTGTACAATATATTTTTTGAGCTTTAGTAGGGTTTCTTTTATAAATATGGGTGCTTTTGTATTTGGAGCATATATATTAAGGATTTAAAGTTCCTCCTCACAAATTTCCCCTGTAATGAGTAAAAAGTGTCCTTCCTTATCTTTTTTGATAACTTTTGGTTGAAAATCTAGTTTATTTGATATTACAATGGTCACTTCAGCTTGCTTCTTGGGGCCATTTGCTTGGAAGGTTTTATTCCCAACCTTTTACTCTGAGATAGTGTATGTCTTTGTCTCTGAGATAAGTTTCCTGCATGCAGCAAAATGCTGGATTTTGTTTATGTATCCAGTCTGATAGCCTATATTTTTTGGGGGGAATTAAGTCCACTTATGTTAACAGATATTAAGGAATAGTGGTTGCTGTTTCCAGATAATTTTGATTTTAGAGGTAGAATTGTGCCCGAGTCTTTCTTTTTTTAGTTTTCTTATTTAGATATTTTCTTGTTTTTACTAGGATGTAGTTTTCCTCCTTGTATTGGATATTCCACTTATAATTCATTGTAATGCTCTGCTTGTGGTCAGATATTGTATAAATTTAGTTTTTTCTTTGCATATGTTGGTCTCTCCATCTATGGTGATTGAGAGTTTTGCTGGGTATAGCAGCTTGGGCTGACACTTGTTTTCTCTTAGAATCTGCATGATGCCTGTCCAGGATCTTCTAGCTTTCATAGTCTCTGTTGAGAAGTCGGTTGTGATTCTGATTGGTCTGCCTTTATATGTTGCATAACCTTTTTCCTTACTGCCTTTAGTATTCTTTCTTTGCTTTGGGCACTTGATGTTTTGACTATTATGTGTTGGGAGGAATTTCTTTTCTGGTCTACTTCATTTGGAGTTCTGTAGGCTTCTTTTATGCTCATGGTCATCTCATTCTTAAGGTAGGGAAGTTTTCTTCTACAATTTTGTTAAAGATATTTACTGTGCCTCTTAGTTTATATTCTTTGCCCTCTTCTATTCCTATTATCTTTAGGTTTGTTCTTCTCATTGTGTCCTGGAACTCCTGGAGATTTTGGATTAGGAGGTTTTGGGTTTTTGCATCTTCTCTGACTGTTTTGTTTGTTTTCAATGTTGTCTTCAGCCCCCGAGATTCTCTCTTTTATCTCTTGTAGTCTGTTGGAAATGCTTGCATCTGTGACTCCTGATTTCTTTTTTAGGTTTTCTAGCTCTAGGGTTGTCTCTTTTAGTGTTTTATTTATTGTGTCTATTTCCATTTTAAATTCCTTCTTCCATTCCTTCATTTTGTTGGTTCTGTTTTCCTCTAGTTCTTTGAGTTCTTTGAGTGTTTTTCTTGTTTCTTCTTTAAAAGCTTCTAATTCTTTATGCTTTTCCTCCCGTTCTCGTTTAAGGATCTCTATTATCATCTTGAGGTATGATTTTAGGTCTGAGTATTCTTTTTCTGGAATGTTTGGCATTCTACTGTTTGTTGTGATGGAAGAGCTGGGTTCTGGTGTTGGCAGGTTATCTTGGTTTTTCTGGGGCACGTTCTTTGCCTTTCCTCTTGCCATTTTGTGGTCTGTGATTATAAGTGGTCTTATTGTCAGTGATTAGTTCTTGTCTCTCCCTTGTACCTGGCCTTTGTCTCTGGATCTCAGCTGTTCCTGGTGACACACAGCCTGAGCGCCTGGTCTGTAATATAATTTTTTTATCTTCTCCCTTGTACTTTGTTTCTCTTCAGTAAGAAGTGTTTCTTATAAGGAGCATACAGTTAGATTCTTATCTTATTAATGTTAGTCAACCTGTTTTTCAACTGTATAGCAGGAACCATTTAACTCTGGGTCATAGCCAAAACCTATACACTAATTTCAAACATTTTATAGTCTTGCAATATTTTACTCTTTCCAAATTTTTACCTACTTTTTTAATGGATTTTTCTTTCTGGTGTTTTTAAGTTGTTTATATATTTCTTTCACTTTGTAGAATTCCTTCAATATATTCTTCAATGCTGAGTTTTTGGTCCTGAATTATTTCAATGTTTACTTTTTTGGGGAAGATTTTTATTTCTCTTTTAATTCTAAGAATAACACTGCTAGACTTCTTTAATCTTGAGTCAAACTTTTAAAATTGTCAGGGTTTGAAATACTCATTTTGATGGTCTCTTGGTCTTTGGTGTATGTGATAAGAAGCATGTTATTATTTTGACGGAATTATCTCTCCAATGATGTGTGATTATCATCAACAGTTGGTTATAGACTTTTCTGTGAAAATGTTAAATGTCATAGAAAGTTTGTTATGAAATTGAAGATTATTTTCTGCTCTCTCCTGCAGATTCTTGTTTCTCTCTGGTTCCTGTGTTTGGCTGTTTCAGTGATTCCCCACTCATCAACCTTGTTTTAAGTACTGAAAACTTCTCTTTTACATGAGAAAGTTGACTTATAATTATTTTCTGGGGTACTTTCTTTCCTTTCCATTCTACTTTATACTTACTGAAGTTTCTATGTCCCAGACTTAGGCTCAGTTATTTATTATTATTTTTTTTACCTTTTTAGTGACTCTCTCATCTTTATCTTCATTAATTCCCCGAGTGTTTTTCAGTTTCCTTGGAGTCCAGGGGTATTTGCAAAGGACATTCTCTTGGATTCTTTATCAGAAATTTCTAAAAAAGCCTTTGGACTATAACTGGATTAGTGAGATTTTCAAGAAGAAAACCTACCAAGAGGAATGACCAATGGGACAGATAACCTTTCGTGGTAACCACTTCTCAACCATACAGATTTGTTGCATTTGGTCTGTGGGAAGCCCACTGAACTTCCTGGTTAAATTCTCACCCATACAGTTCTCTTCTTGTGATAGCATTGCAGCTTATTTGTGTAAACATTCTCCACCATTTCTTGGTACCAGGAACTTAGACATCCCAGTGAGTATTATTTAACAACTTATATAGAAAAATGAGAAACATTTCACTCACAGCTAGGCGGAGTGGTGGCAATGGAACTTCTCCCAGAGTAGAATTTTGATTAACAGAGTCTGTGACATAAAGAATTTTGCAAGCATAGCAAGAAGGGTCAACAGTAGTTTCTATACAGGTCAGCAATTCAATGTATCTGCATAGACTACAGGTCTGTGTGGCTACAATCATGCAGAAATGCATACTCTACCATCATTATTCACTGGATAAGAATAAATTTTGTCAACTGTATTTGCTTCCATATTTTCTGAATATTAATATTTCTATGAGAATTTGAATAATTACAAAAGTAAGTCCCATTCAGAATACAAAATTGGGTTAGATAATATTACTCAGTCCAATTGTAGCAGCATATTGAAATCAAATTGGGAGAACATTTAAACAAAATTAACTTTCTACTTTGACAAGTAACCAAAATTTAACATGCTATCCTCTGCTACTTATGCAGCTGGAGCCATGGGTCCCTCCATGTGTGCTCTTTGGTTGGTGTTTTAGTCATGAGAGCTTTGGCAGGGTCTGGTTGGTTGATATTGTTGTTCAGTTTTGCAAGGCTGCTTCAAACCAAAGAGCATGACTTTAGATTACATTTTATTTATCTTAAAAAAAAAGAAAATTTCAGTGATGAACAAATAATGTTAAACATTGTGTTATATAATGAAGCTTTCTTTTCATTAGTAAATCAAATCAATGGTTCTTCATTTGAAGTATATTTATTGGGCTAGCAAGATGAATTATGGGTAAAAGCCACTTGCCACCAAGACCTGAGTTTTCTTCCTGGAACCCGTAAGTTGTAGGAAGAGAATTGTGTCTTTAAAGTTGTCTAACCACTACCTGCCTGCTGTAGCATTTGCATATGAGCATCCATGCATGTTGACACACACTAAATAAATAAATGCAATTACATTTTAGATGAAAACAAAACCAGAGTATATTTATTAAGCATTTATCATGGATCAGATACAATTTGGCATACAAAATGAACACTAGGGGTAAAAAATAGCCCCTTGCTTATTTTGAAGTTGTAATATGGCAGCGTAGTTAGAGAACAATGGGTATTATGACATAAGACAACGACAGTGAAAAGATACAAAATTACAGGGGCTGGCTTGTATAAGATCAATAAAAAATGTCTTCTAACACTATGACAGTATAAGATGTGGAGACAGTGACTCACAGCTGCCACTCATTCCTGATACTGATAACAGCACAGGTCCACTCATTCTTCCTTTCTTAAGTATCTAATACTTGTCTACATTAGATAGATTAAGGTCTCTGCATACAGGTCAGAAAGATGGATTTGGTGCTTTTCTGTCAGTAGAATGAAGGGAAGTAGAGGGATTGTGATTTTGAAATTATTACCAGCAATGGTATGTTGGCTCTGACTATTGATTAGTGATGATGCTTTGTCCAGCGCAACCGTCTCGCCTGCAAGAACGACGCGGCACATGAAATAGAATCCTTCTGCTGTAAACTTTATTATCCTCGAGAACCAGTACTTGCTCCACGTGACGAAAAAGACGGAGAAAACCAAGAAATCCAAGAAGACAAACAGGACGAACAAGACGAACAAGATCCACGAGACGGACGAAACCAAGGAGAGGGAGAGAGAGGCAGAACTAATTAGCCCGTCCCCTTATAAAGGGATCAGTCCTTGCCTTGGACGCGGAGCCCCCTGATTGGTTGAAACTCATCAGGCCCTATGACGCCACGGAAGAGGCAGAGCTCAAGAAGTGGAAAGTTACCCAGCACGTGCGCACATGGCTTGTTTACTGCTAACTCCAGCCGGATATCAGCGCCATCTTGTAATGGAGAATGTGTGGGCGGCGCCCCACAATGCTTGTTCAATACTGAGGAAGGCTGAGAGTCAGACAGTTGGAAACTTGAAAACAGCTATGGGAATTAATTTATGTCTGGGCAATCTGCAGGCATTCTGAATGAGTTTGAGACTGCTTCTTAACTTGAAGATCTCTATTCTATTATTTTTGGTTTAAATGGTTATAGTCTTAAATTGTGAAAAAAGAGTTACATTACAATACCATCTTTATATTGATAAAATGAAGTGACTTAAATAACATTATTTATCTTGAACCTGATGGAGGCAGCATGCTCTCTCCACCACTCCACTAACTTGTTCCCATGAGGGACATTAACTATCCAGGGTGGTTTTTAGACCTCACCTTCTTCGTTTTTGCTATATTTTTTAAAATTATGTACACTTTATGTAGCAAGTCCTCCTGTTTATGTGATAAGCTCATTACCCACTGAGCCATCTCCTCAGCTACTTAACTCTTACCTCCAAAAATATTTGTTTTAGATTTACATATTTTCTGTGTCTGTTTTGCCCACATGTATCTACTATGTGCCGGCTTAGTTGCATACAAAAGTTGAAAAGTGTGGATTCCTTGGAACTGGAGTTACAGATTTTTGTGAGCCATTTATCATATAGGCATTGGGAACTAGCCTGTGGTCCAATGCATAAGAAATAAGTGCTCTTAACCACTGAGTTATCTCTCTAGCCCTCTAACTATATCTTACTTAGCATTATGTTGAATGAATAACATGAATACAGCAAAAAGTATGTACATTTTGATGACATAATCTTAGTCAGTATGGCCCTTGTAACTTCTTCAGAAAATGTGGGCTTGAAATGACCTTCAACAAAAAGCATTAACATGTTTTATTACAAAATTTTTTATCTAGTTGTTACAATTTATGTTGCAATGTTAACAGTTCCAGTCACCAAGAATATTTAAAGCTATCATTTAGAATATAAGAATAAGTTCTCCTCTTCCCTTCCGGCTCTCCTTTTTCACTCAGGTCCCCCCTTCCTCCACTCTGGAACTTGTAGCGTCTACCTCCAGTAGAAAACAGGTGAAGGGATGAGGTTGACATCCCACCATCAAAATCTCTGAACCAGAATTGTTCTTGTCTGAAAAAAACTACTTGGACAAAAATAGAGAAAAGCCTGAGGAAAAGAAGGTCCAGTGACAGGCCCAAATTGGGATCCAGCTCAAGAGGAGGCCCCATGGCCTGACACTAATACTGATGCTATTGTGTGCTCATAAAAGGGGGTCTGACATGACTGTCCTCTGAAAGACCCAACAAGCAGTTGAAAGAGTCAGGTGCAGATACTTACACCCAACCAATGGACAGAAGCTGCTGACCTCTGTGGTTGAATTAGGAAAAAGCTGGAAGAAGCTGAGAAGGGTGACCCTATAGGCCGACTATCAGTTTCAATTAACCTGGACCCTGAGATCTCTAAGACACTGAACCACCAGCAAGGCAGCATACACCAGCTGATATGAGGCCCTCAACACATATAGCAGAGGACTGCTGGTTCTGGACTTTGTCAGAGAAGATGCACCTAACCCTTGAGAGACTTGAGGCCCCAGGGAATGGGAAAATCTGGTGGTGGTGGTGGTAGTGGTGGTGATGGTGTGTGATATCCTCTTGGAGACAGCAGGGGAGGGGGGATATGGAATGTGGATCAGTTAGAGGGTGTACCAGGGGCAGGATAAAGTCTGGTCTGTAAAAAATAATTAAAAATTAAAGACACCGAAAAAGACTATAAGAAAAAACTTTTAAAATATTTATAACAATGATTGACCTATTTATATCATATAGCAGGGACCCTTTGCTTTGTGAATTTTTTAAAGACTTACATTCTTTTATAAGGAATGTGAAACAATATGCAATTTAATTATTTCCTTAAATATTTCTCAAGCTATAAATTAGAAAGAGCCTTATGTGACAGTTTGTCCCTTTACAAACACACTGTGGTCTGGGTACAGTGAATACCCCTAAGCTCAAAAGGGAGGAAACCTATGGCGACTTCCAACATAGACTCTCTTTGCATAATGTCTGACTGTGGCCTCTGCATCCACTCCCATCTCTGATGCTGAGTGGACAAAGCACTGATCTATGAGTACAGCTTGATACTATTAAGAATGATGTCATTGATTTTACATACACATATCTCATTAAATGTAGAGAGGTTGTGCTGGTACCTGGTCTCTTGGTACATAAAAGAGTACTCTGTAGGCTATAGAAAGAGAAAAACTACACATCATCCCTGCCACAAAACTCTTGACCTACAGTCTGTCCTGCTGCAGGATATGCTAGGCAATGGTGGTTCAGAATTTGTGGGAGCAGCTAACTGATGTCTGGTTTAACCTGAGACCTATGATGTAAGTGTGAGCCTATGTTCTACATTGCTTGGTTGGATAGGAACTTGAAACTAGGTAACCCAGAAGCCTAGGGTAAAACCAAATATGACTGGCCAACAAACTAAACATTAAGAAAACAACCCAATTAAAATGGAACAAAAGAACTATACAAAGAGTTCTTGAAATATGAAGCACAAATGACTGTGAAACATTTCAATTTTCTTTAACTTCCTTAGTTATTTAGCAAATATAAATTAAAACTACCCTGAGATTTTATCTTACCTCAACTAGAATGGCTCACATTAAAACAATGATGATAAATGCTGTGGGAATGAAACCTGATACAGACACAGTAGAAATCAGTATGGAGATTCCCATAATGCTAGAAACTGAACTACTAGACAATCCAGCTTTAACATTCTTGGGCATATGGCCAAAGGCCTCTACATTGGTACAGAAGTACTTGTTCATCCATGTTCATTTATGGTCTATTCACAACATCTAGGAAAATAGCCTAGATGACTATCAGTTGATAAAGGGCTAATGCAAATGCATTAATATATAAATAAAAGTGGATATGATTCAGCTGTCAAGAAAAATGTAATTGATGGAGCTGAAAATAGTCATTCTGAGTGAGGTAAAGGAGTTCCAGAAAAATGCATCCCATTTTTTCTTTCATTTATAGATATTAGTGTTGACTCTTCATATATGAGTATTTCATTTGAAATATTCAGATATAAGGGAATTACTAAGCTTCCACTGGTGGGAAAGATAAACCATGGAGGTATAAAGGCCAGAGGGGAGTAGTGAAATAGGGAAGGTTAAATGGGGATAAAAAGTTACAGACCATATATATGTATATGTGTATAGTTATATCTATATATATAAGTATATGTATATGTGTATTATATATTATATATATATAATACACATATACATTTATATATATATATATATATATATATATATATATATATATATATATATAATGAATACACATTTTCAAACAATTTACCATTATGAGTAGAGGGGGCAAAGATGAAATCTAAGCCCTAACTAAGGCACTATTGCTAATTGGCATCTGCTTGTAGAGAGAAATTATTTTGCTTTAAGGGAAGGGCTCCTGGGGAGTTAATTATGCTCGAGTAAAAGACTACATATCCAAGAGTATATGCATAATACCAATTCTAGTGGTGGGCTTACAGAAATAGAGGACACAAAATTGGTTGAGTGGGGAAGAAGAAAATGAGTCTTAAAAGAAGTATGAGGAGAATATGATCAAAGTATATTGTATGAGATTCTCAAAGAACTACTAAAAATAAGAAAAAAATGAACACCAACGAAACATTTAAGATTATTTCTGTGAAACAAAAAACAATCAAAACAAAACAAAGCAAAAAAAGCAAAACTAACCAAACAAAAAACCCAACCCCCTCAACATTATAAAGTTTTGAAAAAAATAGATGAACCTATAAGAGACTATTATTGTAGTGTATTGATCTGAGAATAATCTCAAAAAACCTCATCAGTAAATTGCACTTTGGAGAAGAATAAAGTATCTCATGAAAATGATACTCAAGTTAGCAGTGTGATTCCTACCCCGACTTCATAAAGCTCTTACGTAGGTTATAATAAATATGAATGTTGTTCGGTTTTGTGTTTTCTTTCTGCATGTAGATGATGATGATGAAGATGTGTATGTGTGTGTATGCATGTGTGTGTTTGTGTGTACGTGTGTGTGTGTGTGTGTGTGTGTGTGTGTGTGTGTGTGTGTGCGCGCACATGAGAAAGAATGATGTGGAAATCTGTAAACTCAATGAGGGAATATCTTTCACTGAATCAGAGCTTGCAAGTTTTTGCTAGTCTTTCTGGCTAGGTTGTTCTAAGGATCCTCCATCTCTACTTCTTGTATGCTGCGATTACACATGGCTGACACACTAACTAGCATTTACATGGATCTAGGATTTCAAGTTCTTGTCCTTGTACTAGTGAGGCAAGCATTTTATCTACTCAGCCATTTCCCTGACATCTGGATTATACTTATTTTCCTTTTTAATATTTATCTAATTTTCTATATCCAAATGCATATATTGGTTTTAATTGAAGTTGAATTTATTTTATTTAACACAAAGAAAAAAATTACAATATAATGAAGTAACAAGATGGTCTAATACATGTTTAAATATATCCATGTCCTTACACATTTATAGTTTCATTATTTTGTTTATATATGCATATATGTTAGTTATATAAAATATGTACATGTATTTGTGTTAGGGCCTGTGGTCTGGGAGTACAGAAGTGATATCCTGGAGCTGAAGTTACAGGTAGTTTTTAACCCCCTAACCTAATGCTGGCAACTGAATTCTGACCCACTTCAAGATCAGTATGCAGTTTTTTTCTGCTTAGCTGCTTGTTCAGTGCCCATTTATTATTTTTGTATGTGGTGAAAAAAAGCCCATGTGCTAGCTAGTTTTATGCCAGATTGATACAAGTTAAAGCCATCTGAGATGAGGCAAACAGTAGTAGGCAATCCTGTAAGACATGTTCTTAGTGATTGATGGAAGAGAGCCCTGACCATTAAGGTGCCATCCCTAGGTAGGTATAAGAAAGCAGGTTGAGCAAGCCACACAGCCTCTGCATCAGCTCATACCTCCAGGTTTCTGTCCTCACTTCTATCAATGATGAACAATGTATGGAAATATAAGTCAAATAATTCCTTTCTTCTCCGAGTTGCTTTGGTCATAGTGTTCCATTACAGCTATATTGACCCTTAATTAAAATGCTCGCTAACCTTTCTTTTAATTTTTAATAACATACAGTTCATTGTTATTAACCACATTCACCTTTCTAGGCAATGGTGTGTTAGTAATTACCTTTTGCACTTTATTTACTGATGTTGAATCAGCTAGCTAGCAGTGATTTGTGTTTACAGTTAACTTTTTTGTGACAGAGCTTTGTTTTTCCATAATTTGAACATCATTGGTCTGATGATGTCAGCACTAGATGACATACAAAAGCTCCTCATAAAAGTGAGGATTAAATGAATCTTAAAGAAGTTAAATATTGCAAAAGACTACATCATTGTACTAAAACATGGTGTATCGTAAAATAGTCAATATGATCTTGTCAACCAATGATCCTGTCAACCAGACCCTGACAAATGATACACAGCCAACAAGGTTTTTTTCCTCAGAGTCATTGAACTGCAAAGTCTGTGTGACCTTTGCCACTGGGTTTTCAGCTTGTTGTGAAATTTGTGTAAACTGGTCTTCTGAACTCCAGATTTTCCTGATGTTTATCAAATGTGCTTTGAGCATTGGCTGATTCTTCTTCTCCTTAGTCATCCACTGTGATCAACAGACTACACAGCAGAGTGGTGAATTCTTCATTAATGTGAAGAATAACTTCTCAGTAAAAGCAGTTTTGAAGTTCGTTTACTAACTAGACTAAACATTTCTCAGATTACTCCTGGAATCCAACTTAATATCAATTTTGCACTCTGAATATAATTAACTAATGTACTTTAAAATATGTAACTTTCTATGACATTTATTTTTTACAAAATGACATGATGCTTTACACATTTGGACAGACTTGTGCATTTGTACTTCCTATTTTTCCTCTGTAAATAAGATTTATTGGAATATAGGTGCTTCCATTTATTCACTTATTATTTATGGTTACATCCTTCCTACAAAAGTGAAGCTGTGTAGTTACCACGGAGATAAAGTAATCTGATCAACTTAAACTATTTATAGTCCTGTACATTTTGGGAAAGGTAGTGAGCCCTCCTTTGGTCTCTTTGATTCATCAGACAGCCGGGTTTCAGAGTTACAGATCATTCATTATCTGTCAAGGTCCACCGTAGACAATATCTATGCTGCTTCAATCTCAGGCCTAGGAAAACTCCTTATTCTCATTAATTATATGAATGGCAAGAGGGGTGGAAATTTAAAAGTTACTCATAAATTCAGTGAGCCACAATTTCTCCTCAAGTCTAGCCCACGAGATTCCCGTGCAATTCACATATTTCTCAATAAGACCACTGTTCTCCTCTTCCAGGAAACTCGTCTGATCTGAAACTATTGGAAAGGGAAACAAGTTGAGGGCTATATCTGCCTAGATGTACAGTTAAGTTTAATATATAGCTTTATGCATTGTATTTCTGCTGAAGTCTAGATTTTATCCAACTAGATTTTAACAGAACTGCCTGGCATAGTTTTCACTTAAATTTTGCAAAAGCCTAAGTTTGTGGGTACATTAGTTTCTCATTAATTATTGAGAGGGGTTTGTCAAACTACTGGTCACTGTAGTGACACAGTCAAACTACTTTAGCCAGGATATTGTTTCTCTCTTCAAACAGGGATTCCATGGCCATCCTTCAACTAATTTCCTAATTTTGCTAGGACTCATTAAGCAAACACCTAGATACCATCTCTCATTTCCAGTCAAGAAAAAGGCTTCTGAAAACATAGGCGGGTGTTTGTTTGTTTGTTAGTTTGTTGGTGGTTCTATCTGCCAAGTCTCACAATGAAGGATTTGATAGAACTCCACAAATACACATCCAATTAACTAAAAGGCCATTCCACCCAAGAAAGTAAGATTCAAATATCAGTGTAGAAGAGCAGAGAAAGCAGCAGCATGGTACAACACTGTCTCTAAAGAGTGGGATTTCAAAGGAAAAAGATCATCTAAAAGACAAATACTGCAAATCTCTAATTTTGTTGACTATTAAACCAAAGGTTCTATCCTAACGTAGGATATAATCGAGTTGTTAACTTGTCCTTCTATCTGACATTCCAGAGACTGTCATTCCTCTGACCATGATGAAAAGTTCCCTAGACATCCCTGAACAGACACCAGGATATCTTGTAGACATACTGCTCCTTAAAGGACTTAACTTTAAAGTCTTCCCATCCTATGTGGTAAGTGTTTATTTCAGTTTACACAGAATGCTTAAGTTTCTCAATAAGAAAATGACACTGAAAAGGTTTCTATCATCCTGGCAGTTGAGGTATATGATTCATAATACTAAAACACACTGTTCTTACCCATCCCCCAAATAACCTTAGTAGTTATTAGAAAAAGAAATTAAATTGTGGAATTTTGACATTAAAATATCTTAATAAAATATTAAAATATAAACATAGATTAATATCACATAAATCAGTTGTTAAATAAAATTTTCCTTCACGTAGTTGTAAAGTCAATCCCAGGGAGTAATTTTTTTTTTCTGACCATTGAAAAGAATTGAATGAACAAGGTTGTGTATAAAAACTCTGGTTCTTCATCTTTTCATCTGTCTTCACTCATCCCTCTCCCCAAGCCCTTTTGCCTCCCCCTGCCCCTGCTCCTTTTTGCATCTCCACCCGGACTGGAACTGTTGCTCTTGAAGCACAAAAAGAAGAGTCTGAGATCAAGGGGTGTCTGAAACTACTGAATTTCTATGCTGGAGTGGAAAGAAGGGCATGAGCTCAAATATTCAATAGTACGCTCAGAATTATATCGACAGAACACAAGAGCCTGTTTTTACTAAAGAAAAGCACAGGCCTCTTAAGTACATCTTTCCTCATTTTGTTTCAATCCTGATAGCAAGTTCACTTCTCTCCCCCACCCAGTGTATAAATATGCAGAACTTCTAGCCAAACTTTGACACCCCACATCCTTATTCTTTTAACCAGTGAAGCCATTGTGGGTACTTTTGTACCCTTCTTCATCATTTTTATGTCCTTATGGTATTTTGTTTGAACGTGGAAAATATTATGTGCACATTATTCTGGTTACTTTGGCAAAATGAGCTCTTCATAGTATTCTATTTCACACACTGTGAGAGCAAGAGTCTTGCAGACTTTTCCCTCCAGTCCTCTCTGAGTCATCCTGTCTGGCATTTCAAAATACATTCTGAGGCAAGACGGGAGACTAACCACAACAGTAGCAGAGACACTGTTTGAGAGGAAATGCTTTTATTTGAGCGAAGGGGAAGAAAAAGAGAAAAAGAAAAGAAAAGGAGATAGAGAAGGGCAGATTATCTGTGTCAGGGTCAAAGGAAATATAGAACACTGGCTGCTCTTTGTCATATTCTCGTGAGACTCTTCTGGCAACACAGTGTGTGGAACAGAAGAAGGGGGTGACATAGAGACTTGAAGAAAATGAATTACAAGTAGAAACTTAGGTCCTGACCTTAATTTGGATCTGTCTTGTTATAATGGGTCCTCTGTTTTAGAGCAGGCCAAGAAGACCTGAATTTGACTGTTTGATCCACTGAAAGGCAGCATGTGAATTTCTACTTGTAAGCTTCAGTCTTTGATAGGAAAAAAATATTCTACGTAAGGTTATTCCACTGTGTTGGAACGGTTTTCTCTCTAAGTTCATCTGGATATGTGGCTGGTAGCTTTAGGTCTTCTGCTGGAAAGGAAGCACAGAAAACCCCATAATGAGTCACGAATCAGCAGCCTTGATGGTCACATTGCCTTGAACTCTCAAGAGTGGAACTGGGAAGAAGGGGTGTCATCATACATTGACTTTATTGCCTTACATGGACCGGTCAGCGCTTGCAGGGCACTCAGTTATATTAATAGAATGTAGTTGCTTTGGAATAGTGTCCTGAACTAATATCTAGGATCTGAAGCACCCAGTATCAATCTAGTATACTCACACGGATACATGGAACAGAAGTGAAGGTATTACATCACATTGTGTCCATCAATGATAGATGGCATATAGGGTTATAGCCTCATAGCATGATAAAGAAACCAAAAAACCCCATTGCTGAGAGCCATCATAGCCACTCATTACCTTTGTAACTCTCATATATATGAATATATATATATATATATATACACATCACAGAAAAGTGGAGCAGTACAATTTTACACAGTACACAGTGCTTGCTTGGTAATCATTGATTTTTACAAGTTTATATGTTTTTTATTGTAAAATCTTCTCCTTGTTTTAAAAGAGATTCCTAGCATGTTTACTATGTATGGTATTACACTGGCAGCATTCTGAGACTCCTGCAGTTTACCGTGCCTTTAGACATTTTCCGCCACAAGAACTAATAAAAGAAGTGAGGGAGCGTAAGGATTAATTTTGGAACATACATATCCACTGCAGTGCAATACACTGTGGATTGAAAGCTAGATTTAAAATCTCAAGTGCCTTGACAGGTATCTTAATGCCAAATGTGGGAACAACAGTGTGTCTTGCTCAGGGTTATTATTTGTTTGGTAAAACACTATGAACAGGAGAGTGTTTGGGAGGAAAGGGTTTATTTGGCTTTAATAATCCTAACTCACAAGTGTGTTATGTGGTTTTAGGTCAACTTGTCACAAGCCAAAGTCTTCTGGGAAGAGAAAGACTCAGTTGAGAAAATTCCTCCATAAAAGCTATTCTTAAGATCTTCCTGACCTGACTTCCTGGCTGATGAACACTACCGTAGCAGTGTAAGGCAAATGAATCCTCCCCCACCCCCAGGTTGCTTTGGTCACAGGTGGTTCATCACAGTAAGAGAAACCCTAAAACAAGAGTAGATTGAGAAACACCAAGGCAGAAATTCAAACTTGGCAGGAACCTGGAAGCAGGGACTGATACAGAGGTCATAGAGGATTGCTGATTGTTGGTTTGTTACTAATAGCTTACTAAGTTGGCTTGCTCATAAAACCTAGGACATACAATTCATGGCACCACAAGAAATCACTAATTAAGAACATGCCCTATAGGCCTGCCTACCAGATATTATGAAAGCATTCTCTCCAGTACGGTTCTCTCCTCCCCTATGACTTCAACTTGCTTCAACCTGACATAAAACAAGCCAATACACAGATTGTGGAAGAAATCCTGCTCTTGAAACTGCATTGATTAACCTCTCTATAATCCTAGCACCTGGAATACATGTATTGCATTTATTATCATGGAGCATTTAGTGAAACATTATGTATCATTTAGTGGTGCATCTTCTGATAAATGCATCAATAGGTGATTTTGAGTGTGAAGTGCAGTCATCATAGAATACATTCACATGAAGCTCGATGGTATGATGTACTTAGGCCATATTGAATACACTTAGACACAGACCACACAGACACACAGACAGACACACACACACACACACACACACACACACACATGTTAGTTGCTTTTAGGTCATGATAAACAAATAAACACAGAATAAATTAAACACTAGAGAAAAGGATTGAAAAAAACTAGGTAAACACAAGCTGTACATATCTGTTGTTAATCTTGTTTAATTCCCAACAAAACACTCTGGCCTTCTCCTCAGCTGTAATCAATCACTCTGCACAGAAATCAACATTACCACTGACTGTTCTGATTCCTGTGTAGAGTTAAAAGAATGATTGGCAGAAATGATAAGTCAGAAATATCAGTGTGAAATCATTTGATAGAGTGATTGGTAAGTTACCAGTACTTTGGCAGTAGATTATGGGATGAAGGAGACCCATGTTTGTTTGTGAGTGTGTACTATAAACCTATAGCATTAGTTTTGTTATTTCAGTTAATCCTCATAACATTTATGATGCTTAGGTACAATTATCTACACTTTATAAATAAAAAAGCAAATACTGTTAATTTGTTAAAATCACAGTGCTAACAACTATTAAACTTCCCTATTCCAGTTCCCAAACTCACACTCTAAAACACTACAGTTCCTACCCACATTTGCCTCTTCACATATGAGTCAGCTCCTGTCAGTTTTTTCCCCCTAAGGAATTCCCTGGGGAGCAATGAGTTGTGAAAATAAGTATCTGTTAGAAAAAAGAGGCCAAATGTTTTAAGACCATGAATAATTCATTTTCCTGACCTACCCTGGATCCCCAGTTACTTGTGAATGTTTTTTGTCTGTGGGAGATAAAGAACATATGCATGGCCCAACCAAAAGCAAAAAAGGAACAATTTTTAGACAAAGCAGAGTAGATGGACTCATGTTGGCTATAGAGCCTAAGTGGGGTACGTGTAGCCTTCACATAAGACAAAGTTCTCAGTGACATATACAAGAGAAAAGGAAAATGAACAGACTGAAATGTCTATGAATCATAAAAGGAGGTAGTTTGAGTTTGCTACCTTACATGTTAAGATCACTGAGAAGGTGTTGTGTCATCAGAAACTTAAAGAGAGAGAGAGAGAGAGAGAGAGAGAGAGAGAGAGAGAGAGAGAGAGAGAGAGAGAGAGAGAGAGAGACAGACACAGACACAGAGAGAGACAGAGAGAAAGAGATAAATCCATGTTATTTGAGAAAGACTGGAACTGTTCTGCGGTACATGAAAAGTGATATCACACTAAGGATTCATGAAGAAAAGCAATGAAGTCCATGTTTCTGTAGTAGAAACATGAAGGAAAAACTACCAGGAGGTAACACTAGAACAGCTATGTGGTACAGACCATAATGTCTTAGAGTCACATTAAGGATTTTGGCTTGTACTGCGAAAGGAGAAAATGTTGGAGCAATTTGAACGTATAGGTAATATAGGATCTTTAGACTTCTTCCTTCATATTACCTCTTTCCTAAAATGCCAGTTACCTGGAGTTTCTCATCTTTCCCTTCCATATGAATGGCTCTGAGTTCTAGTCCTTGTTTCTTGAACAACCCCCCTCCCCTTTACTTGGCCTGTTTTTAACTCCCAGTTACTCTGCTAGAAGCTCTTTGGTCATAGATCCAGTGGAAGCATCTATTCTATTCTAAGAAGGCATGAAAGATGCCCTTACCTAAATCATTCTTGGCATACATCTTCCAGACAAGATTTATTAGAAAAATAAATAATAGAAAACCCCATTAACAGTTCTTTAAAATGAAAGTACTTGAAATGCTTGCCCATGAGATTCTAGAGTTTTCCAGAATTGTCAACATGTGAGCATCTCCGGGATGTTCACAAAAGCTCAAGTCAAACTTGTTGCAGTAAATATTCATCCATTTAATAGAAACTACCTTCTTCTCTCTGTACCTTTAGCTGCTCCATAGTCCCTTCAGCTTGTGAAGTTTTCTTTTTATTGTACATGTCATTATCATGTCTGTCTGTTAATGAGACATGTGTTTATTTATTGACATTCCTCCTTTAGAGAAATAACTTGTCTATTTAGGAATACTTTGTTTTTCTTTTCATTCTTTTGATTCATTATTATCAGCACACTGAACTTCATCCTCCAGCTTCCTCTTATTGCTGAGAATGATTATTATCAAATAAAACTAAAGTAGAATTTAAAGTGGTATCATGAAGGGGTTCTAGGACTTTTTCCTTTGGAGGGTCCTTCCTATTGCCAAGGGAGAAATTTTTTGCCATGTCCCCACTAAAAATCCCTTCATGTATAGTGAGCAGATTAGTTCACATTTATTATAAATACCTGTTTATTTACAGATCCCAAACATGTATCTCAGTACCTAATATGAACTATGAAAAATAGTACTTGCTGCCAAAAATGAAATCTTATTAGATTTTATTCTATTTTGAAATAGATATTGAAAAATGGGAGTTACATGGAAATGCCATACTTTTAAGAAAGAAAAGAATTTCTGATTTGAAAAAAGCAAAAAAATTTCTAATAATATGGTGATCCAGCCTTTGTTGGAGATTACAAAGATAATACTCCAGATTTCTACTTTAAGTTTCCAAATTAAAAAAGAAATCACTAATCCCAGAAAAGGTTCACATTATCTAAAACCATGGAATTTGAACATGCTTTGAATATTTCTTACACCCTGGTTTTGGTTCATTAATAATGATCTTTTCTAAAAATAAATCTTTCTGGACTCTTATTGGTAAGGAGAGGGAAAATCCAGTATTTTCCATGGATATGGTCCCTGATAGATTATGCAATCTCAAGCAGACATGTGTGTGTGTGTGTGTGTGTGTGTGTGTGTGTGTATGTGTGTGTTGTCTCTCTGTGTATGTGTATGAGTGTAAGACAATAATTAAAGTGGTTGTGTATTTAGAGAAATTAACTATAGTCATGTGAGAACATAGATGGTAGAGAAATGGATGTAAGTACAGTACCTATTCGGGAAGTTCTAAGGAACTCAAAGAAGCATAGCAATTTAAAGACATAAAACTCAGGAGCTGGATTGGTGGCTTAGCATTTATAAATGCTTGTTGCCTAATTGTGAGGACAAGAGTTTAGATTTCAGCACTCACATGAAAAAGCTTATAAGTACAATTAATTCTTGTTCCAAAAGACCCCAGCTCTCTTCTAGATTTTCTGGACACCTGAAAATGCATAAGGACATACTCACACAAAGACACAACAAGTTAAATTTGTCCATTATGACTGGGGTCAAGTAAACTCAAAGTACTTTTACTTTGAATTTCCCTGATAACTAACATTTTTAGTTTTTTTATTTAAAATCTTATTCATATAATATGCTCTATTTTTTTCCTCAACACCTCTCATTCATGTCTCCCCCACTATCTCTCCCATTCAAATGTTTACATTTTCTCTGTTTTCAGTTTTTTATTGGTTATTTTATTTATTTTCTTTTAAAGTATTGACCCTGGCTTAGTTTAGATTTTATTTCTGTAAAGAGACACCATGACCCAGGCAACTCTTATAAGGACAACATTTAATTAGTGCTGAGTTACAGGTTTAAAGGTTTAGTCCATTATCATCAAAGCAAGAACATGGCAGCATTCAGGCAGATATGGTACAGGCAGAACTGAGAGTTCTATATCTTCATCTGAAGGTGGCTAGTAGAAGACTGACTTCCAGGAAGCTAGCGTCTGAAGCAAGCACCCACAGTCACAAACCTACTCCAACAAGATTACACCTCCTAATAGTATCCCTTTCTGGGACAAGCATATACAAACCATCACATTCCACTCCCTGGATCCCATAGGCTTGTTCAAACACATGAGTCTATGGGAGCCATACCTAGCCATAGCATAATGGAAAGTACATTTTGTCCAGCTTCCAAACTCCCCATAATCTATAGCAGTCTCAAAAATGTTGAAAGTTAAAAGTTCAAAGTCTCTTCTGAGATCCATCCAATCACTTAATTGTAATCCCCAAATCAAGAAAAACAACCAACTGGGCAAACTCCAAACTCTGCATTTCCATGTCTGATGTCAAAACAGTTTTTAGAACTCCAACTACTTTTTCATCCTTGTTGACAGCAGTAAACTTCTTTTTCTGAGCTGGTTTCACTCCCTGTAGCAGCTTTCCTCAGGAGATATCCTCTGGCTCCTCCTCCTCTCTTCCTCCCAGATCCCTTCCTTTCTCTATCTCCTATGATTATTTTGTAATTCTACCTCATACCAGTCAGAATGGCTAGGATAAAAAAACTCAGGTGATAGCAGAGACTGGAGAAGATGTGGATAAAGCTGGTACAACCACTCTGGAAATCGAATTACAGGTGGAAAACCCAATACAAGGAGGGAAAATACAGCCTAGTAAAAACAAGAAAACTCCTAAACAAGAAAACTAAAAAAAGAAAAAAAACACGGACACAACTCAACCCAAAAAAGCAAAAATGGCAGGATACAGAAACAATTATTCCTTGATATCTATTAACATAAATGGGCTCAACTCCCCAATAAAGAGACACAGACTATCAGACTGGATACATAAACAAAATCCAGCCTTTTGCTGCATACAGGAAACTCATCTCAGAGACAGAGACAGACACTATCTCACACTAAAAGGGTGGAAAAAAAACTTCCAAGCAAACAGCTCCAAGAAGAAAGCTGGAGTGGCTATTCTAATATCGAATAAAGTAAATTTCCAACCAAAAGTTATCAAAAAAGATAAAGAAGGACACTTTTTACTCATTACCGGGGAAATCTGTCAGGAGGAACTCTCAATCCTTAACATATATGCTCCAAATAAAAAATCACCCACATTCATAAAAGAAACTCTACTAAAGCTCAAAAAATACATTTCACCCCACACAATAATAGTGGGAGACTTTAACACCCCACTCTCACCAATGGACAGATCAGGGAAACAAAAACTGAACAAGGACACTGCAAAACTAGCAGAGACTTTGAACCAACTAGAATTAATAGATATATACAGAACATACTATCCTAAAGTAAAAGAATACACCTTCTTCTCACCACCCCATGGCACCTTCTCGAAAATTGACCACATAATTGTACACAGAACGAGCCTTCATCGATATAAGAAGATTGAAATACTCCCATGCATCCTCTCAGATCACCATGGTCTACGGCTGGTCTTTAACAACAACAAAGACAACAAAATGCCCACATACACATGGAAACTAAACAACACTCTGCTAAAGGATAGCAGGGTCAAAGAAGAAATAAAGAAAGAAATTAAGGATTTTCTAGAATTCAACGAAAACGAAAACACAACATACCCAAACCTATGGGATGCAATGAAAGCAGTATTGAGAGGAAAACTCATTGCTCTAAGTGCTTCCAAGAAGAAACTGGAGAGAGCTCACATCAGCAACCTGACAGCACAGCTAAAAGCCCTAGAACAAAAGGAAGCAGATTTACCCAAAAAGAGTAGACGGCAAGAAATAATCAAAATTAGGGCAGAAATAGACCAAATAGAAACAAAAAAAACCATTGAAAAAATCAACAAAACAAAGAGTTGGTTCTTTGAGAAAATCAACAAGATTGATAAACCCCTAGCCAGACTAACTAAAGGGCAAAGAGAGAGTATCCAAATTAACAAAATCAGAAAGGAAAGTGGTGACATAACAACTGAAACTAAGGAAATTCAAGAAATCATCAGATCCTACTACAAAAACTTATACTCCACAAAATTGGAAAATCTGGAGGAAATGGACGAATTCCTAGACAGATACAAGGTACCAAAGTTGAACCAGGACCAAGTAAACCATCTAAATAACCCTATAACACCTAAAGAAATAGAAGAAGTCATCAAAAGCCTCCCAACCAAAAAAAGCCCAGGTCCAGACAGGTTCAGTGCAGAATTTTATCAGACATTTATTGGGGATATAACACCAATATTCACCAAGCTATTCCAAAAGATAGAATCAGATGGAATATTACCCAACTCATTTTTTGAGGCTACAATAACCCTCGTACCTAAGCCACACAAAGACTCTACAAGGAAAGAGAACTTCAGACCAATCTCACTTATGAACATTGATGCAAAAATACTCAACAAAATCCTTGCAAACCGAATCCAAGAACACATCAAAACCATCATTCATCATGACCAAGTAGGCTTCATCCCTGGGATGCAGGGATGGTTTAACATAAGGAAATCCATCAATGTAATCCACCATATAAACAAACTTAAAGACCAAAATCACATGGTCATCTCACTAGACGCTGAGAAAGCATTCGACAAAATCCAACACCTCTTCATGTTAAAAGTCCTGGAAAGAACAGGAATCCAAGGCCCATATTTAAACATAATAAAAGCAATATACAGCAAACCAACAGCCAACATCAAACTTAATGGCGAGAAACTTGAAGCAATCCCACTAAAATCAGGGACTCGACAAGGCTGCCCACTCTCTCCCTACCTATTCAACATAGTACTGGAAGTCCTGGCTGGAGCAATTAGACAGCAAAAGGAGATCAAGGGGATACAAATCGGAAAGGAAGAGATAAAAACATCACTCTTTGCCGATGACATGATAGTGTACTTGAGTGACCCCAAAAATTCCACCAGAGAACTCCTTCAGCTGATAAACAAGTTCAGCAAAGTGGCCGGATACAAAATTAACTCAAACAAATCAGTAGCATTCCTATACTCAAAAAACAAACATGTGGAGAAAGAAATTGGGGAAAAGGTACCCTTCACAATAGTTACAAAAGCTATGAAATACCTTGGTGTGACTCTAACTAAGGAAGTGAAGGACCTGTATGACAAGAACTTCAAACCTCTGAAGAAAAAAATTGAGGAGGATCTCAGAAAATGGAAAGATCTCCCATGCTCATGGATTGGAAAGATCAACATCTTAAAAATGGCCATCCTACCAAAAGCAATCTACAGATTCAATGCAATCCCCATCAAAATTCCAACCCAGTTCTTCATGGAATTGGAAAGATCAATGTGCAATTTCATCTGGAATAACAAAAGACCTAGAATAGCGAAAACCATCCTCAATGACAAAAAAACATCAGCGGGAATCACTATCCCTGACCTCAAGCTATATTACAAGGCAATTGTGCTGAAAACTGCATGGTACTGGTACAGAAATAGGCAAGTGGATCAATGGAATAGAATAGAAGATTCAGAAATGAGCCCTCATGTATATGGTCACCTGATTTTTGACAAAGGAGCAGTAAACATTCAATGGAAAAAGGACAGCCTATTCAACAAATGGTGCTGGTCCAACTGGCACTCAACATGCAAAAGAATGAAAATAGACCCGTTCTTATCTCCTTGTACAAAGCTCAAGTGTAAGTGGATTAAAGATCTCCACATTAAACCTGATACACTGGAATTATTAGATGAGAAAGTAGGGAAAACCTTAGAACACATAGGCACAGGAGAAAATTTCCTAAACAAAACACCAATGGCTCAAGCTCTAAGGTCAAAGATTAACAAATGGGACTTAATGAGATTGCAAAGTTTCTGTAAGGCTAAGGACATCGTCAAGAAAACAAAACGGCAACCAACAGAATGGGAAAAGATCTTTACCAACACCACATCAGATAGAGGCCTAATATCTAAGGTGTACAAGGAACTCAAAAAGCTCGACACCAGAGAATCAAATAACCCTATTAAAAAATGGGGTACAGAGCTAAACAAATCTTTTTTAGTTGAGGAACTCCGAATGATCGAAAAACATCTGAGGAAGTGCTCGAAGTCCTTAGCCATCAGGGAAATGCAAATCAAAACAACCCTAAGATTCCACCTCACTCCAGTCAGATTGGCCAAGATCCAAAACTCAGATGACAGCAGATGCTGGCGAGGCTGCGGAGAAATAGGAACACTTCTCCACTGTTGGTGGGGTTGCAAGCTAATACAACCACTCTGGAAATCTGTCTGGCGATACCTCAGAAAATTGGATATAGTACTACCTGAAGACCCAGCTATTCCACTTCTGGGCATATACCCCAGAGACACTTTAATACACAACAAAGATATATGCACCACAATGTTCATAGCGGCTCTATTTATAATAGCCAGAAGCTGGAAGGAACCCAGATGTCCTTCAGAAGACGAATGGATACAAAAATTGTGGTACATATACACAATGGAATACTACTCAGCCACCAGAAACAATGACTTAACCAAATTCTTAAGAAAATGGCTGCATCTAGAGAAGATCATCCTGAGTGAGATAACCCAGTCACAAAAGAACAGACATAATATGCAGTCACTGATAGTGGGATGCTAACCCCAGAGGCTTGCACTCCCCCAGAAACAACTCACAGACTGTATGAAGTCCAAGAAATAAAGAAAACAAAAACTATACATATATTCACAAAACAAGAAGACTTTGACTATTTCCATGTTGCGTTTTGTTTTGCATGTACTTTACGCTTATTGCAACTAGTACGTTTTCAATGCATACTGTCAAGCCCTTGAAAAAAATCAAGTACCGACTAAAAAACATATTCACATGGTTTTATGTAAAATTTATTTTAATGTCTGAAATACAGTACTGACAAAAATGTATAATTTTAAGCAAAAAAATGTTTAAAATCTTTACATCTATCTTTGTTTTGAAAAATAAAATCGTTTAAAAAAAAAAAAAAAAAAAAGAAAGCTGAAAATTGTTCTACCTGAGGACCCACATATACCACTCCTGGGCATATGCACAAAAGTTGCTCCAGCATATAACAAGGACGCATGCATGCTTCATTATATTCATAGCAGCCTTATTTATAATACCCAGAAGCTGGAAAGAACCAAGATGTCTCTCAGTGGAAGAATGGATACAGAAAACGTAGTACATTTATACAATGGAGTACTACTCAAGTATCAAACCATTAAAATTCTCAGGCAAGTGGATGAAATTAGAAAATACTATCCTGAGTGAAGTAATTCAGACACAAAAGAACACATATGGTATGTACTCACTGATTAGTTGATATTAGATCCACAACTAAAAATACCCATGATACAACTTACAGACCATATAAGCTCAAGAAGAAGGAAGACCAAAATATGGATTCTTCAGCCCTATTTAGAAGGGGGAACAAAATAATTACATTTTCTCTTTGGATTGAACAATGCATCTAAATAATAATAATAATAATAATAATAATAATAATAATAATAATAATAAATAATAAATGCAACAAAAACAAGCTGGGATAGTACAAAACAAACAGAAAAGGTTCCAAGGAAAAAGCACGGGAAACACATATAGACACAGAGATACACATATTTATAGATACAGAAATCCCATAAAAACACAAAACAAGAAATCATAGTATAAGGTAATAAAATATAATAAGAAGCCCTGACAAAGCAATATGAGACAGGAACCTCCAAACTATCTCATTGAGTTAAATTTGTGCTAGCCATCTACTGTTGGACACAGGGTATATTATTAAGAGTAGTTGGTACACCCAGTGAGACTCCCTTGGAAAAACTAAAATTTTCATTTACTACCAGTTACCAAATGAAGTCTTTCTGGGTTAGGTATGGGGACTTCCTCTTTCAGCTCTGAGACTGCATCTGACATAAATTTGTACAGGACAGTATGCAGCCATTGTCTCTATGAGTTTATATTGTGCTGTGTTTGGGAGAGTTTTCTGAGTAGGAATAAAATAAGAAAAGATTTTAAGGTATATGGATAGTTCAAAGGCTGTTATTGAGAAAGTAGATACATCCCAACTGCAACTTATAACCCTAGGCTATTTCTTAAATAGCAACGCTTGTTAATTGAAGACGTCAAATTAGCATTGAGCAACTGACAGTTGTTTGGGGGCTCTTGAAATTGACTCTTCAAATATCAAAGCACTGTACCACAAAGTCCAGGATGTCAAGGATTAAAAGAATATGATCAAACATTGGCTGAACAAGGGAGCACAGGCGATAACCCCAGAAGATAATGATATGTAGATCTAGTTGCTAAAGTCCAACAAATGAGAAAGGCTCAGAAACAAAGAGAAATCAGTGTATGCTAAAAAATAATGGCATAACAAGAATTAAACTTTGATTAAATGTTACACATCTAGTATACAAAGGTTAATGCCATTTACTATACATATCATCCCTGATGTTTATTTTGACTTTTTGTCATCATTAGTTACATCGAACTTTTTACACAGGATTTTAATAAAATGTTAAGAAATACAAAAAGGAAAGTAAAAAAGAAAATAAAAATTTTAATACAATCTGACTGCCTCACACCAGTCAGATTGGCCAAGATCCAAAACTCAGATGACAGCAGATACTGGCGAGGCTGCGGAGAAAGAGGAACACTTCTCCACTGTTGGTGGGGTTGCAAGCTAATACAACCACTCTGGAAATCTGTCTGGCGATACCTCAGAAAATTGGATATAGTACTACCTGAAGACCCAGCTATTCCACTTCTGGGCATATACCCCAGAGACACTTTAATACACAACAAAGATATATGCACCACAATGTTCATAGCGGCTCTATTTATAATAGCCAGAAGCTGGAAGGATCCCAGATGTCCTTCAGAAGACGAATGGATACAAAAATTGTGGTACATATACACAATGGAATACTACTCAGCCACCAGAAACAATGACTTAACCAAATTCTTAAGAAAATGGCTGCATCTAGAGAAGATCATCCTGAGTGAGATAACCCAGTCACAAAAGAACAGACATAATATGCAGTCACTGATAGTGGGATGCTAACCCCAGAGGCTTGCACTCCCCCAGAAACAACTCACAGACTGTATGAAGTCCAAGAAATAAAGAAAACAAAAACTATACATATATTCACAAAACAAGAAGACTTTGACTATTTCCATGTTGCGTTTTGTTTTACGTGTACTTTACGCTTATTGTAACTAGTAGGTTTTCAATGCATACTGTCAAGCCCTTGAAAAAAATCAAGTACTGACTGAAAAATATATTCACATGGTTTTATGTAAAATTTATTTTAATGTCTGAAAAAATAGTACTGACAAAAATGTATAATTTTAAGCAAAAATGTTTACAATCTGTACATTTATCTTTGTTTTGCAAAATAAAGTCGTTAAAAAAATTTTAATACAATATATCTTGAATTATGGTTTCCCCTCCCTCTACTCCTCTCAGTTACGTACCACCTCACTTCCCCTTTGGATGAACTCCCTTTTGTTTCTGAATAGAAAAAAAAAGGCTTCTGAGAGATAACAGCTAAACATCATAAATACAATATAATAAGATGAAGCAGAAAAAATCATATTTGATTTGGACATGGCAACCCAAAGGAAGAAAAGGGTCTCAAGAGCAGGTACAAGAGTTAGAGACCCATTTGTCTTCACACTCAAGAGTTTCATGAAAACACTAATAATGATTTTATTATATATATATATATATATATATATATATATATATTATATATATATAATAATATATATATTATCTGTATATGGAGACCCTGCAGGCTCTATGGTTATTGTTCCAGTCTTTGGGAGCTCAAATGTGCCTTGCTTAGTTGAATCAGAGAACCTTGTTTTCCTGGTGTCCTCCATCTTCTCAACTCTTACAATCTTTTCACCTCCTGTTCTATGGGATTTCCTGATCCCTGAAAGGAAAGATTTGATAGGAAACTCCAACTTAGACTCTCCAAATAATATCCATCTGTGTGATTCTGTATCTGTTTCCACCTGTTGATGAATAAAGCCTCTCTGATGATGTCTAGTTAAGATACTTATCTATAGAACAATATCATTAGGAGTCATTTTATTGGTTTCTTTTAGACAGGTAGTGTTTTGTTTTATTCTAGGACTCTGGGCTATCTAGTCACTAGCTCATGGTTAAGCAGTGCCAGGCATGGGCTCCATCTCATGCAGCCTTAAGTCAAATCAGTCATTGATTGGCGACTCCCAAAAGTTCTGTGCCACCATTGCCATAGCATATTTTTCAGGCAGAAGAGATTGTAGAACAATTTTGTGGCTGGACTGGTGTTCATGTTTCTCTTTCAATAGCCTGCTGAGTACATTTCTGCATCAAAGAGACTAGAATGTTAGATAAGTGCTCCACGTATGCATCAGCCTGATTTCACCATGTTCAATGCTTTGTGTGTGCGTTTTCCTCATGGTTTCACTGTCAGTTTGTGAATGACAACCCTTTGTTTTAGCAACAGTCTAAGTTGGGACCCCCTTGGCCCAACAATTCAATTTAATGTAACCCAGATGAATCACTGGGCGTCTTATCTAGCAACAACGACATCAAGAACAAGAGGCTAGTTGAGACTACATATCAACCATTTTAAGGAGTCCTCATTTGGATCACATTAATAGATTCCCAGAACTTTCCACTGTACTCTGATTTTATATAACACTTCCAAATGCACCCCCACACACACAATTTCAGGTGTCTCTCCCAAACTCTCTATTTTCACATCAGCTCCCTGCACCTGATCACCTGCTCCATTCTTACCCTCCTTCAGTCTGCTCATAAAATCTATTCTATTTACCCCTCCTAGGGAGATTCCTGTGTTGCCCCTTTACCCTTTGTCTTTACTTAACCTGTCTGGATCTATGGATTGTAGTCTGGTTATCATTTACCCAGCACCTTATAACCACTTACAAATGAGCACATACCATCTTTGTCTTTCCGGGTTTGGGTTACCTCACTCAAGGTGACTCTTTCTAGTTCTATTAATTTGCCTGAAAATTCTGTAATGGGTATCAACAATAATACAAATGATATCTCATGCTTGCAAGGATGTGGAGCAAAAACAATCCTCCAAGTCTGGTGGGAGTACAAATTTGTATAGTCACTATGGGAATCATCTATACAACTCTTGGACATATATCCAAAGAGGTTCTAACATAAGACCCTTTCTCAACCATGTTTATTGTTGCTTTATTCTTAATAGTGGAAACTGGAAACAACTTACATGTCCCTCAACAAAAGAACAAATAAAGAAAATATAGTACACTAACAAAATAGAGTGTTACTTAACTTTTTAAAAAAGTGATGTTTGGCATTGTAAAGTGGTTCTCAGCCACTGGTGGATTATCTTTTAAACATTTTCTGTTAAGTTCCATTTTCTATTTTATAATTGAATTATTTTCTTGTTCTTTTTTTGTTCTTTTATTGTTCTAGTTCTTTGTATATTCTATAAACTAACCATCTGTCACATTTATAGTTACAAAGACATTTCCAACCATGTAGGCTGTCTTTTCACTGGGTTAAAGGTGCCTTTTGCTGATCATTAGCATTTTAGTTTTATGAGATCAACTTAATGTTGGTATTTATGTCTGTACTATTAAGGTCTTCTTGTGCTACTGAATTCAAGTGTATTTTCTACTATCTCTTCAATTGGATTTAAGATATCTCATCTTACATTGAGTTTCTTTATCTATGCGGAGTTGAGCTTTTTAGAAAATAAGAGGTGAGGATCAAGTTTCATTTTTCTACATGCAGCCATCAGTTTTTTTTTTTCAGTAACATTTGTTGAAAATACTTTAAAAAATCCATTTAAAGTTTTGTTGTATATTTTTGTCTTCTTTGTAGAAACAAATAAATAAACAAATGAACACAACATTAGTTTGGAAAAGTGTGTTAACTTATTTTAGAATGTTCATGTAGATTATATCTCTATAGTTATATGATATATCTTAAAATGTGGAATAGTAATCCATTATTGTTCACTTGTCTCAGGAATAGTTTAGCTATCCCAAATTTTTACTGGTTACATATAAAATTAAAGATTGAGTTTTTTCATATCTGTAAAAAATGTTGTTGAAATTCTAAGTTCTTTTTGGAATATTTAATTTGTATATGATCTATCTTAGTTAGGATGGCCATTTTCACAATCTTAGTTCCATTAATCCATGAACATAGGAGGTCTTTTTATCTTCTGATATCTTCTCCTATCTCTATCTTCAGTGTCTTAGTTTTTATTATATTACTCTTTTACTTTCTTCGAATTTTCCCAAGAAGCCATCATGAAAAATTATTACTTTTATGATTTCTTTCTCAGTGTATCTATTCTCATATTTGTACATAGCAGGCTACTGATTTTCTGATTGCTAGTTTTGTGTTATGCTACTATGATAAATATATTTGTCAAATGTAGAAGTTTCCTGGTGAATTCTTTAAGATTTTTTTCATATAGAAACACATTCTTTGCAAATAAGGATATGTTGACTTGTTTCTTTCCTGATTGTGTTTCTTTTAACTCCTTTGGTTGTCTAGCTAAGACTTTATGCACTAAAGTGAACAGGTATAGAGTGTGGACATCCTGGTATTGTTTCTTTTTATATTGGAAATTCTTTGAGTTTTTCTCTAACCAGAATGTCTGACTGTAGGATTATTATGAATTGTCTTTATTATCTTCAGATAAGTCTCATATTTATAATTTATTGTATTTTATCACTAAGGAATGTTGATTTTTCTCTGAAGCCTTGTCTGTATCTAAGGAGATAATTATGTGGTTACTATTTTTTAAAGTATGTGGTGGATTGTTTTATTTACATATGTTGAACCATCTATTGGATAAAGCTAAACTCTTCATTATAACAGGGATTTGTACATATGCCAACTGAAATATTATTTAACCATTCATGACCAAAAATTAACTATTAACCTACTTTCAGCATTAACTTTATCCTACATTGCTGGTTACTATAAACTTTTATCAGAACCACCAATGTATTTTTTAGTTGCTAAATGCAGATAATAAGTCTTAAAAAGTAACTTTAACTTATGTCTGAATTTTTGTTCAAGTATTTTATAGATTTTATAAATGATTATTTCTAGCATAAAATAAGATTCAACATATATTTTTGTTCATAGTTTTATAGATTATAGAAAAGTAGGTTACATACAAACATATCCTTGCATACATATAGTCTTGTGACAGACATATGGCATGTATATATTTTTCACATCAATCACTAAATATAGATAAACTTTACAGCAATGCTACTCTATTCTTTGAAGTTCTAGAGTCCAATAAATAGTTCAGCACTCAATTGAATTTCATCTATAATGGCTTATAAAATAGCTATTTACTTAAATTTTTTGAAATTGTAAAAAAAATTGAAAAACATTAATATGTCAAAGTTGACTTATGGAATAGCTGTTCTGTTTCTGAGAATTCTGTGAACAAATGTATTGGCATGATTTAATCAATTAATCATGGCTATGCTTTACTTAGAAAAACTAAATTTTATCTCATTACACAATATACTGAAACATTTTGGCAAATATAAATGTTAATAATTTCAGAAAGTTTGTTGTCAAAAGTAGCTTTATCCTTCTGTATGCCTAATTTTCCAAATGAACTCTGATGATTTCTTTTACATTTTCTTGTGTGTATGTGCTTCTGTGTGTGTATGTGCCTGTGTGTGTGTGTGTGTGTATGTGTGTGTGTGTGTGTGTGTGTGTGTGTGTGTGTGTGTGTGTGTGTGTGTGTAACACAAATGGAGAACACAGGAACCTAATAGAATTTGATTGTCTTTTTCACCATATGGGTTATGGAGACCAAGCTGAGATCCTTAAGCTTTCTGGCAGGCACCTGAACCTTCTGTACTTTCTCATTGTTCTCTGATTATTTTAATATTTTTTCATCGCTCTCATACCAAACCCATCTTAATCTGGAGTCCAGAATTGTAAAAGAGCAAAGCAATGTTGAAAGAGCAGATAGGTGCAAGTAGTAACAATCTGTGCCTTGTGCAGAGTCTGTGACCTAGATGGAACTGGGAGTTGTTGCTCCTTGTCCTTGCCTTGTCCACATGTGACCCTCCCTCTAGAAGACTGCCTTCTTTCAAGGTGATCTGAGGATAAAGCCAGTGAGGCCAAGAAGAAAATGTCTCAGTCCTTTAGGAATTCTGAACATTTATACAAATGACACAATCCCAAATGACTATAATCAAATTTAACTCTAAAGAAGTATGCAGAGGACAACAAAATAACCTTCTTCAGCTTTAATTAATATTTTTAGTTGGATATTTTATTTACTAACATTTCAATTGTTATCTGATTTCCCCTCTTGAATCCCCCTTTCTCATCCCCCTTCCCCCTGCTTCTATGAGAGTGTTTTCCCACTCACCCATTCCCTCCCATCTTTTTTTCCTGGCATTTTCCTACCCTGGGATATTGAACCTTCACAGGACCAAGGACCTCGCCAGACAATGCCATCCTCTGCTACATATGTTGCTGGAGCCATCGGTCCCTCTTTCTCTGATGGTTTAGTCTCTGAGAGCTCTGGAGGAGGGGGTCGTATTGGTTAATATTGTTGATCAGCTCCTTCAGATCTTTCTCTAACTCTTCCATTGGGGCCATTGTTCTCAGTCCAATTGTTGGCCATGAGCGAGCACCTGCCTCTGTATTTGTCAGGCTCTGGAAGAGCCATTCTGGAGACAGCCATATCAGGCTCTTGTCAGCATGCACTTCTTGGCATCTGAAATAGAGTCTGGGTTTGGTGGCTATATATGGAATGGATCCCCAGGCAGGGCAGTCTCTGGATGGCCTTTCCTTCAGTCTCTGCTTCAAACTCGGTGTCTGTATTTGATGTGAATATTTTTGTTCCCCCTTCTAAGAAAGAGTGAAATATCCATGCTTTGGTCTTCTAACTTCTTGACCTTTATGTTATCTGTGGATTGTATCTTGGGTAATCTGAGATTTTGGTCTATTATCCATTTACAAGTGAGTACATACCATGTGTGTTCTTTTGTGACTGGGTTACCTCAAAGAGGATGATATTTTCTAGTTCCATCCATTTGCCTATGAACTTTATAATGTCATTTATTTTAATAGCCAACTCTATTGTATAAATGTACCACACTTTCTGTATCTATTCTTTCCTCTGTTGTAAGACATCTGGGTTCTTTCCAGTTTCTGGTTATTACAAACAAGGCTGCTATGAACATAGTGGAGCATGTGTCCTTGTTCTGTGTTGGTGCATCATTTGGGCATATGTCCAGGATTGGTATAGCTGGGTTGTCAGGTAGTACTATGTCCAATTTTCTGAGGAGTCACCAGACTGATTCCTAACTGTGCCTTTAATTGCAGCCAAATTGTTTTACATCCTCCACAAAGTGCAGAAAGTTTCAGAAATAGTGATCAGTGTGTGAAACAATTTTCTCTTCTGAAGTTGGAAGATTAGCCTTTGGAGAGAGCAATACAGCAGAGTAATAGTTAAATATAGATCTCTACACCACTCAACAGGCTCAAGTGGAAACCTAGGGCTCCTTGTTTTAAAAAAAAATTACAAATATCTTAAACAAAACAAAGAATGATAAGACCAGGAGCAACAAAATCAAAGATGAAAAAGGACACCGATGTATTTCTGAAACTTGTTAGGTTGTATATTGAAAATATACTCTGCTAAATTGGAAAGTATGGAAAAAATGGATGATTTCTAGATGAATATGACCTACCAAAATTAAACCACAGAGAGGAACTAACAACAACTATTGTATCATTTCAAAAATTGAAGAAGGAAGAAAAGCTTCCAAAATCCTTTTAAGAATCTAGTATTATTCTGAAACCCAAACAATATTAGAAGAAAACAGTAAAACAAGCTTCCTAATAAACTTAGGCACAAAATTCTCATTATAATAGCTGCAGTCACAATACAAGTGTATATCAAAAGATCATTCCCAATGATCATATTGGCATATTCCAGTCATTCTCCTGGTCCTCTTGGCTTCTCTCCTGTCTCTACCCATACCCTATCTTACTCACCTTTTCACCTCTTCCAACTCCCATACTTGTCTCTTCCTCTCTTTGCCTCCCATGATCATTTCCTTCTAAGTTTCCCCTTCTAAGTAGGATTAAAGCCTCCTCAGTTGGGCATTCCTTCTTGCTTTGGGTCTGTGGGGTATATCATTAGTATTCTGTACCTTTTGGTTAGTATCTATTTATCAGTGAGTACACACCATGAATATTCTTTTAGTTCTTGGTTACCTCACTCAGGATATTTTATATTTCCATCCATTTACCTGCAAAATTCATAATGTCCTTGCTTTTAATAGATGAATAGCATTTTATTGTGTGAATAAACCATGCTTTCTGTATCCATTCTTTGGTTGATGGAGATCTGGGTGCTTCCAGATTCTGAGTTTTAGAAATAAGGTTGCTATGAAATCAGCAGAACATGTGTCCCTGAGGTGTGGTGGAGCATCTTTTGGGTATATGCCCAGGAGTGAATTAGCTGAGTATTCAGGTAGAACTATATTCAGCTTTCATTTATCAGTTGTTAATCTTAGTGGGGGGCCAGGAGAATTAATGGAAATATGCATCTGAGGTTTTCAGGTGGGGAGGGGGGTGGACAAGACAGTCCTATAGCTCTGAGATGAGTGAGGCTCCTAGTACTCAATGTTGGTTACGTTAGGCAAAATGCCCAACAGCGGGAGCATGGAACCTAAGAGACTATCTCCAGTAGTTAGACAGGGCCACAGTGGAGGGATGGAGGCACCAACCCACCTTCAAAATTTTAACCCAAATTATGTCTAAAAAGTGTAGGGACAAAAATGGAACAGAGACTGAACAAATGACTGGCCCAACTTGGTATCCACCCCATGGGAAGTTCCAAACTATTACTGATGCTATGCTGTCCTTGAAGACAGGAACGTAGCATGGCTGTTCTTCAAGTGGCGCTACCAGCAGCCGACTGAGACAAATGCAGATACTTACAGCGAATCATTAGACTGAGTTCTAATCATTAGACCTTTATGGAAGAGTTGGAGGAAATACTTAAGGAGCAAAAGGGGATGGCAACCTGATAGGAAGACCAACAGTGTCAACTAACCTGAACCCCTGACAGCACCCAGAGACTAAGCCACAAACCAAAGAGAATATATGGGTGGTCTGTAGCCCCTAGCACATATGTAGTAGAGGACCACTTTGTTTGGATTCACTGGGAAAAGATGTGTTGAATCCTATAGAGACTTGATTCTCAAGAAAAAGGGAGATTCCTGGGGGTAGGGGGATACACTCTCAGATGCAAAGGGGAGGGTCATGCGAGGAAAAACTAGGCAAGGGGTGACCAGGAGGGTGCAACATTTGGCATGTAAATATATAAAATAATTAATATAAGTTATTACATTGGCTTCATTCTAGTATGATTCAACGTTATAAACAAAAATGTAATTCATCCTATAACTAATATCATAGGACTGTTTCAAAGGTTGAAGTAAATTATTTGATGGTACTCAATAATTCCCTATGATAAAAGCCCTGAAGAGACTAGAAATAAAGACAATATGTAATAAACCTATAATTAAAACTAAATGGGGAATAACTCAAAGCTTCCCAATATGATCAAGAGCAAGACAAGGATACCCAATCTTTCTCCTCTGTTTAATATAGGGCTTGGTCTTATCTAGCGAAATAGAGCAAGATAAGGAAACAAAATGGATACAAATAAAAAATGAAGAAATATATTTATCCCTATTTGAAAACAAAACTCTATATGTAATAGAGTCTAAGACATGAATAGAAAAGTACTGGAGGGCTGTAGAGATGGCTCTGTGGTAAAGAGCACTGACTGCTCTTCCAGAGGTCCTGAGTTCAAATCCCAACAACCACATGGTGGCTCACCACCACCTGTAATTAGATCTTATGCCCTCTTCTGGTATGTCTGAAGACAGCTACAATGTACTTGTATATAATAGAGAAATAAATAAATAAATCTTTTTTTGAAAAGGAAAGAAAACTCCTGGAATTAATACACACTTTCAACAAAGTGGTATAATACAGTCAGTAACATTCTTATATACCAATGTCAAATACACTGAGAGAGAAATGAAGTTGACAACACTATCTGTAGTAGCCCAAGGCAATGACACAACAGCAACAGCACCCTTGAAAGATGCCTAAATTAAAAAGTAAAAAACTTAACAATGATAGCTTTAACATTCTTCTGCTTCCTTTTATATGGGGTTCCCTGAACTCTGAGGGGGAAGTATTTGATGCATTTCATTTAGGGCTAAATGTTTTTGATCGAACCGATGGTTGAACTAGGCACTGGTCTGTGAGTATAGCATAATATCATTAAGAATTATTTTATCACTAATTTTTAGACCAGTGTTATTTTGCTTTACCTTGTGTCTTTGGGCTATCTAGTCTCTTCTTGGTCTCTCAAGCAGTGTCAGATATATGTTCTGTCCCATAGAGTGAATTTAAGTCAAATCAGATACTAGTTAGTTACTCTCACATGTGTCATGTCATTATAGCTCAAGTATATCTTGTAGGCAGGGTGCCATTGTAGATCAAAGATTTTGTGGCTGGCTTGGTATTATGGTTCATTTTTGGTAGCCTGCAGAATACCTTCCTATGTGAAAGGTGCTAGCACAGAGTGTTAAAGGGTCTATGTAGGCATCATCCCTACTTCTCCATGTTCAATGAGCTGTGTATGTGTGCTCTTCTTCACGGAAAGGATTCTTAATGGAAAGATCACTTCCCTTTCTGCATTTGCTCTTAACTATTGTTTTTAAACTATTTGGTTTTATATATAAAATACAAGTAACACAATCTATAAAAATATGAACATTAAACATGAGTTTTTAATTTTTAAGTCTACTGATAAATGTCCAAAAATGCAGGACCAAATATCAAAGAAATTATAAGTTCATCAAACACCTCTTAACCACCAGGCCTGATCCCAAACAGGATTTCTTTTACTGTGGCCTCCATCCTGGTCATTCACTGAAGGGTTTCATGCCATGTTCCCTTTGATCTACTTACTATTTCTCCCTAAGATTTGGCTGCCAGGATTTGGCTTCCCTGGAGGCCCAAGGGCATTGGGAAGTCTGCCATTTGGAACCCAAGTGGGAATAGGTAAGAAAGGTTTTAGTTATCCGCTGCTTACACCAAGGTGCAATCATGTCAAATACAAAAAAGTTCCTTGTTGAAAAGGAGGGAGAAACAAGAGTGTATTGTTACTCTCTATGACCCTAGCATGTACAATCCTAATTAATCCCATGAGTGACCATCCTATACTGCAAACAGAACTGTCAGACATTTAAAGTGAGACAGAAAGATTTACAGAATTCTTTGTCAAATTAAAAAATATTTCAAACTGTGTAAATAAAAAAATCACTGTAAGGAAACACACACACACACGTGTGTGTGTGTGTGTGTGTGTGTGTGTGTGTGTGTGTGTGTAATCCCCATTGTTGGTATAGTGTAAAACTTTAACTTTTATTTACATGACTTTAGTGACTTCCAATAAGAAAGTTATTAATTTACAGCTTTCTCTAGAAAATTTCTATCCTGTGAGATAGTGCTACCAGAATAAGCTAAGGGGAATAAAATATGCTTGATCTTGAAGTCTCTCAAACAACTCCGACTTATTCTGCCCAAATGTTTAGGCTTCCTAAAATCTGAAGGGGAGATATGTTTAAAGGAAATCATGCATATGGGAAACTATATAAAGGAATGAAAATAATTTGACCTAGGGATTTCTTTCTATGAGACTACCAATCAGAAACAGATGTAATGGTAAGCCATTGTGTGATAAGCAAATAAAGTTATTAGGTACTTCACACACTGTTATGGAAGTAGAAAGGTGTTAAGGTTTTTTAAATGGTTATACACACCATTTTTCATACCCCTTGTTATTTGTAAATATTCATAATCTGTATCTTATTTGAGTCATAACAAAGTTTTCTTTGTGTCAAGACTTTGTATTGATATGAATTTTACTGGAGAATTTTTCATTATTCAATTTTAGTTTTCCTCTTTAATAACCTACCTTTTAGTTCACTTTTAAAACTTAGTCTGCTGGGAGGGTGGAGAGATGACTCAGCAGGTAAGGTGCCGACTGCTGTTCCAGAGTACTTGAGTTCATCTTTCAGGCTTGCAACTGCCTAAAACTCCAGCCTCTGGGAATTCAAGGCCTCTGGTCATGATGGGTCTCTAAAGTCACATGCACAGACAGAGACCTACACATGTACAAAATAAAAATAATACAAATAAATCTTTCAAAATACTTTATTAATAAAATTACTATGTATATTGTGGACTTTTAATGGGTAGTTGATAAATGCATTCAAAAGTTAGTCTTGTACAAAGTTGTCTGTATTCTGTTTAGACAAAGAAAAATGTAACATATAGCATAAAACAACAACAACAAAAAAGCTTTTTAAAGCTTAAATGTTAATTTAGGGAGTGTCAGATATTCAAAGGATATATATGCATCTGCAATTATCAAATAAGCTGGTGAAGATAAAATATCGGCAGATAAAAGATACACAATTTTCATGTTTTATAATATATCTGCCAATACTGACAAATTTGAAATTTTAACACAAATCACAAAATTTTTTAAAAATTAACATCCATGAAGCCACTGGCTCCCATTCTCATGTGGCAGAGATTAATTCACTGGAGAAGAAGCAGCTTCATTCAGAGGAGGGAAGGTATGTAAAACCTACACCCAGGTTCTGTAGAAGGTACTTACAAACAGATGGGCTCACGCAATAACAATGATTCAGTTTACAGTCTTTGCCTTAAATTAAAACTTCTGTAGAAATTTGGGAGACAAACCCAAGACCTCTTGTCACAGAGGAGATAGGAATACACAGTGAAAACTTACACAAAATAAGGAGCAAGGCAAAATGAACCAAATGCCAGCAAGAACATTTAATAAGTTTTAGGGAAATCCTGTTAGCTGTACCTCAGAGCTCAGTATAACAATCAAAGGATCTTGTGGAGAGTATCTATTCCATCCTATATTTACCTGTCCCTAATTATGTCTGCCGAACTGTTTCTCAGGCAGGACATGACTTTGTAAAGAATCTGCTTAATAGCAAAAGGATTAGTCCTTTAAGAATTTTCCTTCAAAGTAATCTATATAGAACAGACTTGATTTTTCTGACTCTGTTAGAGGCTAGTGGTCATAATCAGATAAAAGTGCACCAGCTCCTAGAAAGGGAAAATGGAGACCCTGTATTTTCATGTGGCTGCTTCTGTAAGCCTTCTGGATGAATGGGTCTCAAGTATTTCTGCTCTAAAATTGAAGAAGTGTTTTTTTTTTAAGCTGTATAACACTGAGAACACTGTAACTTATGTCTCGACTTTGTTTGTTTAAAGGGTGTGAAAGGATGAGGAAGCATGGGGAATGGGGTATATGAGATTAATGGTAAGTGAGCTTAACTATTTACACTTCTCTGAAAGTTTACTGCGTTCACCAAATAAACTACTAATCTCCAGAAAAATGAGGGATTAATCTGAGTAAAGAAAATAAAAAACAAATGCGCTTTCTTTTGTGTAGAGATGCAAGCCCCTGTAGAAGAGAACATATCAAAGCATCTCAAAGTATGCATAGAGACACTGATTGCTATTAAACTTTCCCAAATTTGGAATTATGTCAATTTCCAAAACCCAAATTGCTTCACTTTCAAGGTAGTCCAGTTGCAGTGAATGTAATGTCATCCTAATTGACATTAGTCTTTGTGGAAAAATGTTCAGTGTTCACTTTGGAATGTCCTACATCTCCTCCCCTTGAAACTTCATCTGGTCCCAATTACCAGCTGCTCCTAATTTGATTCAGTGGCAAAGAACAAGCTGGGCTTCTGTACTTAAGCTGAGGCCAGTCTACGCCATCAGGCCTAGGATTTGTGCTGTTCCTTTTCTGTTAACTGACACTAATAGAAAACTTTACATAACCCAAACAACTCTATGACAGTTTATTTAAAACACAGAGAGCGGAATTTAAGTAACACATATGTAATGTCTTAATTTGCTCATCTGAATATAGCTTTATGGGGCTTTTTAGTTGGACTATCTGCTCTATTGCTTATCACTTTAATTTAATTCATGATTATTAGTGTAAAGTGACTAAATTAGTTCATTTATAATAGATTAAACATATTTTGAGGAGGGATCCTTTGAGTGCTAATACCCTTACCTTCTTGAGTTTAATTTGCCTAGCATGTAAACGTTGCTCATACATGCCCAGAGTTCTTCTAAGTACTGGGTTGTAATATATGACGGTAATAGTTTCAATTTCCCTGAATGTTTAGGTCTTTAGAAAAGACAGATGTCAACTTTCATGTGAAACCCCCAAAAGCCAGTCTTTAGAGTTTATTATTTTTTTCCTTTTTAGTGTGTGCTGCTAGCCTGTACCCACAGTGTCCTTGGGTACTAGTCAAAACAAAACTGGGTGTGATCAACCCTGGCTGTGCTCACCACAGACACTGAGATGTGGTATGGGTTCTCCCCAGGCAAAATTTCTGGTTTCTAGTTGAATTTTTCCATCCAGACAAAAAGCCACCCATTCAATCTGAGGCAGGGTTGACAGCCCTTGGCTGGTAGGACAGATAGAGCCTGTTTTGTGCTTCTATATGGTCTGTGAGCTCAACTGGTTGGTTTAACTTTTTGTCAATGATCAGAATGAATCAAAAGAAAAATAATATGTAACTCAGAAAGATTACATGAAACTAAAGCATTGATGCCTATTAACAAATTTAACCTGAATTCTATGAGAGGCAGAGGCAGAGGCAATTTCTGACTTTGGGACAAAGTCTAGTATACAAAGTGAATTCTAAGACAGACACATCTACACACAGAAACCCTGTCTCAGGAAAAAAAAAAAAAGAAAAGAAAAGAAAAGGAAAAAAAAAAGATTTATTTTTTCATATAGGCTCCACCCACCCCAACTCCTATTAAATCTTCCCCCATTGGCCCAAATCTACATTGTTTCATTAGAATATAAGCAGACAGCATAAAAATAACAACAAAAAACCAAACTAGAATAGAAAAAAATAAACAGAAGAAGAAAAATAAGAACCAAAGAATAAGCACAAGAAATACAAATAGACCCAGAGACAAATTTGCATAACAAAAATCCCATAAACACACAAAATTGGAAACCATGCTATAAACCAAAGATCAGTAACATAAAGAAAAAGTACAAACATGCTGGGACAAAATACCTCCACACATACTGTTGGACTTGTTTTGGCCACCTAGTGCTGGGCATGGGGCCTGCTCTTAATTGTGGTTTGTATATCCAGTAGGACTCTGCTGGAGAAAACTAATATTTTTCTTCTTAGTACTTGTCAATTAGAAGTAGCTTGTGTTCGTTTTATTTCTCAGGGATAGAGCACAATCTGTCTTAGCCTAATGCAAGCGTGTGGATGCAACCATAGTATATAAATTTATATGCATGTTAGCCCTATGGTGTCTAGAAAGACTTGTTTCCTTGGTAGCTGCAGATGCAGTGCCCATTGGCTCTTAAATTTTTAGCTTCCTTTTCCACTCTCCCACAAATTCCCCATATACAAATATATGGAAATAGATCTTTCTCTCATACAATATACCCTGACCACCATTTTCCCTCCCTTCACTGTTACAATCTTAACCCTACCACCTCTCTTCCCTGGCTCCATTCCCCCTTCATCTTCCATCATAAAAGAACAGGCCTCAGAGAGACAACAACAAATTTGACATTATATGTATATATGGCAAGGCAAGAGCCCTCCTGCTGAAACTAAAAAAGTTAACCTAACAGGAGGAAAAGAGTCCAAGAGCAGACAAAAGAATCACTCACACACACACACACACACACACACACACACACACACACACACACACACACACACACTGACTCCCATTGTTAGGAGTTCCATAAAAGCACCAAGCTAATAGCCACAACGTGAACAGAGAACCTGGTGCATACTCATGCAGGAATCAGTCTCTGTAAGCCTGTATGAATGAGGTCTGCTCAGTTGATTCAGTGGGTCATGTTCTCTTGGTATCCTCCAGCCAATCCTGACTCCTAGAATTTTGTCCCCTCATCCTGAGATACGAGGGAAGGGATACAGTGGAACTCTCCATCTACTTCTCTCTCTACAAGTCTGGCTGTGGGTCTCTCCCAACACCCATCTGCTTGAGAAAGGCTCTCTGATAACAACTGGACATGGCACTGATCTATAAGTATAACATGATGATCACATTACTTTAATTATTTTAGACCAGTTGTAGGTTTTCAGGGTATCTAGTCTATAAGTCTTGGCCATTCAGGCAGTGTCGGGTATGGGCTTCCTCTCATGGGGTGAGACTAATATTACATGAAACACTGGTTGGGTACTCCACAAGTTCTGCATGTCCATTGTCCCTGTATATCTTTCATGCTGGACACACTGTTGTTCAAAGGTTTTATGGCTGCGTTGGTGTCCATGTTTCTCCTTTGGTAGCCTGAAGAGTACCTCATTGCACCAAAGAGATGAGGGTTTAGGGGTGAATTCTCCAGGTAGCCACCAATTCAACCACTCCATGATCAGTAAGTTCTAGGAATGTTGTCCTCAGCAGTGGGGCTCCATTGTCAGTTGTCAGAAAGCAACCCTATTTTAGCATCAGCCTGGGTTGTTTGGGTATCTTTATGGATCATTCTTGGCCAACAACTCAACCAAATGTAACCCAGTCTGGCCACTAGAAGCCTTGCCTGACTACAAGAGAAGTCAGTTGGGAGTCCATACCCCCCCCATTACTTAAAATCATTATTACTAGGATCATCCTCATAGATTCCAGGTTAAAAATGGAGGAAATTCTGTCAAGTTTCATAATGACATTTACATATTTTTTTACAAAATAAACATTTACCCAATTAAATTACATAATTTTACTATGTTTTTACAGACTTACTTTATAGTATTCCTTGCTGTCTAACATTTTTATAGTTAATCATTTTTTTAAAAAGGCCATTTAGTTTTGGTATGCAGTCCAGATAGGTGTTAGCTCCCAAACAGTGAGATTATATCTGCACAGCACTATGCCTGGCCTCTCTAGAATTTCCATACTTTATAAATTCCTTTGCAAAAAAAATTAGTCCACTGCAGTCAACCCTTACTTCTGTCACCAAATTATCTAGTCATCCTGTGTTCTTACCAAAACTCCCTCAAACGTGACATGGATAATTGATCTATCATGGTAGAGCACGTTATCCAAACTTGTGTTTAATATTTCTCTCCAGTGAACATGTTTTACTCATCATTCAACAGTTTTCATTTCTAACGTTTTTCTTATGCTGGAAACCACTGAAAATATTTTTCTCGCATAGTATTAAAATGATGATTTTTTAATATAATGATAATTTTATTTAATTTTTAAATCTCAGGTAATGTTAAAGGATGTTAAATGTTTCTTGAATATTCTTATTAGATACTTAATTCTGAAAAATAAGATTTAATCATGAAGCAAAATAGTTTTGAGCCAAGAAGAAATTATTATGCTTAACCTAATTTTTTGAAAGGTTTCCAAATGCTTTCAGTCTCTTCAAAGATATGTCTCCAATTGTTAATCTTAAATTTAGTCATGTATTAAATAATATGTTAAAGCAAAAAGCATCTAATATTTGGCATATGTGGAAAGTAAAAAAAAAAACTGAGCTATAAAAGTGTTTTCAAATGATTAAGAAGCAAAGTCATTGTCCTGATGGTTTTCACAGTGCAGATACTCAGCAGGGGCTAGGTATCTTGTTGCTCAAACTGAAACATAGTTTTAAGTTGAATGGGAACAATAGCTGTATAACACTGGGCATGTTATTCAACCTTCCTGACACACATTTAAGTATAAAATGGAAATAATCAGCCTGTCCACTAGGTAAATATAAGTAAAAATTGGGTTGAACAGTTTACATTGTTTGAACCTCTAGACTGTATGTCCAGCACAAAGGGAACAGTCTCCCTTATTCTCAGTCCCCCTTGCCCTTCCTCTGCTTCTACTCTGCTTTCTCTGGATTGACTTTCTCTGGATTGATGTACTCCTGTCACATTCCACTGTTTCTTGGTAGTAGTTACTATCAGATACTGTCAGCATCACTAGAACTATTTGTTATGGAAAGTAGAATAAAAAACTATGCCAAACCTCTGCTACAATCCTTTCTAGTTCTTTTACAAACAACTCTGATTTTTGTGTAGGACTGTAAATGAAATGTTTGTCATATAGTTATTCCTTTATAGAGAGTCACCTTCAATTGCCAACAGAACAAAAGTGGGCTTTTTCTGCCTGAGGCTGAAGTGATTTAGTAAATACATAAATAGTTGTTTAAATATTTTAAGGAGGAAGGCCTAAATAGGAGTAGTTTACCAAAGTAGTTTGTATAGAAACTCATTGCTACTCAGGAAGACACTAGTAAAACAAGGGCAGAAAGAAAAGTATTCTGAGGGAAAATTTAGTAATATGTATTATGTATTATTACATAACTGTACTCAAAATGATGATTAAAACAATAAACAAAAACATGGCTGACCCAAGGGCTAAGATCCACATGGTATCAACCCACCCATCAGAATGATTGGCATTGTGACTTTACATTTCATTGTATGGAACTACAACCTTTGGAAAACCAGCGGCAACATGCTGAAAGTCAGAGCTGTGCACTGTGCTATGGCAGGATGTTCCTGAGATGAAGTGAAAACTGTGGTCCACATGATGAGGGGTGCTGGTGCTGATCTTTTGGAGTAGGACTGATGCCAGTGGGCAACAGGGAAGGAAATTGAAACCTACCAGTTTATTTGCTTTTCCCTAGTCTGTGGTTAATCATAGCCAAATGTGGATCTTAGAGATCTTCCTGTGCTAAACCTGGGCCCAGACCAAGAGGACACACAGCACAATGCTTTGACCATCTTGACCAGAACCACAAAAGACAGGAAATTTCTCAGAAGTGGATGTTCTTAACTGACTTCCAAACCTTAGGTATGTCCTCTTAGGTAAGTGTTAGGAAAAGTATAATGCCTCTGGAACTAGCTTCCAAACCACAGAAAGCTGTATAAGATTGAGTTGTCTGCTCTCTGAAGCTTTGAAAAATACATTTTCTTTGTATTTGTTTTTCTAAAAAAAGCCTTCAATATTCAAACTGTCTATTATGGGTTAAAAGATAGCAACAGCAAACGATGGTGTTTTAATCTCATACCAATAGATAATAGCCTTGCACAGTTCCGGTGTTCAACACCTATTTAAGTGGCTTTTAATCACAAACATTGTCTTTCTATAACAGAAAGCTATATTTATATGTAACTATATAGCTATATTTATATATAATATATTCAATATTTTATAGTGTGGTCCAACTAAGAAGCAAGAAGTTTGATGGAAGAAAAGCTTTTTTCATTTATCCCAATAGGAAGAAAGCTCCATAAAGAAGTTCCCTCACTTTTAATGTTCAGTAGTAATAAGTTTATTCAGAACATGTTTGGCATAAATGTAATCTGCACAAACCCTTGATATAGGAAAATGTAGTATATAGAAAAGATGTAAAGAGAAAGAGAAGGCTGAGAAGAATGGCCAGGATTGGTCACAGCAGAATCATTCTGTGCCACACTAAGGAAGCTGATGTCATAGACATCAAGGTTCTATTAATAGAAAGACACATGACTCATTCCTTCACCTGAAATAAATTCCTCGACCATAATGGAATGCAATGTAAAGAGGACAGAACTAGAAAAAGACAAGACAAAAGGTTGCACTTCCCAGACAGATTGAAGGAGCATGATTTAAGGCACTGAAAGCAAGAGAGGAGTTGGAAAGAGTAAGATATGACAAATATTTCAGAATTAAAATTTCTGGTTGACAGATTACACTTGACATTACTGATGGAGACTGAAAGTCTAGGGTGGATTCTGACAAGAGAAAAAATTAAATAGCTGATACTCGGTCATCAGGCTGTAATGCTAGGAAAGATCTGGGGGCTCAGGTATAGACAATAAATATGTTGTAAACTTATGTGTATTGCAAACAATATCCATATATTGAGATGTTTAGTTTTATCAGTCATGAAATTTATACACAAGTCCATATTTATTTAAAAATATTTTTTCTGCTTTTCTTTTTTTTTTATTTTTTAAACGACTTTATTTTGCAAAACAAAGATAAATGTACAGATTTTAAAAATTTTTTGCTTAAAATTATACATTTTTGTCAGTACTGTTTTTTCAGACATTAAAATAAATTTTACATAAAACCATGTGAATATATTTTTAGTCAGTACTTGATTTTTTCAAGGGCTTGACAGTATGCATTGAAAACCTACTAGTTGCAATAAGCGTAAAGTACATGCAAAACAAAACGCAACATGGAAATAGTCAAAGTCTTCTTGTTTTGTGAATATATGTATATTTTTTGTTTTCTTTATTTCTTGGACTTCATACAGTCTGTGAGTTGTTTCTGGGGAAGTGCAAGCCTCTGGGGTTAGCATCCCACTATCAGTGACTGCATATTATGTCTGTTCTTTTGTGACTGGGTTATCTCACTCAGGATGATATTCTCTAGATGCAGCCATTTTCTTAAGAATTTGGTTAAGTCATTGTTTCTTGTGGCTGAGTAGTATTCCATTGTGTATATGTACCACAATTTTTGTATCCATTCATCTTCTGAAGGACATCTGGGTTCCTTCCAGCTTCTGGCTATTATAAATAGAGCCGCTATGAACATTGTGGTGCATATATCTTTGTTGTGTATTAAAGTGTCTCTGGGGTATATGCCCAGAAGTGGAATAGCTGGGTCTTCAGGTAGTACTATATCCAATTTTCTGAGGTATCGCCAGACAGATTTCCAGAGTGGTTGTATTAGCTTGCAACCCCACCAACAGTGGAGAAGTGTTCCTCTTTCTCCGCAGCCTCGCCAGCATCTGCTGTCATCTGAGTTTTGGATCTTGGCCAATCTGACTGGTGTGAGGTGGAATCTTAGGGTTGTTTTGATTTGCATTTCCCTGATGGCTAAGGATGTCGAGCACTTCCTCAGATGTTTCTCGGCCATTCGGTGTTCCTCAACTGAAAATGATTTGTTTAGCTCTGTACCCCATTTTTAATAGGGTTATTTGATTCTCTGGTGTCTAGCTTTTTGAGTTCCTTGTACACCTTGGATATTAGGCCTCTATCTGATGTGGTGTTGGTAAAGATCTTTTCCCATTCTGTTGGTTGCTGTTTTGTTTTCTTGACGATGTCCTTAGCCTTACAGAAACTTTGCAATCTCATTAAGTCCCATTTGTTAACCTGCTTTTCAATTGAAAACATCATTTATAAAAGAACTACATCCTGAGCAAAAGATGCAGATACTGTGCTATAATTGTATTCATTGGGACTGAGCGCCCCACAATATGTTGATGTCTGCATCCTGGGTTAGTCTCATTCTGCTGTAAAGAGGAGGTTCTCTGATACTGTAGAAGTTACATGTATCTGTGGGTATAAGGATAAGACTTAAAGATTGGTGAAGAATTTTACTTGTCTAGCCAAATGACACTAATAGGTTATTATCTTAGTCCATGACCTCACTAGCCCCAGGAAGCTGGTTAGGGTTTCGTTACCAGGCATAGTTTTCTCCATATGGTGTGTGCCTTAAGTGCAATCATACAACTGATGGTTGCTACCAATATGTGAGTGCTTTGTATCACACTTAAATGCTTAACTTTCTATGCTAGAACTTGTTATGGTTCATAGGTATTGGAACAATTAGAAGTGTTTAATTTTCCCAGTTTTTTTCTGGAACCATGGAATAAACTAGAACTCAAGAAAGAGGCATTCTGGTCAGATCCATCTAGAGAGTCATTTAAGTCTGTGTTCTAATTGTGTTCTACAACAGGAGCTATAATCAAGCTCTGAGAGGCAAACAAGGGATGCATTTATGATCTATGTTGTTTTGACAGTCACTTGGGCTGTGATGACCAATCATTTGAAAGGATGTTTTTCATGTCTGGTACAAGAAGTTTTGTTTGTGTATGTGTTCTCAGCCCAAGTGTTATATATATATGTGTGTGTGTGTGTGTGTGTGTGTGTGTGTGTGTGTGTTATGTATAATTTGGTGCAAAGATACTATAATTCCTTGAGCCTTTTTTAAAAACAACATTGATGTCATATGTCATTGTTTCTCCTTCAAGACACATTGTCTTAGTTAGGGTTTTATTGCTGTAAGAGACACCATGTCCACAGCAATCCTTATAAATAAAAATATTTAAATGGGACTGGTCTACAGATCCAGAGATTTAGTTCGTTGTCATCATGGTGGGAAACATGGCAGCATGCATACAAACATTGTGCTGGAGGAGCTGAGTTCTACCTCTTGATCCACATCTAGCAAGGAGAAACTCCTATACTTCAGCTACACTGAGTATGGCTGAAGCATAGGAGACCTCAAAGCCTCCCACCCAACCCCTATTATAAACCTTGTCCAACAAGGCCATACCTACTCCAACAAGACCAAACAAGGCCATGCCTCCTAATAATGTTGCTTCCTATGGGAAAAGCATTCAAATATATGAGTTTAGTAGGAGGTGGGAGCATTCCTATCAAACTACCACAAACTTCTACATCACATATCCTGCATCTATGGATCAGAGAACATTGTAAAAGAAGAAGAAGGAGGAGGAGAAGGAGGAGGAGGAGGAGGAGGAAGTTTATAGGAGCTAGAATTACATGAAGTCTGCTGTAAAACAGTCTTTCCCAGAAATGGCTGCATAAACAAGACAATAGAAATACTAATGAACAAATTAACAGGGAAGAGAGGATTTTTCATGAGGGCTTATTCTAAGGATGAGCTTCTTATTGATTTTCTAGTGCAGTGGTCAGCCCTGAAACCATGTGCATATAAACAACGAAGACACACTCCGCTTGTTGTGTTTAGTATTAGTCCTCAGGATTTTTTTCTTCCCTCTTGACTTAGATTCAGAGAATCTAAGCCTGCAGATAAAATTTTCATTTACCAGAGGTGACCTTAAGCAAATCCACACTGACAATCACAAGGATAAAATCCAAAACAAGTTCCCTGGTGTTATTAAAAATAAACACTGAATGAAATACAAGGAGTGAATATAACCAAGTATTCATAATTCTGGCTTCTTGGTTCACATAATCAAGAATTATTAATATTTCTGTTATTGTTGAATTTCATCTCTTTTTCCATCTTCTCAAGAGGGAATTTCAGTATACATTTTTGCTCTTGGCTTCATCTTTTGGGAGCTCATGAAAAATGATACATAGGTGGTTTGCACTCAGTGCCAGAGTCAACACTCTTTCTGTTCCGAAAACCTGAGGACACGAAAATGTTTCTTCTTCTCATAAGGACTTACTCAAGTATTTATATGTCCTGTAATATTTGGCATAGATTATATTATTCCTTCATATTTGGGGATATTTTTACTTAAAATAACATATTTCACAACTAAAAGCGAACTACCTCTGAAGGAATGAGTACAACTTTGTTTCAAATTATTTTTCTTCATGTCACAGTGGAAATACATTTTGAAGCTTCTTGTGCACATGCCCTTTTTTCCTTCAAGCAGAAATCCTAGCACTGCGCGGGAAGTCTTAGGAAGCAGTGAGGACCGGGCATTCCTCCTCATTCATGAAACGTGATTCAAAGAACAGTCATCCTCTACACAGTCTGCATTTAATCACTTGGATATTAAAATTTGTAACAGAAAATGTCCTGTTCCCAGTAGATAGTTTAGGTAATTTTATGCAAAGAAGAGGCAGAGAATTTTAAGTTGCTCAAAGATCATGATTTAAAGTCGAGCAGACAACTTCACCTTTCTAGAAGTCTTAGTAAATTTTTGGTGTTTTATGACCAAGAAATTTTCATGCAAAAGAATTTGCTGCTCAATATTTCATTGTTAAGTAGTATTTTTTAAACACCAGGTTAGTGGCAAACATTTGGAATGACGTTCTAGTAAGGATGTTTCATATAGACACATCAACCTAATTGGAGCATATTTAGACTGTCTTTTTAAAATAATAGTATTACTACATAATGACACTTTACTACACAAGGAAAACAAGTGACTTTTCATATATCTCTGTGGATCAAACATTTAAGAAGTTCAGTTACTTAGAATTGTATAGTATGTGGCCATTGAAAAAATTATGAGATTATTTATTGTTGATATACATGACCTGTCTTTAATACTTGAGAATATGTATTATCTATCCACATGAGTCTATTTCATTCCTACTTGTGCATATACTTAAAGCCAAGGAATGAGGAGAATCATGAGACAACATTGTTTGATAATTTACACATGAACACTAAGTATATGTCCTTACCTAACCCTCATTTGACATAATATGATTTTATTGAAGGCCATAAAATTATCTATATATTTAAAGAAACCACAACTAGTATGTGGCTTCATCCCTGGAACCATTACTACAAAAATACACTGAACATTATAAAAGGAAATTTGTTATTGTAATTGTAATTTAAATTTTTTAGGCTATTGTGAATGGGAGAGATTCTACAGTCTCTCTAAGAATGCTTGTTATTGGTATATAGAAAAGCTACTAATTATTGAAAGTTGATCTTTGCTCCTGACACTTTGTAAAGATTTGAATAATTGATTGAAGTTGAGAGAGTGGGGTGGGGGACTCTTGTGTAGAATATCAAATATCTGCAGTCAGGGACAATTTACTTCTTTTTCCAATTATACCTCTTCAATTCCCTCCTCTTGTCTTATTGCTCTAGCTAAAGCTTCATCAATGAATTAAACATGGGTAATACTATCTCATCCCTGATTTTAAAAGGGTTACTTCCAGTTTTTTTCCATTAAGGAAAATGTTGGCTTTATTTTTGTCATTTTTTATGCTGAGATATATTTCTGCCAGACCGACTCTCTCTTAGAGAAACTTTTACCATGGAGGCATGTTGAATTTCATCAAAGTCCTTTTCAGAATCTACTGAGATGATTATGGGACATTTTTGTCCTTAAGTCCATTTATATGATTTACTACTTTGATCAACGTACACATGCTGAACTATGCCCTGAGTCTACAGGATAAAACCAACTTGATTATGGCAGATGTTCCTTTAGTTAAAATGCCTATATTTTGTTTGTAAATATTTTATGGAAAATTTTTGCATGCTTAAATTATTCCAGTCTTTGCATAACATTTGTAACATGTTGACTTTTTAAAGTCAATATACAAATTTGTACGGAATTCTTTTGCTTTCTTCATAATTTACTATTTAGAAAATTTCTACATGATTGTGTATTTTATAAGTCTCAGCATATGTATTTTTCTTTCTAAAGTAGAACACTTTCATTTTTAAATTTAATTAAACATTTTATGTCTTCTTTGGTATATTTAAATTGTTGCTCATATTGCTCTCTTATGCTATCACATATTAGTAAGCAAAATAAGGTTAAAAACACAAATGTTGAGATATGGTGACACCGGTCTGGCAACTGAGAAGTCTAGTAAGCAACAAGTAAACACATGTGCAATGAAGTGGGTACTAAATAAAGCCATGAGTCAAGTTCACAATAAGATTCAATTAGACTACTATGGGCAGCACATAACTGAAAACTATCAGGTTGTTTGTATCTGGGATTTTGCATTAAAAGTATTCTTAAACAGCTAATTATTGATAACTAAAATGCAGGGAGATAGAAAACAAAAGACAATGAACTTGTGTATCTTAATATGCTTATTTTTTCCAACAAAACATATTATACCTCTTCTTAGTTAATGTTATATAAGCATACTTTCTGTGACATTTATTAAATAAAATGAATTAACTTTATTTCTAAAGTTATGACAGCTCCAATAAAATCTAAGTTAGACCGCAAATCTCAGAAACACCTAGAGTTCCCTCAAGCAATAGTGGAATATGAGTTGAGGCCCCATGGGTACATATTTGACATTCTCCTGAATAAAAGGATAAGGCTTGAATTCAGCTTTGAAACCTGATAAAATAAGGAGATTCCACATTCTGAGCATGATGAAATACCCGCATCTCATGCCCATGAAGCAAGCCCTAAGCCACAGCTCTCTCAGTCAGAGATCACAGCTGCCGCACTTCTGAAGTTGTGGTTATGCTTATGAAACTACTGTTTTCAATTATTTCATATTTCAAAAGACACAAACCTTTTATCCAGACTAAAGATAACTCACAAGCTTGAGACAAAGATCTAAAATTTTCAAATTCAATTTGAATGCCTCCAGGTAAAGGCATTCTAGTAGAGACTATGTATGGAAACACGAATCCTGGAAGGGATGTTATTTGAACTCAAATGATAAAAGCAGGGTTTCTTACATTTTTTAGCAAAAGCCTTTTTTTGCTATCTTCTTTAACACCCATTCATTTGTTATTTAATCTATTGTGTTAACTGGTGGGATGGATAAGTGGGTACACCTGAGTATGCAAGGAGGTCCAAGAACACCTTGTGAGAGCTGGTTCCCTCCATTCACCATTGGGGTTCTGGGGTTTTAATTAAAGTTATCAGACCTGGCAAGTAAGGGACTTGACCTGCTGAGCCATTTGCTATTCCAAGCAAAAAGACTTTTGAGTACTAGGAATGTAGGTCATCCCCTGAGAAAGGCAAAAGAAACACGTCTGCAACATAGTAAATTTGAACACTGTCAATTTGACAAAATTACATTTAGGATGGAAACATTTCTGGTTGTGTTCCTAAGATGTTTTTAGAAATGTCTACACAAGGGGTGAAGACTCATCTATTGCAGGTAGTACCATCAAGTTGGTTGTTGTCCTAGTGTCAGGAAAAGGAGCAACAGAGCTGAGCAACCACATGAGCCTCTGTTCTAACAGTGGAAGCAGTGCTGTTAGCAGCCTTATGCTCTACTGATCTCTGGCTAGGTCTCCTTTGCTATCATGAGTTGTGTCTACTCAAACCTTAAGACAAAATACTCAGTATGTTCCTCAAGTTTAAGTTAATACATACAGATTAATGTAGTTCTTACTCATCATTCAAGATGTTTGACAATCCAAGTTGTCAAAATGCACTGGACAACTGAACACAGTGTACCAAATCTCATTTACTATGTTCACAGCACAATCTCTATACCTAAGCTTCAAAGAACACTGCGTAAATGGGGAAAGATTGTAAGAGCCACAGAACGGAGAGACTGTGCCTTCTAGATATGGCAATGGTATCTACACCCACACTGAAACAACACCTGAACGATGGCACACCAATAGACATGTCAACATGGATTGGGGAAACCTTATGGGGTTCCAACCCTAGGTAAAGAGCTCTAGGCAAGTGAAATAATTAGTTTCCCCCAGGGATCAGCCTCTTAATTGTTTATCCAATACTTACTGGTCAGCCTTAAAAGCATATATACATACAAAAAACACTTGGTGCACTCATAAGGTTAGATAATACATATATTATTGCATATATAAATGATGATGATGATGATGATGATGATGAGAAGAAGAAGAAGAAGAAGAAGAAGAAGAAGAAGAAGAAGAAGAAGAAGAAGAAGAAGAAGAAGAAGAAGAAGAAGAAGAAAAAGAAGAAGAAAAAGAAGAAGAAGAAGAAAAAGAAGAAGAAGAAGAAGAAGAAGAAGAAGAAGAAGAAGAAGAAGAAGAAGAAGAAGAAGAAGAAGAAGAAGAAGAAGAAGAAGACGAAGAAAGAAAGAAAGAAAGAAAGATAGTCTTTTAAGAAGGCATTGAAGCATTGGGAGGAATTAGAAGAAGGAGAGGGAGGGAGAATATTATAACTGTATTTTTACTGAATGTAAAAATATAAAATAAAAGCACAATGATCTACACTGATTAAATTAAGTGAATTATTGTGTCAGTGATAACCCAAATTGATGCAAAAGTCCTTCCTACTTCACACTAGCTTCATCCCTGTCTATTTAAGGTTGTTACTAAATTGTATCCATTTTTAACAACTGGATCATATTTATGCACTAGTTTTTATGTTAAGCATTATAACCACCTTGAAAAGAATAGGAGAGGACAATCTTTAATGGATAAGGTATGTCCATGGTATGCTTGGGAGATGGAAGTTCACTAGGGCAATACAAAGTTTTTGAACAGGTAAGTACCAATATTCAAAGTGTTCTTTAAAGTAAGTTGCTCTGAAGTCAAAGTAGAAGAGGAGAAAGTAATAATATAATTATGGGTTAAACAACTAAGTAAGAGGCTTGACTTACTATTTTTCTCATCACTGTGATAAATTACCTAAGAATTACTTCCTTATATTGTTACTTCCAACATCATTGTGAATCAGATAAGGGAGAGTTAAAACAGAGGAAGGTATGTCTTTCAAAGGCCTGATCCTGGTGACTTATATCAACCATCAAGACCCACAATTTCTAAAGGTTCTGTCATCTCCTAAAGTAGTGCCATCAACCTCAGACCCATTGCTGAAAACATGAGCCTATAAAAGGTACTCCAGCTTGACGCCATAAGTGACTCTCATGGTAAAGTTCAAGGCTATGCTGACAACAGTAGAAGTTGAAAAACAGAAAAGAAAATAGAACAGGAATGATATAGAGAGGCAGACTTGTGGAGGGCAGATCTCTGATGGAAAAGAACTATCCTGGTAAAAGAAGGATGCGTGTTCAAAGGGAGGAAGATTCAAAACCTGAAATAATTTATAGTAACTAAATTCTTTGCACTAGCCATCCGCTAATTCAACCTAAATAGAAAACTGTTTTTTACATCTTGTTTTACATGTACTTTATGCTCATTGTAACTAGTAAAATTTTAATGCATACTATCAAACCTTTAAAAAAATCAAGTACTGAGAAAAATGTATTCATATACTTTTATGCAAAAATGCTTAAAATCTGTACATTTATCTTTGTTTTTTAAAATAAAGTTGTTCAATTTAATAAAATAAAACCTGTTTTTTGTTTGTATTGAGTGCCTGCAATATCCCAGAGATTGTATTATGTGCTTCTGACATACTGACATGAACTAAGTAATTTTTTTTGTCTGATACTCACCCAGAAAAGCATCAAGTTGAAAGATATATGGTACTTCTTTCTCTCAGTTGAAGGGCCATAACTCTACTTTCATTAGAGCATATGCCTAAGTTTTCTCCAAGTCCAGGTACCTCACATTATGCACATACACTTCATGAAATAATTGATCAAATATAATGTAGCATCTTGTGGGTTAAGTAGAATCTTGAGACCTCAATTTGAGTGTTTTGTGCAAGCTAATAAACAGATACTCTTTATTATATGATAGAAGCCCAGAAGTGTGAATCACTTACAATGTGGCAGCCACTTTACCACCATGAAGTCACCTTTGTCTAAGAATGAAGCCCAATTCTCTGCAACAAGGCAGAGTTAGACCCAAGGTTATGAAAGCAAACCATGTCCTTATGATATCATTTGAACCCGGTCATTTAAATTCTATTTGACCAAAGCTTTATTCTTAAACTCGGTTATGTGAGGCAATAAATTCTATTTTGGGTCAAGCTAGTTTAGTTTGGATTTTTATTCAAGTATAATCAAAAGTAATCTCATCATCACAACTATGTTGTTATAAATTGTCTTATTTTTCTCCAGACATCAGATAATTTTGAAATAACCTTCCTGTAAATATTTCATTGCAAAACTAAGGTACATTACAAATTTTAAAGTATTTGGAGTCTAAGAAGGATGGAATGTCTGTGGAAATAATAAATGACTATATGGAAAATTATAGGATCTTCCCATCTGTTTTAGATCATGATATAAAGTTTACAGCTACATATTCTTCAATTACCAGAAACTTGAGAAATCTGCTCTTTAAACCATCCTTAACTTTTATTATTTCAACTTTGAGATAGCACAAATGTCAGCAAGTGATTGCTTTACTTAAAAAAAATAATTGTAGTTAACTGTTCAATTCCAGGTGGAAAATACATTTTTCCAAAAATACATACACTTGTTTTTGAGAATCTTACATTTTATTAAAGAAGATATACAGCCTGACCACTAAAATTATGTCCTGAAATCAGTACATGCTGCCTGAGTTTTGGCAAACGTTGTGTCATTGATCACGTATCTGCAGTCTGTATGAAGCTTTGTCAGTTTTCATGTGATCTGGACAACTCTTTGGCACTACTTAGTGGACATTGTCCGGGTTTAATATGAACTTCTATGTTTGGCATAAATCAGACATTTAGATTCCAATGGCTGTTCAATGCTCTTCTGGTCTATAGTACTGCCCCACTATCCATCATCATAACTCCTGCAGTTCTAATTGTATGTCATCTGAGTGACAACAGGTACTTCCTATCACTTCTGTGTTCTACATTCCTGTTGGAAATGGGAGATGGTTCTCATATGTGGTCACGGGGAAAGAATCTATAATCATGGAGCTTTAGAATCCTATCAAATTTCTATTAAAGAGGAAAAAAGCCTAGACACCAAACCTTCTGCTATTCCTATTGATCATTCATCCCTCAAGAAGGTACACAGCTTTTGTCATAACCTTTTATCCACAACTGAACAGAAACTGTTCTGTTCAACAGTGGTTCAAGATAGTAATGATAAAAACTGAAACCTGGGCTATATAGAAGCTTCCATATACATATAGTCCACAAATATTACACACACATACACACACACCCACACATATGCAAACATGCATGCACACTCATGCACACACAAACATACATAATAGTGAGCTTACCATATAATGAAGCAATAATACCCCTACAGTACTGGAGTAACAAATAGTACAGGAATAAGTGTGCAATTTATTTATTTATTTGTTTATTTGTTTGTTTGTTTGTTTATTGCATCAAGCTGGTATTTATCTAGAAGTTTTGTCCCTTCTGGCTAGTTTTCATGGTGCTAGAAGTTGCTATGCACACTAGCAGAGGAGAAATGTAAGAATTAACCATACCAACTATGAACCTTGAAAACTACAGACATGCCTGCCAGCATTATCCCCCAACACAACTGTTTTTTATGGTAGAAAGCTCTTTTTAAAACAATGTTGGTGCTAATTCATATGTTGAAGTTTGGAACAATTAGTTCACAGTTTATAAGTTGGTGGCTACATAACGCTCCAGCCTATTCATTCTATTGTCTATTACCAACACTCCTGGAAGACAAGGGGGGAAACTGCTCAGAGGAATTTTCTAAAAACAGTGAACTGTGAGAGAAAAATGAAGCATGGTATGAGAAATTGGGTATAATGGCAGTCTATTCCCTGTAGATTAATCTCCCTGAAACATCCTGCCAAAAGACTGCTTTTTATCTCTGGACTCTTAATATCCTTCTTGGCTGGGTTACTGAACTGGAAGGAGAGGTGCATTTGTAGACTTTTACTCATTTTTTTCCTTCAGGAATAAAATTGGGGGTTCTGTATTCTCATTCACATTAGAATAAAAAATGCTTTCTTTAAGTCAGCCTGTCTTAACACTTCCAAACAACTCAGACTTTAGGACTGCACAATGTAATCCAATTTAAAAGCAGCGGGTTGACTTATAGTAGTTCACACATTGTCAAAATTCAACCATACACTCATGTTAAAAGTGCACATAAATTTAGTGAGTGCTACAAGTGTGAAGTTAAAGGTGAGATTTTCACCCAGTTTCTTGGTCCCTAAATAATGAGATTTATAGAAAAGCTGGGATTTCAGACTCCAGAATTTAGGCTACAGAACTACATGAGCATGGCTGTAATGTGTAGATGTTATCATAACTTAAGTTTTCTTCACTTCATGAGAACTTCAATAGGCCATCATTTATTTACTTAACCAATAGTCCAATACTGGCTTCTCTTCTATGTACCAACCACCTTGACTATCCTGAATGTACCACTTGGTTAGTTTATATCTGTTTGGTATCTCCTTCTTGTTTGACAACTATTTATAAACATTGAATAGAACTATAAACCATATTCATTTCTTCATCTCAACATGTTTCTTATCTTATGTAAGAAAAAAAATCATTCTAGATCTAGAGTAAATGATATATGTTTTACTTTTAGGCTCTCTAATGGCTTGTCTCAACTTGACAGCATCTAGGGAGATAAACCTCTAGACATTCAGGTGATTGATTGCTTCAATGAGGTAAAAGGAACTGCCCACTGTGAGTGTCACCATTTACTAGGTAAATGAATCTAAGCTGCATGCAAGTGGAGAAAGCAAGAAGAGTACTGGGCTGCACACATTCACTCTGACTGTGGATGATCTGCTGCTTCAAGCTTGTACTGCCTTGACTTACACGCCAAAATAGAGCTGAAAGTGTAATTTAATATAAACCTTTGCTTCGTTCGGTTGCTTTTGTCAATGATCTTTTTATTACAAAATGAAAAACACTAAGACATGTTCCTTTATTTAGCATGAAATGTTACAGATTATTATGAGAGAAACCAAAGAAGAAAGTAATTTTTTTCACAGATTTCTATGAGGATTGATACTATGTTGTGTCATTTTAATAAGGAGACTGTATAGTTAGCAAATATAAAAATCACCTTGTTCACTCATCATAGCACCTCTATATACTTTTGGTCCCTTTCTGTTTACCACATTCTCCTGAAAAAATCAAACCAGGAGCCAGATGTGGTGGTATGTTGTGGTTTGAATGTAAAATGGCTCTCATAAGCTCATGTGCTTGAACACTTGGTCCCCAGGTGGTACTGCTTGTGGAGATGCAGAATGTAACTCATTAAAACAGGATTTATGATAAGTGCTTGCAATCCAGCTACTCAGATTAGATCTGAAGGACCATTCATGCCCAGGAGACCAGGAACAGAATAGGCAACATAGTGAGGAACAGCTTAAAGAACAGAAAATTAAAACCACAATAAAGTTCTATGGTACTTAGGTTAATAGTTTTTAACTAATGAAGATCATGAAATGTAATAGCTTATTATAACAACAAAAACAAAAACAAGATTACCCTTTTCTCCATTTTATTGACTCAGGGGTTTGTGCTTCACTGGGCAACTTCTCCATACTGTATTTGGTAGCCAGAACCACCCTTTGAGAACTTTTAATCTTCAGAGTTCTGTATGTGAGTCCAGGACACTCAGTTTTAATGGTATTTGTAGAGCATGGATGCTAGGTTTCAGATGGAAAGAGGCAGAAGTTGCCTATTTCTAAAGGTCTGATCTTAGAAATGACAAAATAATACTTTTACTACACCTTATTATCCAAAGCAAGACCAGGAAAATAGATTTGACCACTCGCTGTAAGAGACTGCAAATGATCGGCAGGATTGCTATCTGTAACTAGAAACTTTTACTACCAATAGTTAAATATTAACCATGTACCTATTACCATATCTACTATGTCACCTGTATGTGTGCACACATGCCCATGTCACACTGAGCAAAGTTGAATACTCTTTTACATTAGAATCTATCCACTTGACCAGGATCATTGTTTTATTAACATTTCTGTCCTCTGCATCACTATTTTCCCTCTTCACTCTGTGTGTGTGTGTGTGTGTGTGTGTGTGTGTGTGTGTGTGTGTGTATCAAAAGTAGATACAGAAAATGGTTATTCAGTTAACAGTGGTAAGATATGAAAGCATATACAACAAGTAACTGTATATGGATTGAGTAGAATATATGTACACCCACATATATGTAACAATTAAAGGTACTGAGGTAAAACCTAAGATGGCCTCTCTTACTGTAACTCCTAAATTAGTCTTTTCTGGGACTGTATGATGTGTCTTGTCTTTGAAATTTATATATGCTCCCCACTTTCTGGCTGGCTTACTGTCCTGTTAAGGTGGTCAGGCTAGAGCAATGACAGGGTCTCTCCTTTGGGTGGCAAGCAGTAGCCTATGGGGCTGGATGCACTTGACATGCAGAAGCTTCTCTCTAGGTGTTCCACTGTTGGCCCATGTAAGACTTGCTCTTCCGCCTCCTAGAGTGGTTGATAACAGGAATGAGATTATGGTTCTGTTTGGTGTATATATCAATAGTGGAATCCTGGGGAGTTTCAAAAGACATTTAAAAGATCTAATCACGGGTTTCAAGGCAGGAGAGGAAATGGATTGTAGCATTGTATCTGAAGAAAGAAAATGGTTGAAAACAGAATGTTCATTGGGGACCTGCACAACCTTAAAAAAGGGATCAGCTAGCTCTACAAACACTTTAAACAACATGAGAAGTATTGATAAAACAGGAAATGCGGTACTTGAGCCATACATCTGTTACCATGGAGAAGGTGAACAAAACTTTTCCTGGCAAGAAAAGAGCTTTGTATGCTCTCTGTAATAAAGTGGGGCTTCTTTGGAATCTGATATACACAGTGATACATGTACTCTGTTATGTGCATTGAAGTCTGTCACACAGTCTTCTGTTAAGATTACTTATTTACAGCCTAGTTATACTTTGTGCTTTTAGGAATATAATGCTTAGAATCATTTATTGCTGGGGAATTCTAACACTGGCCCTTTGTGTATGATTTTAATGAAAAAAATTGTTTTGTATTTTTGGAGATGAAACCCAAGAGTTTTCTTATTCTATAAAAAGTTCTGCCACTAGCTACCCAGATCCCTGGAAGTGTAATGATGTTGTTGTTTCTAAAGACTCTGCCACATCAAAATGAAACAGGAACACAAAATTACACTTTTGCACTCTACTCATTGAAATAAAGTAGGTAACTTCTCAGAGTAAAAAAAAAGAAAAAGAAAAAGAAAAGAAAGAAAAGAAAGAAAGGAAATGGAGGCTGTGCGTTTAAGAGGGAGCAAGGGGATTCATAGGAGGGTTGGAGGGATAAATAAGAGGAAGAAGTGTATCGATATGTTCATTTAAAATTTTAGATATAATATTAAAACATGTTTAAACAAAATTCCTACTCTGAAGCTATTTTATCCCTTGTATGCTTTATATTTTCTGTTCTACTCTATAGCAAAAGCTCTAGAAAATTGTTTATGTGAAACATCTTTAATTCCTTTTAACACTCAAACAAGATTTTTATTTGTCTTTCATCTAAATCTCCCTTCCCTTAACCACACAGTTACTTTGAAATGCAGACTCTAACTCTCTTTTCTTATCCTTCTCTATCTGTCAGGACCCAGGAGTCTATCTTACTGAATTAGAACAGCTTCCCACTGCTTTCTCCTAGACATTCTCCTTTCTAACCTTGGCTGCAAAAACAATGAGGTCCACTGATTCCCTTTACAGGAATCTGTACCCCCTCCACTTTTCTCAATGTCTTTCCTGAGTTCCAGCCTCAGTTCTACTTCAATCTTTATTGTCACTCACAATTTAAAAACTTTCTTTATTTTTTAAAGGGTGGATTTAATATGTTTATGCTTTTATTAATTTTTTCTTGCAACTTTATTTTTTTAAAAAGAGGTATACATATACAGATTTTTAAAGGCATTTTGGCATAACTATATGAATATTTTTGTCAGTACTTAATTCTTTCAGAGGTTTGATAGCATGCATTGAAATCCCACTAGTTACCATAAGCATGAAGTACATGTAGGACAGATATTGTCTGAGACTCCAGTACAACTTCTATTTCCAGACCAAATTCTTTGCTGTTCTTAATGGCCCTCTTGATATTACCACTTGGATATTAAATCAGAATCCCAAGCTACCATGTCCCCAAATGAACTGCTAATCTCACCCCAAATTTTCCTCCCACAGATTTCCCATCTCCATAAATGATAACGCCATGCTTTCCAGTTGCTCTGGCCAAAATGTTAGCCCAGTCATTGACTCCAAATCCTTCTGATTTTGTCCCCACTGGATCATTCTTTAATGTACTTTATCTGAGCTCTTCTTACCAACATGTCTTACTTAGATTATTCAAATATCACCCACTCTTATTTCTTTAATGGTCTGTTCTCACCACAGTATACACCGGGATAGAAGAATATTTTAAATATAAGCCAAATTATCTCATTCATCCATCCATCCATCCATCCATTCATTTAAATCTCTGTAGTAACTTCTGATTCACTCAGAAATAAATGGTTATGTCCTTATACTTCCCTTCAACAATGATGTATAGTTGATTCTCACCTCTGTTATTCTGTGCATATGATCTTATGCTTTACTGTCCTGACAACCACTGTAGTCTTGACTGTGCTCACTCTTGGATCACAGGTTTTTTAAAGAGCCCTTAAACCTATACATACCTCTGTCAACCAGTCTCTTTTGTCCTATCCTCAAGGACACATTTTGATCTGCCTGCCTATTGGTTTAGTTTATGTGTCCTTTCCAGTCTTCAATCTCCATAATTGCAGTGGATTCTGTGACTGTGGATTATCAAGGCCAGCATCTACACCAAGGATTGCAAAGATGTGTTGCATCAGTAACTCCATCTTCTTTCTCTGTTCCATGAAGTTGCACGTGTTGTACAAGAGGTATTTGCACTACCCATTGCTAGACATTTCCTTAATCATGACGTTGAGTGACATAAGAAGGTGACACTTTTAGAGTTTTACATCATTATCACTGATCATGTGTCCCTATCTTTTTGTGTTCCCCTTCATTTTAAATGTGTTATTCAAAAATAGAAGTAGTTACTTCCTTTTCTTCTGAATCCCTAACTTCTCACCTTTCCTTGTTTACTCTTGACCAGTATATATACTTTTTATATATATTCTAGATCCACATATACCCCCATCATCACATACTCCATCCTTGCCAGATCGTGACAGGAAGTAACCCTGCAGACAGCCATGGAAGATCTCTCCCAAGATACTGTTTTTCTTCTTTTATCAGATATTTTTTTTATATTTACATTTCAAATGTTTTTCCCTTTCTGTGTTTTCCCTCCAGAACCCCCCTATCTCCTCTCCTCCTGCTTCTATGAAAGTGTTACCCCACCAATCCACCCACTCCCTCTCACCTCCCTACCCTGGCATTCCCCTACACTGGGGCATTGATCCTAGATTCAATCTTAGGGACCAGAGATTTCTGGCATGGTACTAGGACTCAGTGTAGCTTTCACCATCATTTCTGCCCCAGTCTCCTTGTTCTCTGTGCTTTAAGCTTTGCCTCTGCGAATATTTTTAAATTTGGCTCCATAATTTCTGTCTTTGGTGTTTGCTACTGTCTGGAGCAATGTGTCACTCTGTTTTAACAGCATTTGCACATTCTTTTGTAAAAACTCAACACTTGAGCAATGATGATGCCTTCTAGACACATTATTGAGAAATGGTGAAAAACTTGAGCTTCTCAGATAAATTTGCGGTGAGTTTTTGTTTACTTTATTTGTATCTGTGTGTGTTTAACATGTTTTGTTGGGATTTTGTTAACGTATTATCTTGTAATTCTGTAATATTATTGACGTATTTTAAAAATAAGAACATTTTATGTTTTGCAATTAACATTCCTCTTGTAAATGCTCGCTTACAGTGTTGTTTTTGCTAACTTGGTAGCATGTTTCTAATTAAGGGTAAGGTTAGGAATTTGCATATTTGTTGCTATTGTAGATGAAAGCTATTTTATTGCATTTATATGGGACATTTGGGATAGCATATTTTATATTTAGAACACCTATCTATCTTAGTGTCTTTTCCGTTAGCTATGATAAAATCCTGTGACAAAAGAAATTTAAGGGAGAAAGAGCTTATTTTTGGTTCATAGTTCAAAGTATAGTTCATCGTGGTGGGTAAGTCAAGGCAGCAAGTACTCAAAGTAAATGGTCACTTCATACCCACAATGAGGAAACAGAGGGTAATGAAAATTTATGTGGGTTCCTTGGTTACTTGCCTCCATTTGTGTAGTCTATAATCCCAGCCAGGGAATGGTGTTGTTGACAATGAATATACAGTCAAGATAACTCCCATAGGCTTTCTCAGAGGCCCATTTTCCAGATAATTCTACATCCTGTCAAGGTGATAAATGGCACCATCAGGAAATTTTAGCATCTTTCCTAGTTCCACACTTCAAAAAAATATAGTTGTTTCTCATAATTGTAATAGATATTATTATCTCATCTCTGACTATATTTCTTGGTGATGTTTGTTATTTAAAATCATCTGGTTAACAAAAAATTTCCATCAACAAGAATAGCATAGGCTCATTAATATTAAGAATATGTTTTAATAGTACATGTTCTAGAGTAAAATGCTTGAGGAAAAAGGCAGATGTGTTTGTACATGCTTGAAATGCCAATGCTGCAAAAGAGGAGGCAGAAGGCCTAACCTAGTCTACATTGTAAACTCTATGCCTGGTTGTTTTATTGTAGGGAAGGAGTGCATTGGCAGATAGGGGACAAGGAATGCTGCAGAGAACTTACCATGCAACAGATCTATATGAGAGATTTATTAGAGGGTAAGCAGGCCTCAGCTGAGATGAGGACAAGGGAGAGAGTGAGATCAGAGTCAGAGAGAAATCAGAGACAGAAAGACAGAGTGACAGAGGCATAGAACCGGGCATGATGGCAGGGTCTTTATAATGGCACATGTATGTGACTTGTGGAGACAGTCACACACATGTGTCACATCTGGCAATGGGTGATGATATGACTGCTCACACTGAATCATGGAAGGTGGACTGGGGAAAACCTGCTTCTGCAATGTGGGCAGTTTCTAACACTAGTGAGAGCCTGTCTCAAAACACCAACAGCAAAACCATAAACCAGGTGAATATCTGCTTGCACATACTTGTAATATATGTTCCAATATTTGTATTTGATAGTATGTTATATATATCTTACTCATGTCATTCTATTCATTTCCTGGAATGCCACATATTATATTTATCTACAATTCTATATTTTCAACCAGAAGTTTACCATGCAGATGACTTGTTGGGAACTTTACTTGGTATGAGTCCTCTTTTTCCTCATTCTTTTCTTCCATCAATGTGTCCAGTATGTATCTTTTTCATGGAGTCTTTGATTCCACACTTGGAGGGTAAACCTAAGAAGGAGGCTGCTTTAGGACAACTCAAAATGTTTCAACCAGCCTGATACACTTCCCTGAAGTTGTAAGATTCTCTAACTTTGTATAACAATATGCACATAGTAAAAATCAGTGTCAGAAAGCAGAGAGATTCTAAGGTTTATAATTGCTTTTTTAGGAGTGTAGTGTTGAACATAACCTAATAAGCAAAAATATCTAGAATAAAACTAGTGTTGTGATAAGAGCAAGGCCATCAGAACAAAGTTGAATTGACTCATAAAATCTTAACATCATTCTATGAGCACTGTTTGTTAAGTCAGCTCACAAGACCTTAGATGAAGTTCCATGTTACACTGGTAGGCATCAGTCCTGGATCTAGCAAACATAAGAGGAAAGAAGAAAATGCAGCACGGTTACTCTGCTTGCACTGTGTGGCAAACACACTTCTTAGTCTTAGTGTAGGCTTCTTGATAATGAAGCCAGACATTCAAAGCTTGTAGAGCTGGAGACTGGCAAGCGAGATACGCAGCAAAATAAGTATTTATGCATAGCTGCCCAGTAGTCTACAGTTGGCATCTTATTAAAAAGACAGATGTGAGAAAACTGCTGATCTCAAAGTAGCAACATTTACAAAACTCCTTTGCTTCTCACGATACTCTCAATCAGAACAATCAATTGAAAGCATGAAATCAAGCTACCCTCACATAGGATCCATTCTTTCTCCCAGTTCTACTGGCATGGCAAAATCTCTGTTCTCCAAAGGCTACCCAATATCATACACTGAATCAGGCATAATTCAATTACTCTGTTGGTGCAAAAGAGGTCCCTTTGCATCACCCAGTATAACTTTGGTTGGGGGAAGATATGTGGATATTTTTTTCTGGAGGTGTTGAAGAACAGAGTTCATTTTAAGATTTTGAGGAAAGCAATTCAAAGATTACAGCACAAGGATCAGTTGACACATTACAATGTCTGCATTAGTACACATGCACAAGCACTGATCCCTGTCTTCCAAAGCTACAAACCCTGGGTGTCGCCCTTGTTGCATGTATGTGCATCTGCTGAGCCAGCGTCCTCTGCCACTTTGACTCAAAACTGTCCTCTGCATCCAGGCATTAAGTCACTATACCGGACACGCACCACTGGAATGCTGTGACCTACATACGGTGTATGTGGTTTGCATTTTCAGTAACTGGGAGGCAATTTAATTGTCTGACTCAATTACAGTAAGTGAGAGCCAGACTGCCAACTCTTCATTCACCTCATTGTAAATGGACCCCTCAGAATCAAGCCAGCTTCGTGATGGAGAAGCTGGGTCAGCAAAGCTGTTGGGGAAGCACAAATGTTAGAGTCTTTATTTTGAGTGAGCTCTTGGTTTCCTCCATCCTTTGTTTCCAGATCTGGCTTTTTGAAACTGGTCAAACTCTAGGACCAAGCGTGCAATTGAGTTTGACTTGCACAGATTAGGGATCTTATTTGGGGCAATAGTTTTCTTAGGATAAAGCCAAAAGAGAAATCCTGCCAAGCTGTAGAAACCTTGCTTTATCTGTTTTGTCCTGCTGTTTGTTTTATTAAGCTGTAAGGCATGCTTTCTATGTGGAACTCTATGTGGAACATGCTTTGATTCTATACTTGTCTCAGTCTCAGCAACAGGGAATTAGTTCTGATGCATGAGACTAGACTGCTTGATGTCCTCTTGAGTCCTGTGCAGACTGGTTTGCCAAGGGACTGTTGTGACTTGCCAAACCTGGCTTCTGACCAAAGAGTGCAAAGCAGGAAGAGCCAGAGAACTGTCAATCATCAAGAAGCATCCCAGTATCCATGGAGAAATAACCAGTCTGACTCTTGCTTTCTGTGCCTAATAGCCAAGGAATGTGTTCGAGCCTTCTTATTTGGAACTAGCCAAGCAGTAGGTGTTAAGCATTCTCATCTTTGGAAATTGTGGTAAGAGATAATGGAAGGAATTCTAGACAAGAATAAGGATGGAGCCTGCCAGTTACCATGATAAGCCTTTGAAAAATGCAGGCAACATTCTAGCAAGAATAGGAAAATATAGTGAGAGGACATCCTGGATTTTATGTTTTGGCACTAAAAGCACCTAATATTTATAGTTGCTATAAAAAGTCCTACAGCTTGATATAGGCAGACAGCCACCAACACTTCTTAAACACTGTAGTAGCCATAATAGAAACATTTTAGTCCCATAAGCTAAGTTTAACTTACCAAATGAAAGGCTCAGAATGCAACAGAAATGGCCAAGAGGAAAAAAAGACCTTTAACCCGAAGCAACCTTTTTTAATTTGGTAAAAGATAGATGATGTAATTTACCATCTAAATTTTTTCTAAAAGATTTTTTTAACTTTTATTTATGTATTATACACACACACACAGACACATCATCCTATGTATATGAGTACTTACATCATGTATGTGTACCACATGCAAGGTTGGTGCCTGTAGAGGCCAGAATATGGCATTGGATTCCCTGGAACAGAGTTACACATGTTTCCACAATTTAATGAGCCACAGTAGTTGACATGAACTGAATTGGGGTTCTTTACAAGAGCAGCCAGTGCTCTTATCCACTGAGCCATTATAGACAATCCTTAATTCTTTCTAAGGATGAACCTAAACCTCATTAACTACATTCACCTTTTCTTTCTCTGGATATAATTTTATGTTACATGATCTGGCTCATATTTTACCTTCTGTGTGAGACTTTGGAATACCATAACTTGCTCATATAGAGTACATATACACAATACATTGATTAACACAATACATTTCCATTGTACCTAAAGGCATCATCTCAAAGTCATATGTTTGTAAATATTTCTCTGGAATTTAACTGCAAAGGAAGTTCTCAGAACACTGACATTTATTCTATGGAAACTTTTTTTTTTTATATTCATGTTTATTCATTTGAGGACATTGTGGCAGAACACCTGACCTTCCAGCAAGGAAGAGACAAAATGTCATATCCCAGTTTCTCTTCTTTCTGGACTGTGTCAAAATTTTTAGGGTTTTATTGACTTTCTGGTCTGATGGATCGGCACACACTTGTGATACACAGGAACAATCCAAGAGTTCATTTGCTTACAGCCGTGTCCACTGGCTGCTCTCTGGAAGGCAGGAGCAGCAGTTTCAATACACCTAAGGCCATGAGGCAAACATGCAATGAGCCTGTGGACCATCCCATTCACAGGCCTGGAGAAAAACAGCAAAACTTCTATGAAGGGAGACACTTGTTATCAGTAGTTATTTTATTGTAAAGGCTGGATTCCAGGGCAAAGAATATTCCATCAGCTTTTCTGTGACTACTGATCACTTCCTACAGGTTCCTTTCTGGTTCTGGCTGGCCTCTGTTTCCATGGCCATTTCTTTCCAGAAGATCTACTCTGAGCACAAAGAGGGCAATCATTCCCACAAAACCCTTCTTGGTGTGGAAATATATCCCAGAATCCTATTTACATATATCCCAAAAACTGTCCCCTTCTCAGTCCCCCCTCCCACAGTCCCCTTTCTACTCCTCACCTCTTCTCTTCTGAGAGGGTGCTGCCCTGCTCCAGATATCTCCCCACCCTAGCGCATCAAGTTTCTACAGGGTTAGGAACATCCTTTCCCACTGTCAATACAAAGCATCCCTATGTGCTGGGGTCTTCAGTCCTGCCATTTGGTTGGTGGCTCAGTCTCTGAATGTTGCCAAAGGTCCAGATCAGTTGAATCTGTTGTTCTTCCTGTGGAGTTCCTATCCCCTTCATGATCTTCAGTTCCTCTTCTAACTCTTCTAATAAGAGTCACTGTCCTCTGTCCAATCTTTGCTGTGGCCATCTGTCTCTGTTTCAGTCAGCTCCTGTGTACAACCTATCACAGTAAGGTTATGCCAGGCTCCTGTCTGCAGGCAGAGTGTCATTAATAATGTCAGGGACTGATGCTTACCCATGGGTTGTGTCTCAAGTTGGGGCTGTTATTGTTTCACTATTCCTTTAGACTCTGCTCTATTTTTGTTCCTGCATTGCTTTCAGACGGGACAAATTTGGGGTCAAAAATTTTGTAGGTGTGTTGGTGTCCTTATCCCTACACTGGGAGTCCTGCTGGCTACAGAAGGTGGCCTCTTCTGGTTTCATGTCCCAGCTGTTAGGTATCTTGGCTAAAGTCACTTTCATCAGCTCCTGGGAGCCTTTCCTATCCCACGTTTTATGGGGCTTCCTAAGATTCCCTCCTTTCCTCAACCTTCAGCAGCTACAGATTTCCATTCATTCTTTTTTTTTTTAATTTATTTATTTTATGTGTGTGAGTGCACTGTAGCTGTCCTCAGACACACCAGAAGAGGGCATCAGATCCCATTACAGATGGTTGTGAGCCACCATGTGGTTGCTGGGATTTGAACTCAGGACCTCTGGAAGAGCAGTCAGTGCTCTAACCACTGAGCGATCTCTCCAGCTCCCTCCATTCATTCTTATGTCCCCCTGGCTCTCTTTCTTGTCTTTCCACACACCAGGTCCTAAACCCCCCATTCCCCTCTCTAATTCATCTTCGGCCCAGTTTGCTTCTTTCCTCTGGCTATTACAACTATTTTATTCACCTTTCTAAGTGCGATTCAAGCATTCTTTCATGGGCCCTCTTACTTGTTTTCTTTAAGGCTTTGGGGCATATCATGGATATTTTATTCTTTAAGGTTAATATCCACTTATCAGTGGGTACATACTATGCATGTCCTTACCTCACTCAGAATATTTTCTAGTTCCATCCATTTGCCTGAAAAATTCCTGTGCCTCTCAAGTTTTTTATATCTTTGCTTTCAAAGTTTGAGTTTGCAAGTCATAGATAGTTGGTTTTATATGAAATGAGATGAGATGAACTTCAAACCTGATTAAAACAAAAAACTTTGCCATGTTTCATGACAAATAGAGTACCTCATGTGGAAATAGCCCAAACTAGAATTTCATTTTTATTTTTTTACACACAAAATACAGTTTCCCTTATTTGACTTTAAATTTTATATTCAACTTATGTTTTCTGCTGGTTCTTTACATGGAAATTTAAAGTTATCCTGCATCCTTTTGGGAAAGATATGGAATTATTAAAATCAATTATGCCTTACGGTAAAATAAAGTATTGTTCAAAATGTCAAGGCATATTCTCTGTCTACATTTTCCAATCTGTCTTTAAAACATACACTTGGGTGATCCAGGGACACAGGCCTGGTGAGAAGGCGTTCCGAGTAGCCAGGAAGCAGAGAGATCTCTGCCAAGCACTTGGAAAGTGTGTCGCCCTTCGCTTGGTTCGGGGAACCAGGAACCCTGCATTGGGCGGTCTATTTCAAGCCAGCACCCCTGGGTTGCATAGCAGGTGCACAGGCCATCTGCCACCAGGAACAGCAGAGATCCAGGGACACAGGGCTGGTCAGAAGGCGTTCCAAGTAGCCAGGGAGCAGAGAGATCTCGGCCAAACGCACAGAAAGTGCCCACCCCTCCCCTGCTTGATTGAGAGAACCAGGAACCCTGCTTTGGGCTGTCAGTTATCAGCCTGCGGCCCATGTTTACAGAATGGATTCTCAGGCCATCTGCCACCAGGAACCCTCAGAGATCCAGGAACACAGGCCAAGTACAACGAAGAGGCGAGAACCAATCACTGACAACAAGACCACATGTAAACACAGACAACAAGATGGCAAGAGGAAAGTGAAAGGACATACCCCAGGGAACCCAAGACAACGTGGCAACACCAGAACCCAGCTCCACTATTACAGCAAACAGCAGAATGCCAAACACTCCAGAAAAAGAAGACTCAGACCCAAAATCATACCTCAAGATGGTGGCAGAGATCTTTAAACAAGAATGGGAGGAAAAGCATAAAGAATTAGAAACTTTTAAAGAAGAAACAAGAAAAACACCCAAAGAACTCAAAGAACTAGAGGAAAACAGAACCAAAGAGATGAAGGAATGGAACAAGGAATTTAAAATGGAAAAGGACTTAATAAAGAAAACACTAAAAGAAACAACTCTAGAGGTAGAAAAGCTAAAAAAGAAATCAGGAGTCAGAGTCACAGATGCAAGCATTTTCATCACACTACAAGAGATGGAAGAGCTAATCTCAGGGATGTAATACAAAATCTCCAAACTATTCCACAAAATGGAATCAGATAGAACACTACCTAATTCATTTTTTGAGGTCATAATAACCATCATTCCTAAACCACACAAAGACCCTACAAGGAAAGAGAACTTCAGACCAATCTCACATATGAACGCTGATGCAAAAATACACAACAAAATCCTTGCAAACCGAATCCAAGAAGACATCAAAACGATCATTCACCATGATCAAGTAGGCTTCATCCCTGGGATGCAGGGATGGTTTAATATATGGAAATCCATCAATGTAATCCACCATGTAAATAAACTCAAAGAAAAAAACAACATGGCCATCTCACTAGATGCTGAGAAAGCATTAGACAAAATTCAACACCCCTTCATGTTAAAAGTCTTGGAAAGAACAGGAATCTAAGGCCCATACCTAAACATAATAAATAAACGCAATATACAGCAAACCAACAGCCAACATCAAACTTAATGGTGGGAAACTTGAAGCAATCAAACTAAAATCAGGGACTCGACAAGGCTGCCCACTCTCCCCCTACCTATTCAACATAGTACTGGAAGTCCTGGTAGGAGCAATTAGACAGCAAAAGAAAATCAAAGGGATAAAAACTGGAAAGGAAGAAGTAAAAAAATCACTATTTTCAGATAACAAGATAGTATAAGTAAGTGACACCAAAAATTCCACCAGAGAACTTCTACAGCTGATAAACAAGTTCAGCAATGTGGCTGGATATAAAGTGAACTCAAACAAATCAGTAGCCTTCCTCTACTCAAAGAACAAAAAAGCAGAGAAAGAAATTAGGAAAAAGATACCCTTCACAATAGTCACAAACAATATGAAATACCTTGGTGTGACTCTAACTAAGGAAGTGAAGGACCGGTATTACAAGAACTTCAAATCTCTAAAGAAGGAAATTGAAGAAGATCTCAGAAAATAGAAAGATCTCCCATGCTCATGGATTGGAAGGATCAACATTATAAAAATGGCCATCTGACCAAAAACAATCTACAGATTCAATGCAATCCCCATCAAAATTCCAGCCCAATTCTTCATAGAGTTGGAAAGAGAAATGTGCAATTTCATCTGGAATAACAAAAGACCTAGAATAGTGAAATCCATCCTCAACTACAAGAAAACATCTGTGGGAATCACCATCCCTGACCTCAAGCTATATTACAAGGCAATTGTGCTAAAAACTGCATGGTACTGGTACAGAGATAGGCACATGGATCAATGGAATAGAATAGAAGATCCAGAAATGAGCCCTCATATATATGGTCACCTGATTTTTGACCGAGGAGCTGTAAACATTCAATGGAAAAAGGACAGCCTATTCAACAAGTGGTGTTGGTCCAACTAACACTCAGCACGCAGAAGAATGAAAGTAGACCCTTTCTTATCTCCTTGTACAAAGATCAAGTGCAAGTGGATCAAAGATCTTCACATTAAACCAGGTACACTGAAACTATTAGAAGAGAAAGTAGGGAAAACTTTAGGACACATAGAGACAGGAGAAAATTTCAAGAACAGAACACCAGTGACTCGAGCTGTAAGGTCAAAGATTGACAAATGGTACTTAATGAGATTGCAAAGTTTCTGTAAGGCTAAGGACACTGTCAAAAAACCAAAACAGCAACCAACAGAGTGGGAAAAGCTCTTTACCAACCCCACATCAGATAGAGGCCTAATATCCAAGGCATACAAAGAACTGAACAAGCTAGACACTAGAGAACCAAACAACCCTATTAAAGAATGGGGTACAGAGCTAAACAAAAAGTTTTCAATTGAGGAATAACGAATGGCTGAGAAACATCTAAGGAAGTGCTCAACATTATCAGCCATCAGGGAAATGCAAATCAAAACTACCCTGAGATTCCACCTCACACCAGTCAGATTTGCCAAGTAAAAAATTCAGATAACAGCAGATGCCGGCAAGGATGTGGAGAAAGAAGAACACTTCTCCACTGTTGGTGGGGTTGTAAACTGGTACAACCACTCTGGAAATCAGTCTGGCAATTCCTTAACAAATTGGACATAATACTACTGGAAGACCCAGTTATTCTACTTCTGGGCATATACCCCAGGGAAGCTCCAACATACAACAAATACACATGTACCACAATGTTCATAGCAGCTCTATCTATAATAGCCAGAAGCTGGAAAGAACCCAGATATCCTTCAGTAGATGAATGGATACAAAAATTGTGGTACATTTACACAATGGCGTACTACTCAGCCATCAGAAACAATGACTGAAAAACGTTCTTAAGAAAATAGATTTTGATTTGTCTTGAAATATCTTCGTCTCTCCATCGATGGTGATTGATAGTTTTGCTGGGTATAGCAGCTTGGGCTGACACTTGTGCTCTCTTAAGGAGTGCATGATGTCTGTCCAGACTCTTCTAGCTTTCATAGTCTCTGTTGAGAAATCGGGTGTGAGTCTGATTGGTCTGCCTTTATATGTTACCTGACCTTTTTCCCTTACTGCTTTTAGTAATCTTTCTTTACTTTGGGCGCTTGATGTTTTTACTATTATGTGTGGGGAGGTATTTCTTTTCTGGTCCAACCTATTTGGAGTTCTGAAGGCTTCTTTTATGCTCGTGGTCATCTCATTCTTGAGGGTAGGGAAGTTTTCTTCTATGATTTTGTTGAAGATATTTACTGTGCCCCTTAGTTGATACTCTTCTCCCTCTTCTATTCCTATTATCCTTAGGTTCGGTCTTCTCATTGTGTCTTGGATTTCCTGGACATTTTGGGTGAGGAGCTTTTTGTTTTTTGCATCTTCTCTGGCTGTTTTGTCTATGTTTGCAATGTTGTCTTCTGCCCCCGAGATTCTCTCTTCGATTTCTTGTAATCTATTAAAAATGCTTGTTTCTGTGACTCCTGATTTTTTTTTTTTTTTTTTTTTTTTTTTTTTTTTTTTGGTGTTCTGACTCTAGGATTATCTCTTTTAGTGTTTTCTTTATTGTGTCAATCTCTGTTTTAATTTCCCTCTTCCATTCCTTTATTTCTTTGGTTCTGTTTTCCTCTAGTTCTTTGAGTTCTTTGAGTGTTTTTCTTGTTTCTTCTTTAAAAGCTTCTGAATCTTTTTGCTTTTCCTCCCTTTCTTGTTTAAGTAACTCTATCAGCGTCTTGAGGCATGATTTCAGGTCTGTGTCTTCTTTTTCTGGAGTGTTTGGAGTTCCGATGTTTGCTGTTATGGGAGAGCTGGGCTCTGGTGTTGCTAGATTGTCTTGGTTCCCTTGGGATATACTCTTTCTCTTTCCTCTTGCCATTTTGTTGTCAGTGATATGTTCTTACCTTTTCCTTGTATCTGGTCTGTGTCCCTGGTTCTCCACTGGTTGAGGTGTCAGATGGGTCAAGCCCTGTTTTATGCCTCAGAGTCATTGGGTGTGAGCAGAAGTTCCAACGTTCTGTTTCTGTTTGCTGGATCAGGCACGGCAGGGCAGGGCAAGGCAGGGGGTGTACTTTCCTGGTGTACTCCACAGAGATCTTTCTGCTCCCCTGCAGCCCAGGTCTCCCACCCACCAGTTTCTCAGCCTCTAAGAGCCTCCGTTCCCGGTGGCAGATGGGCCAGGCTCTTCTCTACATCCAGAAGTCACCTCCAGGTGGAAACAGAAGTTCTAATTTTCTGTTCCCAATCGCTGGATCAGGCAGGGCGGGGCAGGGCAAGTTACCGTGTGTACTTTCTGTGTGCACTCCGCAGAGATCTCTCTGCTCCCCTGCAGTCTTGGTCTCCCACTCACCAGTTGCTCAGCCTCTATGAGCCACCATTCAGCCTGGAAAGTAGGCCAGGCTCCGCTCTGCATCTGGAAGTCGCCTCCGGGTGGAGACAGAAGTTCTAATTTTCTGTTCCCAATCGCAGTTGCTCAGCCTCTATGAGCCTCCATTCTGCCTGGCAGGTAGGCCAGGCGCCGCTCTGCGTCCGGAAGTCGCTTCCGGGTGGAGACAGAAGTTCTAATTTTCTGTTCCCAATCGCAGTTGCTCAGCCTCTATGAGCCGCCATTCTGCCTGGCAGGTAGGCCAGGCGCCGCTCTGCGTCCGGCCCATCTGACCACAAACCCAGCACTACAACGAATTATAGGTGGAAAACCCAATACAATGAGGGAAAATACAGCCTAGTAAGAACAAGAAAACTCCTAAACAAGAAAACTAAAAGAAGAAAAAAACACAGACACAACTCAACCCAAAAAAGCAATAATAGCAGGAAACGGAAACAACTATTCCTTGATATCTATTAACATAAATGGTCTCAACTCCCCAATAAAGAGACATAGACTATCAGACTGGATACATAAACAAAATCCAGCCTTTTGCTGCATACAGGAAACTCATCTCAGAGAAAAAGACAGACACTATCTCAGAGTAAAAGGGTGGGAAAAAAACTTCCAAGCAAACAGCTCCAAGAAGCAAGCTGGAGTGGCTATTCTAATATCGAATAAAGTAAATTTCCAAACAAAAGTTACCAAAAAAGATAAGGAAGAACACTTTTTACTCATTACCGGGGAAATCTGTCAGGAGGAACTCTCAATCCTTAACATATATGCTCCAAATAAAAAATCACCCACATTCACAAAAAAAACCCTACTAAAGCTCAAAAAATACATTTCACCCCACACAATAATAGTGGGAGACTTTAATACCCCACTCTCACCAATGGACAGATCAGGGAAACAGAAACTGAACAAGGACACTGCAAAACTAGCAGAGACTTTGAACCAACTAGAATTAATAGATATATACAGAACATACTATCCCAAAGTAAAGAATTCACCTTCTTCTCATCACCCCATGGCACCTTCTCGAAAATTGACCACATAATTGTACACAAAACGAGCCTCCATAGATATAAGAAGATTGAAATACTCCCATGCATCCTCTCAGATCACCATGGTCTACGGCTGGTCTTTAACAACAACAAAGACAACAAAAAGCCCACACACACATGGAAACTAAACAATGCTCTGTTAAAGGATAGCAGGGTCAAAGAAGAAATAAAGAAAGAAATTAAGGATTTTCTAGAATTCAACGAAAACAAAAACACAACATACCCAAACCTATGGGATGCAATGAAAGCACTTTTGAGAGGAAAACTCATAGCCCTAAGTGCTTCCAAAAAGAAACTGGAGAGAGCTCACATCAGCAACCTGACAGCACAGCTAAAAGCCCTAGAACAAAAGGAAGCAGATATACCTAAAAAGAGTAGACGGCAAGAAATAATCAAAATTAGGGCAGAAATAGACCAAATAGAAACAAAAAGAACCATTGAAAAAATCAACAAAACCAAGAGTTGGTTCTTTGAGAAAATCAACAAGATTGATAAACCCCTAGCCAGACTAACTAGAGGGCAAAGAGAGAGTATCCAAATTAACAAAATCTGAAAGGAATGTGGGGACATAACAACTGAAACTGAGGAAATTCAAGAAATCATCAGATCCTACTACAAAAACTTATACTCCACAAAATTGGAAAATCTGGAGGAAATGGATGAATTCCTAGACAGATACAAGGTCCCAAAGTTAAACCAGGACCAAGTAAACCATCTAAATAACCCTATAACACCTAAAGAAATAGAAGAAGTCATCAAAAGCCTCCCAACCAAAAAAAGCCCAGGTCCAGACGGGTTCAGTGCAGAATTTTATCAGACTTTTATTGAGGATATAACGCCAATACTCGCCGAACTATTCCAAAAGATAGAATCAGATGGAATATTACCCAACTTATTTTTTGAGGCTACAATAACCCTCGTACCTAAACCACACAAAGACCCTACAAGGAAAGAGAACTTCAGACCAATCTCACTTATGAACATTGATGCAAAAATACTCAACAAAATCCTTGCAAACCGAATCCAAGAACACATCAAAACCATCATTCATCATGACCAAGTAGGCTTCATCCCTGGGATGCAGGGATGGTTTAACATAAGGAAATCCATCAACGTAATCCACCATATAAACAAACTCAATGACCAAAATCACATGGTCATCTCACTAGACTCTGAGAAAGCATTCGACAAAATCCAACACCACTTCATGTTAAAAGTCCTGGAAAGAACAGGAATCCAGGGCTCATACTTAAACATAATAAACGCAATATACAGCAAACCAACAGCCAACATCAAACCTAATGGCGAGAAACCTAATGGCGAGAAACTTGAAGCAATCCCACTAAAATCAGGGACTCGACAAGGCTGCCCACTCTCCCCCTACCTATTCAACATAGTACTGGAAGTCCTGGCTGGAGCAATTAGACAGCAAAAGGAGATCAAGGGGATACAAATCGGAAAGGAAGAGATAAAAACATCACTCTTTGCCGATGACATGTTAGTGTACTTGAGTGACCCCAAAAATTCCACCAGAGAACTCCTACAGCTGATAAACAAGTTCAGCAAAGTGGCTGGATACAAAATTAACTCAAACAAATCAGTAGCCTTCCTGTACTCAAAGGACAAACATGTGGAGAAAGAAATTAGGGAAAACGTACCCTTCACAATCGTTACAAAAACTATGAAATACCTTGGTGTGACTCTAACTAAGCAAGTGAAGGAACTGTATGACAAGAACTTCAAACCTCTAAAGAAAGAAATTGAGGAGGATCTCAGAAAATGGAAAGATCTCTCATGCTCATGGATTGGAAAAATCAACATCTTATAAATGGCCATCCTACCAAAAGCAATCTACAGATTCAATGCAATCCCTATCAAAATTCCAACCCAGTTCTTCATAGAATTGGAAAGATCAATGTGCAATTTCATATGGAATAACAAAAGACCTAGAATAGCGAAATCTATCCTCAACAACAAAAAAACATCTGCGGGAATCACTATCCCTGACCTCAAGCTATATTACAAGGCAATTGTGCTGAAAACTGCATGGTACTGGTACAGAAATAGTCATGTGGATCAATGGAATAGAATAGAAGATCCAGAAATGAGCCCTCATGTATATGGTCACCTGATTTTTGACAAAGGAGCAGTAAACATTCAATGGAAAAAGGACAGCCTATTCAACAAATGGTGCTGGTCCAAATGGCACTCAGCATGCAAAAGAATGAAAATAGACCCTTTCTTATCTCCTTGTACAAAGCTCAAGTGTAAGTGGATCAAAGATCTCCACATTAAACCAGATACACTGAAACTATTAGATGAGAAAGTAGGGAAAACCTTAGAACACATAGGTACAGGAGAAAATTTCCTGAACAAAACACCAATGGCTCAAGCTCTAAGGTCAAAGATTAACAAATGGGACTTAATGAGATTGCAAAGTTTCTGTAAGGCTAAAGACATCGTCAAGAAACCAAAACGGCAACCAACAGAATGGGAAAAGATCTTTACCAACACCACATCAGATAGAGGCCTTATATCCAAGGTGTACAAGGAACTCAAAAAGCTAGACACCAGAGAATCAAATAACCCTATTAAAAAATGGGGTACAGAGCTAAACAAATCATTTTCAGTTGAGGAACACCGAATGGCCGAAAAACATCTGAGGAAGTGCTCGACATCCTTAGCCATCAGGGAAATGCAAATCAAAACAACCCTGAGATTCCACCTCACACCAGTCAGATTGGCCAAGATCCAAAACTCAGATGACAGCAGATGCTGGCGAGGCTGCAGAGAAAGAGGAACACTTCTCCACTCTTGGTGGGGTTGCAAACTAATACAACCACTCTGGAAATCTGTCTGGCGATACCTCAGAAAATTGGATATAGTACTACCTGAAGACCCAGCTATTCCACTTCTGGGCATATACCCCAGAGACCCTTTAATACACAGCCAAGATATATGCACCACAATGTTCATAGCGGCACTATTTATAATAGCCAAAAGCTGGAAGGAACCCAGATGTCCTTCAGAAGATGAATGGATACAAAAATTGTGGTACATGTACACAATGGAATACTACTCAGCCACCAGAAACAATGACTTAACCAAATTCTTAAGAAAATGGCTGCATCTAGAGAATATCATCCTGAGTGAGATAACCCAGTCACAAAAGAACAGACATAATATGTAGTCACTGATAGTCGGATGCTAACCCCAGAGGCTTGCACTCCCCCAGAAACAACTCACAGATGGTATGAAGTCCAAGAAATAAAGAAAACAAAAAATATACATATATTTACAAACAAGGAGACTTTGACTATTTCCATGTTGCGTTTTGTTTTGCATGTACTTTATGCTTATTGTAACTATTAGGTTTTCAATGCATACTGTCAAGACCTTGAAAAAAATCAAGTACTGACCAAAAAAAATATATTCACATGGTTTTATGTGAAAAATTATTTTAATGTCTGAAAAAACAGTACTGACAAAAAAGTATAATTTTAAGCAAAAAATGTTTAAAATCAGTACATTTATCTTTGTTTTGTAAAATAAAGTCGTTTAAAAAAAAAGAATTGCCTCGTAGTCTTGTATATTTGACTCATTCCTAGAGGCACTACATTAGAAGGAGTAAGAAGTATGGCCTTGTTGGAAGAAGCATATAGTGGTCTTTGAGATTTCAAAGTACAAGATAGGCCCACTCATTCTTTCTTCCTGTTGCTTGTTGATCTGAATGTAGATGTCTCAACTACTTCTCAAACACTGTCTATCTCCCAGAAATTCAAGGATATAGATATAGAAAGATAGATAGATAGATAGATAGATTGATAGATAGATAGATAGATAGATAGATAGATAGGTAGGTAGGTAGGTAGGTAGGTAGGTAGGTAGGTAGGTAGATAGATAGATAGATAGATAGATAGACAGACAGACAGACAGACAGACAGACAGACAGACAGACAGATAGATAGATAGATAGATAGAAAAAAAAAGAAAATGGATGCATCTAGAGAATATCATCCTGAGTGAGATAACCCAGTCACAAAAGAAAAGTATACTTTTATGCAAAAATGCTTAAAATTTGTACATTTATCTTTGTTTTTTAAAATAAAGTTGTTAAAAAAATAAGTAATAAAAATACATTGTTAAACTATAGTCGGAAGTCATGTTTAACATAAATAGCATCCTGTAACATAATCAAATTAATTTCATAAATTTATTTTTTATTGTCACTTGTTCTTATTTTAAACTATTTTCTAATCTGTCCACCTCAAAAACGTATTTCTGGAGCTCAAGAGTTGACTCAGCAGTTAAGAGTGTGTACTGATCTTACAGAAGACCCAAGTTTGGTCCCTAGTACCCAAGTCAGATTGCTCATAGTCACCTATAGTTATAGCTCTGGGGCATCCAATCTCTTTCTAGACTCCACTGGGCACTGTGTTTATGTGTACATTCCTACACAGAGATGCTCACACATATACATAATTAAATTAAAAAGTGTCTAAAATAATGTATACATAATTAAATTAAAAAGAATGTCTAAAATAATATGTTCCTTAGCATGCCCCAAAATTCTATTACATCATTGATGTCTTTCCTTCTAATGTGCCATAAATTTCATGAACTTTCCTTTTCATTCATATGCAAATCCAGCAGTTGAATAAGAGTAAAGATGGTTTATGAAGTCCTTATTTGGATCTAGAGATAAATTTAAAATGCTATTTTTGAAAATACACCTTTTCATAATTTCTATTTGTAATTTAAGTAAAATTTACTTTTTTGCAAATTATTTGGAATTGCAAGTTATAAAAAGCTCTATGTCACATTTTGTACCTATTATAAATTTTAATGCTGCAATCAGATTTGAACACAGAATTTGAGTCAGTAGAATTTAATGAAAATGCTTTAAACAATATCTAGAATTTTATAAAAGGTCTATTAAATTATTGCTCATGTGGCTGTTATAAATGACTAGGAACTATATATGAATTTGAGACATAGAAATGAGCATACACTTAAGAAGTTTATAAAAATTTACATCAGAAACACAAATGTGAAAAACGAGGTAAGTGGGATCATTGGGTCACGGAGGATGCATGGTGTAAATGGTCTAATCTAAACACCTTTTCTTTTTCCATTAGTAACAGTGTCACATAGGACTTTGCTTTTGTTTTTTATAATAACAAACAATCAAACATGGGGCTTTTATATCCTAAAAGGTGCTCTCTACTGAGCTGTGTTTACAGCCATGGAAAGGCACAATAGAAAATAGCTACATCTGGTGTCCACAAAGTGGTGAGCCAGCAAACTGTGATCCTTGGAAATCTAGTCAGTTGCTATTTAGAAAAGTCAGCACTTACATATTTATTTATATTTTTTCCTTACAATAGACCAGAAAGTATGTAATGAAAATTCTACAGTTACTGTGGTAAATTTAAATTAATTTAAATAGTTTACATAAACTATAGGCAGCCATTTTCTGAATTTTTTATATTTTGTAAATACATATGTGAAATGATAATTTCAATAATGTTCAGAAATGATAGCATAAATTCATGTAAAATGCATATATGTTTACCAATATAAAATGTAATAGATAAAATGTAATAATGTAATAGATAAACATAAATAATTTGATAATAATATAGTTAGGTATTTTATTGTGGTAATAAGTTCTCTTCAAATGCTAGGAATGATAATGAGAGTTTTATTTTTATTTTATCACTTCATCATGGAGGAAGCCATTTGAGGATCAGCATTCAACTGTCTTAGCTCGTGATACCAACTGCAGTGTGCTGACATGTCTGCTCCATACCTTTCTTTCTGCAGTGGACTGTATCATTGCAACTGTGTGCATCTTTCCTTATTGAACCTCAGATGTTAAGCCTAACAAAATTCGAGAAATTACATTACACAGAAATAATATACACAATTATGTATATATTCATATGTATAGCATAAAGATGAATATATATGATCTGATGAATAAATGATGGAATCTGAGGTAGCAGAAATAGTATCTCGTCTAAATCCTTCAATGGTAACTAGATCAGGAGATCAAGGCAATTGGCTCAAAGCCCTGCAAATGATCACAAAAGTGCTAGAGTATATATGGAGAAAAATAAACTCAAATAAAGTAGGGTTTTTTTCTTTTCCTTTTTCTTTTTTTTCAATTTAAATATTTTTTTAAAAATTTTGTTAGATACTTTCTGTATTCATATTTGAAATGTTATCCCCTTTGCCAACCCTGTTCCCACCCCACCTCTATGTGTCTTCACAAAGGTGCACTAGCTCCCAATCACCCTCTGCACCTTGGTATTCCTCTACATTGGCCCTCTCTAGACCAAAGGCAACTACTCAAATTGATGCCAGACACTGTTGTTCTCAGCTGCATATGCAACTGGAGCCATAGGCCACTCAATGTGTGCTCAATTGTTGGTGTTCTAGTCCATGGGAGCTGTGTAGGATTTGGTTGGTCAACCATGTTGTTCTTCCCTTGAGGCCGCAACCCTCTTTACCTCTATCATCCCTCCCCTCCAACACCCTCACTAGGGTTCCCATGCTCAGTAAGCTGCAAGCACGCTCAACTGCATGACTCTGGAAGAGCCCTTGAGGAGGCACCCCTATCTGGTTCCTGTCAGCAAGTACCTCTCAGCATCAGCTATACTGCTTGGGCCCCTTGGCTGCACATGGGGTGGATTGCCCAGCTAGGCAGCCCCTGAACAATCCCCTCTTCAGTCTCTGCTCTTCCACTTAATCCTGTACCTTCTCCTGTGCAATTTGCAAATTCATCTGGAATAACAAAAAAACTAGAATAGTGAAATCTATTCTCAAGAAGAAAAACAACTCTGAGGGAATCACCATCCCTGACCTCAAGCAATGTATATATGCAAAGCAATTGTGATAAAAACCGCATGGTACTTGTATAAAGAAAAACAGGTAGATCAATGGAACACTTATGGTCATTTGATCTTTGACAAAGGAGCTAAAGACATTCAATGGAAAAAGGACAGCCTCTTAAACAAACAGTGTTGGTTCAACTGGCAGCCAGCATGCAGAGGAATGCAAATTGAATCTTTCTTATCTCCTTGTACAAACCTCAAGTGTAGGTGGATCAAAGATCTCAACATAAAACTATGTACACTGAAACTATTAGAAGAAAAAGTGGTGAAGAGCTGAGAACACATAGGTACAGGTAAAAATTTTCTAAACAGAACACCAATGGCCTATCCTCTAAATACAGAATCGATAAATGGAACCTCATGAAACTTCAAATTTTTGTAAGGCTAGCGACACTGTTTAGAAAACAAAATGGCAGCCAACCAATCTTTACCAATCCCATAGATTGGTAAATGATCTTTACCAATCTGATACAGGTCTAATATCCAATAATACAAAGAACTCAAGAAGTTAGACCTCAGAGAATCAAAAATCCTATTAAAAATGGGGTTCAGAGCTCAACAATTCTTAACTGAAGAATATCGATTGGCTCAGAAGCACCTAAGAAAATGTTTGACATCCCTAGTAATCAGGGAAATGCAAATCAAAACAACCCTGAGATTCCACCTCACGCCAGTCAGAATGGCTAAGATCAAAAACTCAGATGACAGCTGATGCTGACAAGGATGTAGAGAAAGAGGAACACTTCTCCACTGTTGGTGGGTTTATAAGCTGGTACAACCACTCTGGAAATCAGTCTTTCAGTTCCTCAGAAAATTTGACATAGTACCTGAGACCCAGCTATTTCACTCCTGGGCATATACCCAAAAGATGCTCCAACATATCATAGGGTCACATGCTCCACCATGTTCATAGCAGCCTGATTTATAATAACCAGAGGCTGGAAAGAACCCAGCCACTTTGCTGAGGTTCTTTATCAGATGTAAAAGTTCTCTGGTGAAATTTTTGGTTTCACTTAAGTATACTAATATGTCATCAGCAAATAGTGATATTTTGACTTCTTCCTTTTTGAATTATATACCTTTTACTTCCTTTGTTGTCTAATTGCTCTGGTCAGGACTTCCTGTACTATATTGAATAGGTAAAAGGAGACTGGGCAGCCTTGTCTACTCCCTGATTTTAGTGGCACTGCTTCAAGTTTCTAACCATTTAGTTTGATGTTGACTACTAGTTTGCTGTACATTGCTTTTACTATGTTTAGGTATGGGCCTTATATTCCTGCTCTTCCCAAGACTTTTAACTTGAAGGGGTTTTGATTTTAGTCACATGCTTTCTCAGCATCTAATGGGATTTTTATGTGCTTTTTTCTTTCTTATGATTTTGCTTATATGGTGGACTACATTGATAGATTTCCATATATTGAATCATCCTTGCATCTCTGGAATGAAGCCTACATGATCATGGTGAATGATTGTTTGCATATGTTCTTCAACTCAGTTTTAAAGAATTTTGAGTATTTTTGAATCAGTGTTCATGAGGGAAATTGCTCTGAAATTCTCTTTCTTTCTAGGGTCCTCCTTTGGTTTATTATGAGCATAATTGTGACTTTGAAGAATGAGTTGTTTTGTGTTTCTTCTGTTTCTATTTTGTGGAATAGTTTGGAGAGTATTGGTATTATGAAGGTCTTTTAGAATTCTGCACTGAACCTCTCTGGTCCTGGGCTTGTTATTCCAGATGAATTTGAAAATTGCTTTCCAACTCTATGAAGAACTGAGTTGGAATTTTGATGGGGATTGCATTGAATCTGTATATTGCTTTTGGTCCGATGACCATTTTTATAATGTTGATCCTTCCAATCCATAGGCATGGAAGATCTTTCATTTTCTGAGATCTTCCTGGATTTCCTTCTTCAGAGATTTGAAGTTCTTGTCATACAGGTCCTTCACTTGCTTAGAGTCACACCAAGGTGTTTTATATTGTTTGTGACTATTGTCACAAAAGACCTAGAATATCGAAATCCATCCTCAAAAGCAAGAAAACATCTGCGGGAATCACCATTTCTGACCTTAAACTATATTACAAAGCAATTGTGTTAAAACTGCATGGTACTGGTACAGAGATAGGCACATGTATCAATGGAATAGAATAGAAGATCCAGAAATGAGCCCTCACATATATGGTCACTTGATTTTTGACAAAGGAGCTATAAACATTAAATGGAAAAAGGACAGCTTCTTCAAAAAATGGTGTTGGTCCAACTGGCACTCAGCATGCAGAAGAATGAAAATAGACCCTTCTTTATCTCTTTGTACAAATCTCAAGTGCAAGTAGATTAAAGATCTTCACATTAATCCAGGTACACTGAAACTATTAGAAGAGAAAGTGTGGAAGATCTTAGAACACATAGGCACAGGAAAAAATTTCCTAAACAGAACACCAATGGCTTATGCTCTAAGACCAAGGATTGAGAAATGGGACTTAATGAGATTGCTAAGTTTCTGTAAGGCTAAGGACACTGTCAAGAAAACAAAATGGCAGCCAATAGATTGGGGAAAGATCTTTACCAACACCACATCAGATAGAGGCCTAATATCCAATATATACAAAGAACTCAAGAATTTAGACACCAGAGAATCAAACAAGCCTATTAAAGAATGGGTTACAGAGCTAAACAAAAAATTCTCAATTGAGAAATATAGAATGGCTGAGAAGCATCTAAAAAAGTGCCCTTTTTAAAAACTTCTTTTAGTATTTTTTATTTTGAACATTTTGTGTTTTGACTATTATGTGGTAGGAAGAATTTCTTCTGGTCCAATCTTTTTGGAGTACTGTAGGCTTCTTGTATGCTCACGGTTATCTTGTTCTTAAGGGTAGGAAAGTTTTCTTCTATGATTTTCTTGAATATATTTACTGCACCTTTTAGTTGATATTATTGATTATTTAGTTGATATCACCCTCTTCCAAATCTATTATTTTTAGGTTTTGTCTTCTCATTGTGTACTGGCTATCCTGGACATTTTGCATTAGGATATTTTTGATGTTTTCATCTTCTCTGACTATTGTCTCTATGTTTTCTATGCTGTGTTCTGTCCTTGAGATCCTCTCTTCCATTTCTTGTAGTCTGTTGGTGATTCTTGCATCTATGACTACTAATTTCTTTCTTAGATTTTCTATTTCCAGAGTTGTCTCTTTTTATGATTTCCTTATTGTTTTTTTTTTTTTTCATTTTCAATTCCTTCACCTGTTTGGTTGTGTTTTCCTATATTTCTTTGAGTGATGTTCTGGTTCCCCTGTAATTGTTTGGGGGAGTTATTTATGTGCTTTTCAAGGATCTCTATCATCATCACGAGGAATGATTTTATGTCTAAATCTTGTTTTTCTGGTGTGTTGGGAAATCTACTACTTGCTGTGTTGGGAGATATGGGTTTTGATGTTGCCAGGCTTTCTTGGTTTCCATTCCTTGGGTTCTTGGACTTTCCTATTGTCATTTTGTTGTCTGTGATTATAGATGATCTTTTTGTCTCTGACTGGTGCTTGTCTCTCCTGTGGGTCTGAGGGCCAGTGCACTCAGGAGGAAGATTACTCCTGGGTGTTCAGCTCTTTGTGGGCAGGCAGTAAGTTCTGATGTCAGTGACTTGGGACTGTCTCAGTGGGCTCAGCTGTGAGAGCTCTTGTGAAGCTATTCTGGGAGCTCAGCCTTCTGCCTGTAGGTATTGAGTCCTAATTGTGGAGACCCGGCTTTCTCTCTGGGCCTCAAAGGACTCTTTTCCAGTTAGCACCACACTTCCTGAGCTCTAAGAACTCCCAGTGTTCCCTCCCAGGATAGCTGGTGGGCTTCTGTGTCAGGCTCCCCTTTGGCTCAGGTGGAAAAGCGCTTGTGTGACTGTTCTAGTAGCTTAGCCACCAGAGGGCAGAACCTGAGTCTTGATAGTGGAGACCAGGCCCTCTCTTGTGCTGTAAAGGACCCTTTCCCAGAGAGCATCATGCTCCTTAAGCTACAAGAACTCTGGTGGGCTTATGTGTCAGGCTCACCATTGGCTCAAGTGGAAAAGCTCTTGTGTGGCTGTTCTGGGAACTCAGCCTTGTGTGGGCAGATCCTGAGTTCTGATGATGAAGACCTGGCCCACTCTCTAGGCCATAAAGGCATACAGTAGGCTTTTAATTCCCTAATATCAACAGAAAAATATTTTTTCATTGCAAGTATAAACTTGGTTTATTAAAGTGACTGGAGTTTAGCAGAACACATTGCACTAGTGTGACTGACTGAGCATCTACAACAATAAAGATAAGTTTTCTTCTATCCCTCTTTCAGCAATGATGCCTCTCTACTGACGACATTACTAGGCTCCCAAATTCAGCAAGATACTGGTAGCAGCTCTAGCTGTAGCATTCTGAGTTTGAGAAGATGGATGGTAGCGAGCCATCTCAGCTCATCTCATGCTGCTACAACAGAAGCACAAACTTGGTACTTTACAAAAAATGGGAGATTGATTGGCTAACCATTTTTTAGACTTAAAATCCAAAAGCAAAGCCTGACACCTGCCCAGTTTCCTGGTGATGGTCTTTCCTCTGATGAATTCCAAGGCATTCTGTGGCACACATTGGCAGGGATTAGTTTCACATACTTGAGTCTTTCTTTGGTTATGTACTGAGAAGGGCCTAATAGTTATCTCTCATGTGACCCTCATAGCCTCACAAAGGCTTTTACCCAAAATTAATATGAGACTTTGAGGATATTTTTCCACAGGAGTGCAAGAAAGCATTTCACAAAAATTTAGGTTTCATACAAACTTTTCTTTCTTTAAATAAGTACAAAGTAAACTGTTGTCCTTACCTTTTCTAGCTAATGCTGAATTTGTTTGTACTCTAAAAATATAGTCAATACCAAGGTGGTAGAGCCCAGATCACTTGCCATATCTAGAACCCTTTCAGTACTACGACTATAATTTTGGAACAGGAATACTTTGGGATATTTCAAAAGGAGACGGTAAGTGAATACCATGTTCTCTCTGTAGGGCATAGTTCCAAATCCTTGTGTATGAGTGTAACCTGCAGTTACTGAGAATCCAGGAAAGTAAAAAGGAATTGAGGAGGAAATCCTAGAGAGGAGAATAGCAGGGCAAAAGTACCATGAAGAGAGAAATGGGAAAATGAGGACACTGCTTTAATTAAGGAGGGCAATACACAGGAAGAGGTGTAGAGGATAGATAACAAACACAAAGGATGCTGAAAAAAACCCACAGGACATCATATATTTTATATACATGTAGTTTTTTTTTTTTTAAAAAAAAGAAGTTATATCACTTGGTAGACAAATGAACAAAACCACCAGTATCAGCCATGAGAATCAATCCATTTGATGTTCTGGTCAAAGGAGTCTAAGAAACCACCAAAGTGAATATTTGTGACTGACAAAGTTCTTGGTTTCATCCTAGAATTTAAATATATGTCCCTGTTGCTGTGACACTATACACTTCAGATACAAGACCAGGGAGAATCCAGCCTGGATGCCTCCTCCCTGAGAACTAGTTCTCATAAATCTGCTTTCAGTATATGCTTCCAAGACAGAAAAGCAATCAATAGTCCTGTTCAGCTGTTATGGCTGTGGAACACAATGCCTAGCAAGATAAAATAGCCCCAAACATGAAATAGTGGCACTTAAGGTGTGGTGGTAACTCACAACTGTTAACTGGACCTTGGCTTCACTCAACATGAGAAAACTCATTCCTAGTAATGTAAACTTAGTTATATAATTTTGGCCAGCCTTAAACACACACACACACACACACACACACACACATACACACACACATTTATACACAAACAACACTAAATAAGTTTACATGTTATATTTATGTATTTTATGTATACATGTAACAATAAAAATAGAAAAAGAGATGGTAGGGAAGAGGGTGTGGTTCGGTAAAAAGCTGGAGAAAGGAGCTCTGTAAGGTGTGAATATAATTAAAATACCTTAAATAAAATTCTCAAAAAATAGTAACATCACATTGAGAAATCAACAGAAATTTTACAGGAAGGCTAAACACAATTGAAATAATGAATACATAATAAAACCAGGTCTCACATTTAAAAAGTATGTCATTAACAATAAATATTTAAAATTTTCGGACAGAAAGCTAGATCAAAGTGGAAATGCACCTATACATGGACCTGATAGTCAACTTTTATCCTTCAAATGTAAACAAGTGTAAATTTTAGGCATCAATCACCTGCTTTCATCATGAGGACATTTCAGAGATTAGCGATGCTGTACAGAACATTAATCTAAAGATGATTGTGCTCTCCTTCCTTTTTAAAAATAGTCATATTCACTTGAATGTAAAGACAAGAGTGTGCAAGATATGGTGCAGATCTTACACGTCTACTCATCTTTATGTATAGTTGTTTAAGTATGCATGGGCATCTAGAATTGAGTTCATCTTTATCAGAATAATGACATCATTATTTATTAAATATTTCTAAAAGAACAAGGGACGAGACTTATTGGAAATAAGTAATAACATCAACCCATAGTTTCCAGCTCTGATAGGCTACTTGAATTCAATACGGCTTGATTTACTTAGGAATTTAGTCATCAAAACACAAAGTCAGTGGTTGAACTTGGAAAATAAAATTCAGCCTATACATTGGCACCAATAGAAATGTTGTCAAACAATGCCACCAATATCATCCCTAAATGTCATCTCTATGTATAAAATATGTGTTTCCTAATGAATTGTTTAGCCTAATTAATATTTTATTTGACAATTTATACCGAAAGAAAGCTAATTTGGTCTGTCAGCAAATATCTTCAAGCAGTTACATGTAGCAAATCCTAAAGACTCAGATTGATCAACTTAAGCTCTGTCTCCTCTGGATGAACATCTTCATAGGCCATGAGGTACATTGGTTATTTCTTGTAAATTGAGAGAATCCCATTTTCTAAGTGGAACTACATTATATTCCTAGACCCACAGACTGGAACTTTGAATACTATGCTAACTTGTTATAATGTGACTTAAATATAATTTAAAAATATGTTGGATTCTTTCTATTTAAGAATATGCTGAGTGTATAAGTTTTACATTATGCATTATAAACTAAAATCCGTTATTCTCTTTAAAATTACTTTTATATCCTATATTCTTATATGTGCTACATGAACATATTATATCAGAAACAGGACATTGTTTCTTTATTACTTTAGGAATAAATTATGTTTTTATGATTAAGAAAATGCTTTATTTTATATTATTTGTACATGTTTGAGCATGTGCTTGTTGGTCTGATATCCTGGAGCTAAGTAAGAAATACACATATTTAATTTTAACTTAGTGTTTAAAGGTTTTAATATTCTATTTAAGAAAATGTATGTGCACAAGTCTGAATTCCTTACATATACAGATTACTTTCCAAAAATTGTAATAGTGGGGGGATGGAGATACAGCTCAGTGCTTAAGAGTGTTTCTTGTTCTTGCAAAGGACCGAAGCTCAGTACACCACACCCATATTTAGTGGTTCACATCCTTTCGTAACAATTTTCAGGAATCAGTTTTTGCATTCTACCATGTGGGTTCTTAGTCTTGAACTCAGCTTCTCAAGCTTTGCTGCAAACACCTTTGCTAGCAGAACCTCTCACTGGAGCACCTTCAGTTTTTTTGATATAAGAAACATACAGAATGCCTCAATCACGATTGCAAAGTCAAGAGATTAAAGTAGAGTAACTGTATTAGCGTGAAGAGACAATGTCATAGTCATGCAATAGGCAAAATCCACTTCATGGCCTCTCTTTGTGAAATTGGCCAAAAAGTGTGTAGATGTTAAAATAAAGTGAGAAAGTTTCATAATAATAATTGATTCAAATCAGTGTGTAGCCCCGAGTAAAGTGAACAAAATACTCTCCCAGAATTCTAACAGTATGCTGAAATCCTCACTTCATACAGCTGGTGGCTTCACTGTCTCTGCTCACATGTGAACTAACTCAAAAAGCAGTGGCATGGGTTCTCCTTACAGATAGCTCTGTCTCAACATACCAATTGTTTCATGTTATCCTGACTCTCTTAAGTGACATCCTATGGAAGCAAAAACTGGAAATTTATATCATATTTCATTATAAAATTACTCTTTGCCCTTAGATCCACTCGACCTATTCCAAATTTCTGTCTTGCTATCCTACTGGTAGTTGAGGAACATGTCCCCAGAACATGACCTTTGGTGTCACAAAGTATATGGCACAATAAGTTCTACTTCACAGAACACAAGGACTCAGAGGTTTAGGACTCAGAAGTTTTAGGTTCACTTATTCCTCTGGCTGAGTCTTATTGCTTCATTTGAAACATATGCACACTTTCTGGCAAATTGTACACAGATAGACCATGAGATGAATTTTGCCTATTGCATGACCGTGATAATTGTTTCCTGCCTCCAATGTAAGGCATTGCTTGTTTAACTGTAGCTCGCTACTCCAGACCCATGAATCATAACACCTCAAAAGAACCCCAAACAACTGTACTTTCTTATTCAGTGACAAAGTTGACAACCAGGGCATTGATTTAAAGTGACTAATTTTATAACAATAAAATCTACCAATAATTTAAACTTAAAGGATATATTTTTCAAAAATTACAATTAGAACCAGTGCCTATTTTAATGCTAACTTCTTCATCCATCAGACCGCTAACTTAGAACACAGATACTGGGAGAAGGCTTATTCAAGAGTTTCGGCAAAGCATTTTAAAAATCCACCAGATGGGCTGATTCAGTGGTAGCTGGGAAGCTCTTTGTCTTCCACATAGTAATCTGAGGCATAGCCCTTGACATTGATGTCCTGCTATAGTTGTAGACAACTTTGATTTATCATTTACCAAATATTAAGGCAAAACTATATCTAAGACAAAAGTCCAATCTATTTTAATCTCTGCCTGCTTTTCCACCATTTATTTTTAAGTCCAGACAATGTTTCCTTGTTTGATCTGAGTCCAAGCATGTGAAACATTTGTGTTTAATACATATCATTCGGTTACTCATTTTAACATTTTTGTAGTAGTTGTCATTGCTTTTCTCACTGGTTTATTGTGTCTACTGCAATCACGCACTCTCACCAGGCTGCAACAATCCCTGCACAAGAGCTAAATGAGTTGTTTCTACTGTCTATTTCCTGCCATCGTATTCAGTGAATGAAAGAGATAAGGCGAAGAAAGGACTCAGAACTCATTGTAGCTTCTTCATTGGGGTCCCCAAGTTCAGTCCGATGGTTAGCTGCAAGCATCCTCTTTTGTATCAGTATGGCTCTGTCAGAGCCTCTATGGGGACATCCATATCTGGCTGCTGCCAGTAATCATTTCTTGGCATCAGCAAGAGTGCTTGGGTTTGGTGGCTGCATATGGGATGGATCCTCAGGTGAGGCAGTCTCTGGATGGTCCTTTCTTCAGTCCCGAGGCATTTGGTCCAGTGAAGGTGCATTTTTCCCAGTGTAGAGGAATACCAAGGTGCTGAGGCAGGAGAGGGTGGTTGGGAGTGGGAGCAACTACTTGGAAGAATGGGGAGGGGTGATGGGAGTGGAGGGAAAGGGGATAACATTTGAAATGTAAATATAAAGAATATCAAATAAAAAAAAGAAGTCAGTATAGGGCACATACCATAACAAATAGCAGATTTAAGGGGGTCAGTGTATGGAGAAGTTTTGAAAAACCAGAGAAGAAAAAATAGAAACATAGAATGTAGACAAAAGATGAGAAGGGAAGAGAATAAGAAGCCAAGGGGCACAGGTCTAGAGTGAAGGCTCATTGCTTCAGAGCCATCTGCTCTCTTGCAGAGAAACCAAGTTTGGTTCCCAGAACTTACATCAGCTAGCTCCTGCCTCTGGCCTTTGGCACCTGCAGGTACTCATACACATAAGAGGATACCCCCCCCCCTGCATACTTCCCCTTCACATTCGTACACACAATATAACATAAAAGTTAGTGTTTATAAGTCAGAGTGAGAGCTAGAAGAGTTGTCATCAGCGCTTCTCACTTGGTAACCTTCCCGGTGACTGACGGGGGCGGGGGCATTGTCACTCACTTTCCTTCTATTTGGCCTTTCTACTTTGTGCAAAGAAAGTATTATGATGCAGTGGAGGGTGAAAAACACCTTACTGTTTGTCCTTTAAAAGATACCACGAAAGCCAAATTATTTCTTAAATGTATACCCATCAAAGTAATTGGTACACTGGAAAATTATAATCGAGAGTGAGTGAGAAGGTAACTGACCTAGACCAAAACGTGACATGTGATGACATATTTGAAGTTGAATGAGTCAACATTTGCTCTTCGATGGGAAGTTTTCTCAAAAACAAGAGCAACTTTTTAATCAGTTCCACAATCCAAACTCTTAGAGGCTAAGGCAGGAAAACTCCGTGCAAATTAGATTAAAATATGGGTAGTCACATACATACATACATACATCTGCACACTCATGAAATGCCATCTTGTGCTTCAGAAACCTCTCTAAGAGTTTTATTGTTTTGGTAACCATGGAAACGCACATAAACATATTTCTTTAATTGTGTCAGTTGCTTTGCGTAAGTTATTGCTTTATCCTCAGTGGAGATCTAGATTTCAAAGCTCCCAATACGTGCAAGAATAGAACGAACCCATATAATGACAGGGCACAGAGTCTGGGAAAGAGAACATTCAATAAAAATAATTAAACAGCAAACTAAGTCTCGACAAATGACTATTAAGAGAGTGTGCAGCAACAATAGAATTACCCATGAACTTGTGGATGAGGTTTAGTTTGTACATGCACATGTGTGTATTAGTGAAGTGTTGTTGTTTTTGTTGCTGATGCTTGTTTGTATGAACAAAGAGGTCTCACAATATAGATTAGGCTGGTTTCAAACTCATTGGAAAACACCCGTGTTTTCATTTAGTGCTGTGTAGTGCTGGCAATAAGGCACATGCCACTACCGAGACTACTGAGTAAGTCTTACAAGGATGAGCCTGAGAATTAGCAGGGAAAATGTGTGCTCACGAGCAATCCTCGCAGTGCAGGCATTTTAAAGTTCACCTCTAAACTACCTTTATTATTTTCCAATGTTCTAAGTTTAATCGACAGCTTGGAGTAGTGCCTCCGTTTGCAAATTATGTCCCCGCAAAGCTACATATATGTTGAGGAAAATTTGGCCTTTGTGCTTGTGCCGGTGTTCCTATCAGGAGGAAGTGGAAACCTTAGGTGCCGGCTCTGCACCTAAGTTCTGGGTTACCGGAAGTACTCCTTCTAATGGTATATGTCTCTACTTGCCAGGCTGTGTGTCTGCCTGCCCACTGGGGTGCCCAAGCGCTGTAGACAACCTGCCAGGGAAGGCAGAACACACTCTGAAGGAGGAGTCCTCAGCCCCCCTCCCTGTTCTCTTCGGGGAGGGGAACAGCGGGATCTGGGATAGTATCTGTGGTTCCCATTCTCCTTGTGGGGTACCAGTGGGAGATGGGAAACAGGGTCCATGGGCCCTTGCTTCTCCTCAGGGCATCTACTCACGACTGATGACTATGGTCCTCTCAGTAGGTTGTCATGGTTACATGTTCCTCATCAAGGAGTTCTCTGGGAGCTGGCTCCAGTCCTGCCATTCTCTAGCCTGAGCCCCTCAACCGTACCAGTTCTGTCAGGTGGCTCGGTCCACTTGCTCTACATCTGCTCATCCCATTTCTCGCTCCTCCTCTCCCTCAGGCACAAGGTTTTGCTTCAGCACAACGCTAGAAACAACATAGCCGTGTGCTTAGAATCTCTGAAACGGTGAGAAGAAACAATGTTTTCTCTTCTTAAGTTTGATTTTCTCAAGTTTTTTATCACAGTGACTGAAAAGTGACAAGAGGAAGGAATCACATATAAGAATATTTCACCTTACAGTTGATCCAAAATTGCCTTTAATTTAATGGGAAGCACTGACAATTCTGTATTCTAGAGAGAGAATTGATAGTCAGCTGTGGGCCTATGGGCTGGAGGCTCTCCACGGAGATCTCTGGTCCGGCTAGGTGTGCAGGTTCAGGTGAAGGGGAGAGAACTCAGGAAGAGAGGGAGAACTGCTTCCACTGCTTCTTGATCTGCCTCAGTTTCCCCCGATGCCGGGCTGACTGATCCAGCAGGTCTGGGAGAGATGCAGGGGAGCTTCTGGCAGCGGGGGAGCAGACCTCTTCTACAACTGCAGTGTTATAGCTCTTATGAAACAAGCTCTCAGACAATGGAGTAATTCCTGCACACTTTTAATCTTTCTGGATAGAATTCTTACATACAGTTTTGGGACAGGTCAGGGTCTGACAGCCGGTACTTCCTATTGGTTTGGCCTGGGAGATTGGGAATACCTCATCTGCATATTTGGGGGCGTGGTCCTGCTTCTATGAGACTGATGTGACCTGTGGTTAAGTCTTCACCTTTAGAGGAGGGACGTTGCCCTACATTGCGGATCTGTCAAGAACCTCTACACGGGGCCTTGGGGGGCTGTAGCTACATGAGAGTGGCCTGGTCTCCTGGGTCCACAGAGCTTTGACCTATCTTGGCCAGGAATCAGGATACTTTTCACAGCCTCCCATCTCACAGACAACTGTGGGGAACTGAGCTAGGGAAATGCACTCAGTTGTAAGAGTGATTAATTCTTTCTTCCTTTCACCGTTTCCTTCTCTTGAAAGAATAGAGGTTCCGGGATTTTGAATGGAAAAACAATCCCCGAAATAGACTTCATTGTCTAACCTCCCTAGTATCTTCCTGTTACCATCTGGCCAACATCTGCCCAGGAGAGTAGAAATGTCTGAAATTCCCAAGATAATTTCATTAGATGAGTGTGGTTTATGCTGTACTCCTCTTGTAGACATGAAGCATGTATACTTGCAGTGTGGAGAGAGAAGAACTGAGTGTGCACATTCAACTGGGACCAATATTACCAAATTGAAACTTCCCCTGAAGTGAGAACTATACCATCCTTTCCCTTGGATAAAGGCCCCGTGACACTGAATCACACTTAAACCCCTTGGTAGCCTGTGATCCTCAGCGTGCTCTGCCTCATCTAGATTGAACAGACTAGATGTGTAGAGAAAGTGTATTGATCTGAGGATCTCTTCGTCATTGCTATGACTGTGGTATCATTGAATGCAATGTCCACTATGTGGGACAAGCCTTCTGTTAAGGTTGCAGTTCATGATGTCCAAATAGCTCTGCTAGCTAAGTGTAAAACAGAGGACTCCCTTTCTCAGCATGGCTTCCTCTTCTCTGCCTAGCTCACATGTAGAGTATCTCTGAACACAGATGCTTGGCTTTATCTGAAGAATGACCCTGTGCAGAGCTCTCTGCAAGCACTGCCTGACTCAGCACATAAATCCTGCTCTAGCTTTCTCCTCATATTATAATTAGGTGCTGTATTATGACCAATCAGTCATTTTTATCCATACCCCAACATTTATTTTATTATTATTATTATTATTATTATTATTTATTATTAATCACTCAATTCATTTACATTTCAAATACTATTCCACTTCTCTGTTACCCCTTCACCAACCCCCATCCCACATCTGCCCTCTCCCCTCCCCTTTTCCTGTATGAGAATACTCCCCAACCCACCCACACTCTCCCATCCCACCTCTCTAGCCTCCCCTGAACCAAGGACCTCCTCTCCTGTTGCTGTCAGACAAGCTTCTGCTACATGTGTGTATGGAGTCGTGGATCCCTCCAGGTACACTCCTTGGCTGGTGGTCTGGACTATGGGGGAACAGGGTGGTCAGGCCAGCCTATGTTATTCTTCCTACGGGGTTGCAATCTTCCTTTGCTCCTTCAGTCCTTCTGCCAGCTTCCCTAGCAGGTTTCCTGAGCTCAGTCTGATAGTTGGCTCTAAGTATCCATATCTGCGTTGGTCAGTTGCTGGGTGGACTTCCTCAAGAACCACCACACTAGGTTCCTGTCAGCAAGAGCCTCTTGACCATGGCAACAGTGTTGGGTTTTGTGTCTGTAGACATGATAGATCAACCAGTCCCTGGTTGACCCTTCATTCAGTCTTTGTTTAATTTTTTTGTCCCTTTTTGTCATTTGGACAAGAACATTTCTCACTTTGAGATGGGTGGGTATTTCCTCAATCAGGGGTTGTGCCTATCTACTGGAGGTGGTTGCAACAGGTTCTATCTCCCCCTCTCTGCACATTTTGGCTGAAGTCATACCTTTTGCATCCTGGGAGACTCAAATTTCCTGGTATCTGGGAACCTCTGGTGGCTCTCCTCACTTCCTCATCTCCTCTGCTACCTGTTTTCTTTGATTTCCTGACCCTCTGTACCTCTCTCACATCTACCCCAGTTCCTGATACTGCCACCCTTACTTCCTCTCCCTCCTTTCTGTCTTCCTGTTCCCCCTCTTCCTCCACCTCCCACAATCCTCCTGCTCCTGCCTCAATGCAGGACTGAAGTAACCACACCCTGGTCTTCCTCATTCTACCCCAGAACAACAACAGAAATAGAACTGTCTCATAGAAATCCTTTCATCATACCCTCAGCCACCCACAACTTGCCTTTTCTGCCCCCTTTGTGTAGAAAGTCACATTGCCTTTGTGACCAATGACTCCCAAGAAAGGGAGACCCACATTGAAACTCTATGCTCGTCCAACATATGAAACTCTATGGCCTTCCTATGTAATTAATGGCTTTCATCATGAGGCTGAGCCTATCATTCAGGAGAAGCTACAATTTATTCTTTCTCATTGACATATAAACGGATAGATAAATGGAAAGAAAGGTACTGCAGTCTACACAGAACCATGCGTTTTTTCTAAGAACACCATGTAGGAAAAATGTATTATTCATATTTTACCATCTAAAGTAGGTAATTTTTTAAAACAAAGGGGTACTAAATATTTCACGATGATTTGGGGGATACAGTTAGACTCTGCCTCACCTTTTTTGGGTGGCTTCCATTCTCATGTTTTTCTCCTCAACATTGCCAGACTGTTTTCTTAGTAAAGTTTTCAAAAGTAAGTGTGACAGTCACCCTTACTGAAGATGTGTAAATATTAAAAGTCTGGATGTGAGTTGTTGTTTCACAGTGTCCTGACAGTAGGTGACCGTTGCAGTGCATTATCTTACTGGAGGACAAAGACTGCATTCTGTGTCCTGTCACAGTCTGGCACACTAATGTACACACAGTAGCAAGGTGTTTTCTGTCACCATCACACCCTAGAAAGGATGAAAAGTACAAAGACTGCTTAGACATCTCCTCCTTTTATGCTAGTGTTTATCAGTTTCCTCAGAATGGCACCTTTAGCTTAGCTACAAAACTCTGAGAAGAAAGTGACTGATTCTACATGCTTTAGGTTTTTTTTCCTAAATCTTTCTGGAAAAGAAAGGCCTAATTCAGTAACTCAAAAACTATTACATTAAAAACAACTTAGCAGTTGTTTTAGCAGTCATTATTAAAATACCTGTGTGTATGTGTGTTTCAGAGCAGTTGTAGCCATCATTAACATGTGTATGTGTGTGTATGTGTATATGTGTTTCATACCTTATAACCCATAACGTAGGTTGCTACTATGATATACAAAAATATGCATACTAATGTATCTTATTTATTGTAAATTAGCTCTTTGATATAATATAATCGTATATGTTTCAGGTAAGAGATCTGTTTTAAAATGTCTCCCATTAATGTGAGTATTATTATACTCTTCTCCCCCTCTCTGTCTCTCTGTCTCTCTCTCTGTCTCTCTCTCTGTCTCTCTCTCTCTCTCTCTCTCTCTCTCTCTCTCTCTCTCTCTCTCTCTTATGTTTATATATATATTTGTGTGTGTATAATTTGGCCCATGTGACAGTTATGATTCAATTATTCAGGTACAGTAACTCATATTTCTATTCTCATATGTTAGGATGCTGAGGCAGGAAATACAGTATATATAGCAAGGCCCTGCTCAAATAACCTGACACCCAGACAAGACTATGTTATCAGTAAGATGGGGTCTGGATGAGCTGTTCATCTTTGTATTCTCTTTTCATCTTATCTCCTTATTCTATAAAAATAAAATGACAGTAAGAATTTCGCAAATTGAGCAACCTGCCTGGTTTAAGTTTTTCTACTTTCTGTTCTTTTGTGAGGTGACCTCTGACATCTCATGTGACTTTTTCTGCACTTATTCCTGACTGTCAAATAATAAGCACAAACAGATATGTGAATCAGTATTTGCAGTGTGCACACACATATCAAAGGTGTGCACTCATGCTCAGATATCATTTTTTTTCCAGAAATTCATTTTGTCACCAGAGCATTTCCTCATAGTCTAGACATGTAGTGGGGTGCTCCTAGGACAGGTGCTGTGAACCGTCTCAGTGGACTTACATTCTTGGTTCTTGGATTTGCCCACTGCTCACTCACTTTCTCATAAGATTCTCTGATTTTTCATTACATTGCTCAGGAATCTGAAACCAGATTCACTAGTGGGTGCACTAATCTGCATTTCTCACATTTTTCTTCTCACTTCCTCCTCATTGCTACGTTTGAATTCCAAAGATAATTTTGAAGTCAATTTGCTTAAAAAAATTTTAAAAAAAGATTTTTTACAACTTGTATCATTGCTCAGTAATGACACGGGCTCAGAGATGCCTGGTTTAAAGTATTATCTGATATGTTCAGGCGTCACCTCCACCTCCTGGCTCTCAACCTTCTGTGCAGTGAGGGAGCTATCTGTCCTGACATACACCAAATTCATCAGAAAATACATGTGCTTGCAGCTATCAGGTAGGGCATTGATCCTGTGTGTGTTCACAGTTTTCCATTTTTTTTTCTTTTTTTTTCTTCCTAAGATGTATTTCCCTTTCAACCACATTTTTAAGCCCCGTGTGTGACAATTATAACATCAATAAAGTCCTACTTGTGTTCTGAAAACTATTTTATATTCAGTTGTCTAGGAAGTAGTTCTGGGGCATACTGACCTGTAAAGGATGTGTTTTTTTTCCATTCCCAGAAGGCTGTGACATGCTGAACCACAACATTTTGACCATTCTGTTACTAAGGAAGAGAGGTATGATGTTGCTGGCAACCACAGGCTCCTCTTAATGCAAATTCCAGACAACTAAGTTAATATCAGATAAAACAGTGCATTACTTTTTTCATTGCTGAGACTAATTGCCTGACAAAAGCAACTTAACTAATGGAAAGATTTATTTTGGCTCATGGCTTTCCAGAGTTCAGTCCATACTTCCTTGGCCCAATGTATGTAGGCAAATCCCCATAGTATCAAGACCTTATGTTTGAGGATAGATGTTTATATTTAACAGAACAGGAAGCAATGAATTACAAGATCCATGAACTGTGCATAAAGTTCAGAAGACCACCCGCAGTGTCTAAACTTTTGCCAGCTGGCCCATATTCCAAAGTTCCATAGTTCCGAGGTGTTGCATGTACCAGGTGTTTCAAGAAGGAGATTTTAAATTTAAGGTATAGATCTGATTCAAACCATGATAGATGCCTATTGAGATAAATATTTTAAAAGTGTTCTGTTGCTACCAGTTCTGCAGGGTCTCATTTTGCAGGATCTCTCATTCCTGGAGCCACTCCAGTGTGGAGCTGAGTGCCTGTTATTTTTTTGTTTGTTTGTTTGTTTTTTCTCTAACACACAGTCCCCTAGGCTGTTAGTTACCACACCTGGCACACATACCTCTCTTCTCACTTCACACATTCTCACTTCACACAGGCAACAGAGCTGGATCTCCCCCCCCCCCCAGCTACCTCTCAGTCATTGCTTTCACACACTGTCCTCCACAGCCCGGTAAAATCAAGACTCAATACTCAATAACTTATCAATCAGATTTATATGTTAAATTCTCAATCCACAATACATCCAAACAATAAGTTCACTGCCAATTAATAAATGTAAAAGCCACCCACCTAGACAAGATAAAATCGATCTAGATCACCTTGATCTGAACCATACTCCTCTGCTGTCTCCATCTTGAATATCCTCTCTCTTCTCTTCTGCCTTACCAAAGCTTTGACCGCGCCCCAATTTCCACTGTCAAATCATGTATTGCCTTGACATCAACCTCCAGTTACCAACGAAATAATGGTGTTAGCTATTTCTTTTCATTTTATCTAAAGAGTTTGCTACAATGAAATAGAGTAAGTTGTGGGTAGTAACAACTAGAGAAAATGCATGTGTGTAGGATGATTACTTGAAAAGTTTTGAACAAACTGTAATTCTGATTTCTAACCTGAGAATGAAATTCAACTCGTAGTTGATTAGTCCATTGCTTGTTCTTCATTTTCTCTTCTGGAATAGGGTCTTAGGTAGTTCAGTCTGACGTCAAACTCCCTATGTAACCAAGGATGACCTTGAACTACTAATCTTTATGCTTCTTCTTCTTATTATTCCTTACCTCTTTATTTAAAAAGCAGAGGGATACATTTACAGATTTTTAAAGGCATTTTGGCATAACATTATATGAATAATTTTGTTAGTACTTAATTCTTTTAGTGGTTTGATAGCATGCATTGAAATCCCACTAGTTACCATAAGCATGAAGTAGGTGTAGGACAGAATGTAACATGTAAACAGATTTCTTGTTGGGTATAGATTAAGCATAATGATCTGTGAATACCAAAAATTACCACAGGCTATCATAGCTCTTGGATTATTAATGATTTGAGCTCCAGGTGTACCACACTCTGAGAGGGTACTATACATTTTTATTTTTCCCAAAGAAGGACAGAGGCTTTTTTTTTTTTTTTTTTTTTTTTTTTTTTTTTTTTTTTTTTGGCCTTTGTTTTTCTTGGGCTTCATATAGTCTGTGAGTTGTTTCTGGGGTATTCAGAGCTTTCTAAGGCTAGTATCAAATTATCAGTGACTGCATATTATGTCTGTTGTTTGTGACTGGGTTACCTCACTCAGGATGATATTCTCTAGATGCACCCATTTTCTTAGGAATTTCATAAAGTCATTGTTTCTGATAGCTGAGTAGTACTCTATTGTATAAATATACCACAATTTTTGTATCCATCCATCTACTGAAGGACATCTGGGTTCTTTCCAGCTTCTGGCTACTATAAATAGAGCTGCTATGAACATGGTGGTGCATATGTATTTATTGTATCTTTATGCTTCTATGTCCCCAATTATCATGTACTTATCACCCAGATTGCATGCTACTGAAAAATGTACTCAGGGTCTCCACCATGGCAGACAAATCACTCTACCAAATAAGAAACAATCCAAGACCCTCATATCTCTTAAAGTATGTAACATATGATAATATAATTACATTACAAAAAATGTCATCAGAAATCTCATTGTCACTTAAATATTATAATACGGTATAGATTGCTTAGACTTCCTACAGCAGCCTGGATTATTTATTGCAGAAAGGACAACAACTTTGGCTGCTCCGGTTCTGGGAGCTGAGAAAAGTAGGATGACTTGTAATTTTATCAACAAAACCCCATCCGCACGACCATGGATGTCACAATCCTTTATCATTGATAACTACAGCTTTTGTCAGATTACAGTTTCATTCTTCATTCGGTTAGCTAAACTAAAACAGCAGAAATCATAACGTACTTTGTATTACTTGAATATCTGACATGTGACAATTAAACCATCCTTTTGCCCTAGAAATCAAGCATCTGAAAAGAAGAAAAACCATCACTTGAAATCTCTCTGAATGTGAATCCTACTTCAAACAGAGAATATTCCCTAATGGTTGTAGTTGCTTCAACTTTATTGGGTTAATAATAATATTTCTAGCTAGTAAAGTGTTTAAATTAGAAAAGAATTATTGTTGGATATTGAAATTTAAAGATACTTAAAAGGAAATAGATTAAAGTGCTCTCAATAGGTTTCATCTTATACCAGTCAGAATAGCTAAGAGCAATAAAAAAGTGACAGCTCATACTGGAGAGATTGTGGAGGAAGAGGACACTCATTCACTGCCAATGGGAGTACAAACTTTTATAGCAACTATGAAAATCAGTGTGATAGTTCCTTAGGAAGGTGAGGTCTTTATGACATTTTTCCAAGTTAGTGGCTTATTAATTTATTAATTTATTTACATTCCCAAACACTGCCTTTACTTTTGGTTCCCTCTCTTAGAGTCCCTCCCCCTATCCCTACTCCTCTTTTCCTCTGAGAGGGTGAGGTCCTCTCTAGGTACCTGTGTATTCTCCCACACTGGTGAATCAACTCTCCGGTAGATTAGGTACATCCTGTCCCACTGAGGTTGGACAAGGCAGCCCTGTTCTGAAATAGATACCACAGCCAGGCTACAGCTTTCGGGAGAGCCTCCACTTCAGTTGTTGGGAGATCCTGTTAGAAAGTGAGTTGCATGTTTGCTATATATGTACTTGGAGGTCTCATTACAGCCCATATATGTTATGTCACTGGTAACTCAGCCTCTGAGAGATCCCAGAGGGAAAGATTAGTTTAGTCTGTTGGTTCTCCTGTTGGGTTCCCATGCCCTTCAGGGCCTTCAAATCTTCCCACAACTCTTTCATAAAAGTACCAGACCTCCATCAAATGTTTTAGTTTGGATATCTGCATCTGTTTCTATTAGATGCTGGATAGAGCCTCTCAGAGGACAGTTATTCTATGCTCCTTTTGCAAGCATTAACACTGTATCATTTATAATGGCAGGAATTGGTGCTCATTCATGAGATGATTTTCAAGTCCGGCCAGTTATTGTTTGGCCATTCCTTCAGCTTATGTGCCATCTTTGTCCTGAATTGCTTTCAGACAAGACAAATTTTAGGTCAAAAGTTTGAGGGTGGGTTAGTGTCATTATCCTTCCATTAGGGGTCCTGCCTGGACAAAACAGTGTCCTCTTCAGGCTCCACATCCCCATTTTGACTAATGTCACCCATGTTTACTTCTGGGAGCCTCCCTTCATCATTCCATGTCTTTAGAACTTCCTAGAGATTCCTACCATCCCTGACCTCAAGCTGTGCTATAAGCAATAGTGATTAAAAACTGCATGGTATTGGTAAATCAATGAGACAAAATTGAGGACCCAGAAATAAACCTACACACCTATGGACATTTGATTTTTGACAAAGAAGCCAACACCATACAATATAAAAAGAAAGAAAGAAAGAAAGCGACTTCAACAAATGGTGCTGGTCTAACTGGATATCTGCCCGTAGGAGCATGGAAATTGACACATTTTTATCACCTTGCACAAAACTCAAGTTCAAGTGGATCAATAAACCTCAACATAAAACCTGACACACTGAATCTAACAGAGGAGAAAGTGTGAAATAGCCTCAAACGCATTGACAACTTTGGAAATTTTCCTGAGCAAAACATGACTAGTTCAGGCTCTAAGATCAACAATTGATAAATGAGACCTCTTGAAACTAAAAAACTTCTGTAAGGCAAAGGACAGTGTCAAGGACAAAAACTGCAACCTGTCGATTGGGAAAAGATCTTCACTAACTCTACATCTGACAAAGGGCTAATATAAAGAACTCAAGAAGTTAAACTCCAAAAAAAAAAAAAAAAAAAAAAAAAAAAACATATAAACCAATTAAAAAACAGGGTTCTGAGCTAAATAGAGAGCTTTCAACAGAGGAATCTCGATGGCTGAGAAACACTTAAAGAAATGTCTAACATTTAGTCATCAGGGAAATGCAAATCAGAATGACCATGAGATTCCACCTTATACCCATCAGAATGGCTAAGGTCAAAAACTCAAGTTATAGCACATGTTGGAAAGAATATGTAGAAAGATTAACACTCTCCCACTGCTGGTGGGATTAAAAACGGATACAACCAATCTGGAAATCAGTCTGACATTTTCTCAGAATAATTGGAAATAGTTCTACCTGAATACCCACCTATACTGCTCCCAGGCAAATTTTGCTCTACAATACAGAAGGATACATGATCTGCTATGCTCATAACAGCCTTATTCATAATAGCCAGAAACTAGAAACAACACAGGTATCTTATAGAAAATGGGGTTCCTTTATACAATTGAATACTACCTATCTATTAAAGATAAGGACATCATGAATTTTGCAGGCAAATGGATGGAACTAGAAAATATTATCTTGAGTGAGGTAACTCAGACCCAAAATGGCATGCATGGTAATGTATTCACTAATAAGGCAATATTTGCCAAAAATTACAGAATACCCAGGATACACTACACAGACCCAAAGAAGTTAAACAAGAAGGAAGGTACAAGCAAGGCTTCTTGAATAATACTTAAAGGGGGAGCAAAATAGTCATAGAAGACAGAGGAGGGAAAAATGGGGGGAAGGAGAAAATGGGGAACAGCATCAGGTAGGATGGGAAAGAGTCCCAGAGGTCCCGGAGAATGAATGGAAGTCTACAGTGACCTCTTATTTAAAGAGGATTACACAAAATTTCAAAAAAAGAAATAAAATGTTATTTAAAGCAAAGCAATAGTAGAAATCAGAATATACTTCAAGGGACAAGAGGGTCACTGGAATATAGATACTCAAGAACACTGATCATTGTTTAGCATTTCTTTTTATGGAGTCCTTTGGTTGTTTGTGTGTGTAGGAGGGGTGATGTTTTAATTGATATGTTAGGTCACATAATCATTTTTCTGCTGTGGATATCATTTCCCATAATGCATTTAACTTTAACCACATGCATGTCTAATTATGCATATGCATAAGATGGTTAAGTAGGGACTTTCCCTGGAAGTTTATTTCAGGACACAGTTTTGCCTTATGGAGCATGTACCCAAAACCAGTCCAAGATGGGTCAGCTTTTTCATTTTTTTGTATTGAGTGCATTAAGCATATATCTGAAAAAAAACTTGTTTTAGAGTGATTGTTTTCAGGAAAGGAGACCCAAACTATCATTCAGTGAAGAGTTATTTTATCCTGATGTCCAAGGGCTCTCAGGTTGCTGGGTGTATCCTTCACAATGGGGTGTGTGCACATAGAATACATAGGTAAAGGATCTAAGATGTCAAGTGAATTGCTAGAAGGTGGGTAGCTGCCTAACACAATCTCAGTTATGTTACTAAAATAAAACACCCTGACCAAAAGAAGTTTTTTTGGGGGGGGTTGTTTATTTTGGATTATAGACTGCAGTCAATCACTGAAGGGACTATGAAAATATGACTACCTTGAAATTTTTAAGGTATCAAGATTATTAAAAAATTCCCCTCTTTTTACTTTTTCCCCCTACTTGAATAATTTTTAAGAAACATTTTTCTACATATTTTTGAGAAATATTTTGTACTGGAGAGATGACAGGAAGAAAGTGGTAATGTGAGGAATTTTAATAAAATGGACAGAAATGTTTCAATATACCACATGTTCCTTTTCTCTTCTTCCTTTTCTTCCCTCTTTCCCTTCTTTCATCCTTCCATCCCGTTCCTTCCTTCCTTCCTTCCTTTCTTGTTTTCTTCCTTTTAATCAACTTCTTCCTATAAAGAAGCTGGTCACAAAATTATTCACAGCTTTGAAAGGATATTCATTCCAGTTGCAGGATATTGTCCTAGATATAACCCTTCTGTTTTTAAGATGAATCTCACAATGAACAATGAGAATTTAACTGTGTGTGTGTGGGATGTATGTGTGTGTGTGTGTATGTGTGTGTGTTTAATGAAAATGTTCTCCATAGGCCTGTAGAGAGTGGCACTATTAGGAGCTGTGGCCTAGGTAGAGTAGGTGCTACTTTGTTGGAGAAAGTGTGTCACTGGGGGTGGACTTTGAGATTTCAAATGCTCAAGCCTTGTCCAGGATTACTTTCTCTTCCTGTTGCCTAAGTATCTGGATGTAAAACTCTAAGTTACGTCTTCAGTCTATGTCTGCTTGCATGCCTCTGTGCTTCCTGCCTTGATCATAATGTTCTAATCCTCTGAACTGTAAGCCATCTCCAATTAAATGCTTTACTTTATGAAAGTTGCCATGGTCATAGTGTGACTTCACAGCCTTAGAGACCTAAACTAAGACATGAATAAAACATAATTAATAAGCCTGTTTAAATTTACATAAACTCATGAAAGCTTGATAAGATGCTCCTATTTACATTATGCTTATTTTTTCCTAAGAAGTTAGAATAATATAGATAATAATACATAGAAAATTCAGAATAGAAAGAGTTTACCCAGGGTTTTATACCAAAGTTTTCAGGATATTTTAAATTTAATCGGACTGTTTTTGTCATCAACTCTATTTCCTTAAGAATATTGAAAATATGGATAACACATGCAGACAAACATTTTTTAACCATGCCATATGGTTTTAGAATAATAAATTATTTTCTTCATATATATGAAATATGCAAAACTATTTCCTAGAGTATGTGCCATGTGTCATATATTCTCAACACTGCCGATTACTTACATTTGATTCATTTTTTCCTCCATGTATTCCATCTATTCTGTGTTTCATCAGATACACAGTTATTGTATAACAAAAATGTTTTAATTCATTAAGAAAGAGTGCATCAACTTACCACATCTGTTCTTTCTGGAGTTCAAAAATTAGGAAGAAACCATGGAAACATTTGACAACATCTTGAAATCCCCCCTCCATGCTAACGTGTCTATTTGTGTCATCTGTGTTCAGTTCATGCTTAGGCAACCATGTTGGTGAGACTTCAGGGGTGTAACTCTCCTGACAGTTCCAGGAGACACAACCTCTCTGGATATATCTTATTCTTATGGTTCATATACTCTTCCTAACCCCTCTTCCACAATGTTTCCTGAGCCTTAGGTGAAGGATTTATGCTATAGATAGATCATTTGGATCTAGGTTCTATAAGATCACTTGTTCTACATATTTTGATCTTATGAGGCCTCAGACAGACAAAGATTTTCAATCAAGGAAGAAATGCCAAGAGCAGGAGACAATAGTCTTGGGAAGAGTTCTCCAACTGTTTTACACAAACCAAGTGGCCAATCTTGAAATCATATCTATACTTGTAATTTTATTTGGAATGAATATATTGTATTTATATATTTATTAATATATACAAAAAAGACAGGAAGCCCTGAGTTTGAAAGTGAACAGAGAAAGTATACTAGAGGGGTTGCAAGGAGAAAAGAGAAAGGGGGAATCATGCAATACTTTAACTTCAAATAAAAAAATCAGAATAAAGTATCTCCACTAAGACATGAATGCTCACTAAGAATTATCTCCTAACATTTTAATAATTATTCTAAATTTGAACTTCATTTTACAACCAATATCATTATCAAGTTCCTAACCATTCATTTAGAAATGATTCTGTGACAGCTTGATGCCCCATCGTAGGGGAAGGGTGGGGAGGAGGGAAAAAGTAGGTGGGTGGGAGGACACCCTCATAGAGGGTGTTAGGTGATAGGATAGGAGGATTCCAGAGGGGAAACTGGGAAAAAAATATCATCTGAAGTGTAAGTAAAGAAAATATCAAGAAAAAAAAAAAAGAAATGTAGCACAAGCTGATATGTCGTAGACAGTCTTAGAGGGCTTAAAGAAAGTCACAAGTGTCAATTTACATGAAGTTGTAATGTTTGTATTTAGAAAGGAACTTCCACAAAGTAGAAGTGTTCTTATATTTCAGTGATGGAAGCCACTGCTTGCTAGCTAGCCCTCAAGCTAGTTTATAGTCATCTGACTTTCATGTACAGTTGGGCACTACCAACCCAGGGATGGTGCAGCCTACAGTGAGTTAGGCTCTCGTACACCCATTATTATTCAACTTCTGTAATGAAGTTGAACTTACAGGAGATGAAATGTTCCCAAGAGGGATTCTGTAACGTTTGTTAATATCTGGTGTCAAACCTTCCAAGTCTACAAGGTTGATTTGTCATAAGGTAACATGTCTAACGTTTCTGCCACCACCCATTGTGAACATGCTGCTTCCCATGCATGATGGCTTCTTAATCCTGAAAATGATCCATAGGGTAAAAATTATGATGTAAATAAAAATGTATTTATTTGTTATTTTTAGGATGTAATTTATATATGAGTTTTGATCATTTTTTTATTTCTGACTCATCCCCTCTTCCCACCATACTCAACCTGTTCTCCCCATCTTTCTTAAAATACTTCAACATCAAATTTGTGCTTTCTTAATATTCTTAGATACCCAAGCTCCCACTAGAGGATGGCCAGTTTACCAGTGGCTACACTTTTAGAGAAAACTGTCTCTCCTTTTCCAGCAGCAGATACAAGTCACCAAGACATGGGGAATCTTGGGAAAGTGATGCTGGCTTAAACTCAGCCTCCCAGATTCCTGGGAGGATGAACCCTTTTACACCCATAAGGTTTCTGATTTGATATTACAAATAATAATGAGGGTGTGATTTGCAACCTCAATAATAGGGAACAAAATGTTACACCTCCACAATTTCCTCAGCAAACTATGAGAATTTGTGCTCCTGACTTTTGCTTGAAGTGCTAAATAATATCTCAATTTGCTTCTCAAATTCATCATTTTATGACTGAGTTTCAATGGCTTTTCCAAATGATTCAAATATTCATAGTTTCATGAAGTAGGTAATATTTTCTCTCCCTCGGTTTTCTGTCTTTTTTCCGTTAATATTTTTCCTTAAATATTTTAGTAATATAAATGTACTTACAATCTTTTCATAAAATAATATTTTATATTATTTCCATGGCTTTGTTACATGGTTAGTGTTGATTAGCAACTGTAAAAGACCCTGAAAAATCTGTCTCATAATTTAATGTTGTTTGTTACATGAAGTTGTTGTTTCAAACAACTTACAGTAATATGCGGGAAAGTTTGACTTATTTACCACTCACCTTCAAAAGTTCATGTAAGAAAATCATTTTCAATGAAATAATTCTGTAACCTAAGTCTACTATAAGTCATTGATTTTAATCAAGACAGACCAAGAGCTACAGGCAAAGAAGGAATGCTGAGTGTTGGAGAAAATGGTTTTCCTCTGGGAAGAGCTCTCCAGCTGGTTCATACCGTACCAAGTAAGAATTCTGAATTTAATTATGATGGTGAGTGGTAGTGTCTTGAAGCTCATGTATAAAGTCGTGTGTGTGTTTGTGTGTGTATGTGTGTGCGTGCAAGTTTGTGTTGTATGTGCATTTGATGTATTTCTAATGTGTGTGGATGTTGAATAGGTTGACTTGCAGTTCAGTCCCAAAGATACACCCCTATCTCAGTGACTAAGTGTGGCATTCACATCACACTCTGTGCTGGTACAGCTTCACTCTTGGGAGTCCTCCTCCAGCTGGTGACTAGAACACCCAGTCTCATGTCATGTTGAGAAAACGTTTTCTTCCACTGAGATCCAAACATTTGCCAGAAGAAGGAAGAGCATGCAGAATCATCAACAAGAGTTGTAGTGATGCTGAAACATGTGTACCCCACAGCCAGAAGAGATCCAAGAGGGCCCACAGATCGTCTTCCCATTTGTGCTGAGAAAATAAAACAAAACATATTTTTTATGAACATGTAGTATTGCCCCTAACAATGAGCAGTTGATTGGAACAAGATTCCTTTATGATTAGAACATTACTTCTGCTGGCTATTACTTATTAGAGTAGGAATGAAAAGCATGCAATGTGTAATCTTTGTAAGATATCTCCCAAATAACTACAAATAAAAACAAGGAAAAAGGAAGAAATAACAACACAGTATGTCATAGTCTCATGTCTGCTGAAATTTTGTTCATTTTGATGGGGTGAGTATCCAGCCATCTCCCCATTGTTCAGCAGTGACATAAGGCTCTGTGCTCCACATGGGACATGGCTAATATATAATGTCAGCCATTATGAATTTGATCTATATTTGATTCAATCATCTCCATCTGTTGAAGAGTATTATTGATGTTTATCTTCATCTTTAAATAATAATTTCCATTTCTGGAAATAATGATTCATTTGCTTCTTATCTGTTTACTACACTCTTAAATGTGTGACTTGAAAGCCAAAGAGAATGTCAGAGGTTTGCAGAGTTTGGATGACATTTATCAGAGTTGATGTCAAGGTGCCCTTAAACAAGGAGACCTCCTCTAGGGCAACCCAGAGCATGAAGCCTGCTGCCAGCAAGATGAACGCCATTATTCTCTCTTCACATACTTCATTTTTGGTTAACATTTTCTGAGTCAGATTGAACATCACATGTTTTTACATCAATATCAAGATCACAAAAAGAGATTCCTCAAACTCACACTGGATACTTCATCTTGTTAGCATATGCTTTCCCTTCTACATGCCCTAGTTTGTCTGTATTTTTCTGGCTACTTTTCCCATGCCTATAGGTATGCTGAAATACTTCCTTTAGGCCTGATATATTAAACATTCCACTATTTCTGGTCACAACTATCTGTGATTCAGGTGCAGCTTCTTTGTGAAGCTGGCAAACTCTGAAACAGCATTTTTTTTCCTCTAGAGCATTTTGGAACTTTGGGGATGATTATCACTCAAAGAGAAAAACTCTAAGCTCTTCAAAACTTAATAGTTTTTTTCTTAAAGCTTTATTCTTTTATGCCATGCATTTTTATCATATCCATCAACCACTAACTCCCTCTCAGTCCCTTAATTGACCATACTTAATCTTTCTCTAAACGATGTTTTTGTTTTTGTTGTATTTTATGATGCACTCTGTCCCTTGGTACTATTCTTATGCACAGGGGTTTGGAGATATCCACTGGAGCATGAGTAACCTATCAAAGGCCAAATCTCCAGAGGATAGTGATTCTTCTTTCTTTGGTATCCATTAGCTCCTCCACTGATAGAGGGACCTTAGGAGTCCCTGCTCTATCCATGCTAGAGTTTCAAAGGCTTGATCTTGTACAGGTCTTTCTTGATCACATAACCACATATGCTAGATGTTGAGGTATGACATGTCAACCATCAGTCTCATACTCAGAAGTGAACAGTTCACAGATATCCTTCCCTATCCTCTGGACTTCACATTGTTTCTGCTCCCTTATCCTGTGACATACTCTGAGCATACTTGGACAGGGCAGGTTGGTATATGTGTCTCATCTTTAGCCGACCCTTCTAGTGATGTGTAATCAACACTTTAACCAGTTATGAGTCTTTCTGTGTTAACCGCCCCTGGTCTTAAAAAGAAGCTTCTCTGATTAATGTTCTGAGCTGCAGAAATCTATGTGTGTAAACATAGATTTTTAGAATGCAGTTTAAAGCATGACCATTTAGCAAAAAAAAAAAAAAAAACAAAACCAAACAACAACTTCCTATGATCTCTAGTCATGGATGCTTTACTAAGTCCATAATAGAAAAATGAATCCCTCTTGTAGAGCAGGGCATGTCCAATCAAAAATTGGTTGGTTATCCTTATGATTATTATGACACCCTTACACCTGTAGGTACATCTTGCCAGGTAGGTAGATATTATAGTGTCCGGTATCCAGTGTTGGCTAAACCCATTAATGGAGGTTCTACTCTAGCACCCTGGATACTACCTTCTGGTGCTATAACAACTAGCCAACCGGAAAAGGGATTCCTGGTCAAGGTGGATTTCTATATTTCTTGTATCATAAGTAGATAGTGTCTTCACCAGTAGGGTCTTATCTTCCAGTTATAGAAATCAAACAAAAGCAAAAATCCATGTTCTTAGGATTGCTCCTTGATTCTTTTTGACCAACAATTCACAGTGAGGTATCTCCTGATTGGAACTGAGTCTTCATTTAATATACTGTGTCTTGATAATAGACTTGTATAGCCATTTAAGAACTTCTGTGCACGCTCCATATTAAAACTGTAATATGAACATATATAAAATCTACATATTATATTTACAATATATTACATTATATAGCTCATATGCCAGTATATCGCCATATATAATGCTTCTTGATACAGTTTTACCTGTGAAAATCTAACCTCTAACTCAATTACTGCTTTGTTATAGGGCATTTAAAACATGCCAACATAGAATACTACATGCCAAATATGCAACCCTTGGCTTCAATGATCACAAGCTCATAGACATTTTAATTTTATTTAATCTATATCCTTCAACTTAGCCCAAATATTTCAAAAGAAGATCCCCTATGCCATATTAATTTATATGTGCATAAACATAATTCTATGTATTTTTGTGGGCATGGGTATGGCTATAATATTACATAATTCAGGTATAGTTCATTTACAGCCACTGTGAAAAACAGAAAGAGAAAAGGAAGAATATGTGTCAGAAGTCAGATGACCCCACTTGACTTTTACTCTAGTTAAACCAGAGGTTGCCATTACTTTCTATTTTGTACTTCCTACCCAGAGTATAAAATCAAGACTACCTTTATTTGAATGTAATTCTTCAACCATAGAGTATAAATGTCTCTTCATCATTTATACGTGAATGGAGAGAAATGATTTCTAATTTCATTTAAAAGTGATCAGAACTCTCAATGCTTGTAAATTTGGGCATGGTCTCCTGTTAGAAGTTTCTTGAAATCTGTACTTTAGAAAGCCTTTCCTGAAAGAAGGAAAACTCATAGTTCACCTGATAAATATCAATAACATGAAATTATAGTAGCTGAGGCAAGTGGAGAAAAAAATGCATAACAATTGCATTGGATTCCAATTATAGTATTTGAGGTCTATTCCATATATATTGTGAAGTTTATCTAATAAACATATGGACCCTATAATTTCTTGTTTACCCAAAGTAATTATTTCTTGCTAAATTGAAATTCAAATTTGCTAGTGATGTGTATTTTATATGGCATTCCTACTTGCTGATGTTTAAGAACTATGTTGCTCAAGTGTGCTTCAGATGGTTCTTATTACTAAGCCTTGAACAGTAACTCTGGAAGTTTCTTTATAGCCATTCATCTTTCCAAATCCCCCTTAAGATATCCATGCTAGCCAGGTAAATGTCACCAATATCTTTGTGAATTACTATTTATTACTACTTCCTTACCATGTGATCAAAATCATCTAGACTGCTTGGCCATGCATGCCGGACATGGGTTCCATCTTTTGTTAATTTTAGCACTAAGCTCTTTATTTATAGTTTATTTTTGTAATTCATAACAATTGTTTCAATTTTAAAAGTCAGAATAAATTTTTCACAAGACATTCCTGAAGCTGCAAAGAAGTGTTTCTTTGGAGTTGGGATGTAATGTCCTTTCTTGACCTTCAGTTTATGACATCATTTGAACTGAGTTGAACAGCGACAATAGTATGATGAACCTTGACTCAGTTTTCTCCTCAGAGATTCCTTGTCTGCGGAATGTGCTTATTCTTTTGGCCAAAGGAAGCAGGAACTGAGCAGCTTGGCCCAAAGGACACATTCAGGGGTCAAATGTTTACAAAAACATTTGCCAGTGGACTCAAAAGAAGGGATATAGATGATAAATTAAATGTATCACCACATATAATTCCCTGGCAGACCAGGAATGAAAACATGGCAGGAGAGAACACCTGTAACTAGACATGTTACCTTATGACAAATCAACCTTGTAGACTTGGAAGGTTTGACACCAGATATTTACAAATCTCTAAAGTTAAGGTGTGAGAAACTAATTCCCAAAATACAGAAATGGATTTAATAATCATACCTCAGTCCAGCATCAATACTCTAAGAACCCAAGAAAACTTTAGGAGTTGATTTCTCAGAATGTCTATGACATCTTGGAACTTTCCATTAGGGAAAAATCAAGCAGATGTGCTTAAGTAATGCTAACTTCTCATGATAAATAGATTCCTTCAGTAGCACCAGAGTTCTCTCATATTTTTATTTCATAGGGCCCAAATTTCATGGTGTTTTACACTTATTTTCATAGACTTGGACACTGTTTTTGCTCCTCTCAGTTCATATTCTGAGGCACTGAAAGATTTATTAAAGAGTCTTTCCTCTCTAGCAGATTCTTCAGATGAACAGAAGTAAAATGGCATACCAAGATGGTTTCTTTGCTGTGGCCAGACTAGGACCTGAAATTCACACAAATCCATAAGGTCTTAGAAAATGGCTGTTACTAAAACTCTAGGGAAACACTTAACTGTATGTCTTTACTTTCTACATGTAGAAGTTTTCTTCTTCCCCCTCCTTTCTAAAATTTTGTTTTCATGTTTTTATCACTTGTTTTCAACGTTCTGGGGCATCTTCCAGTCACAATTTTTTGGTCATTTTCCCCATGTTTTATTTGTGTTTCTTTGTTACATGTACTCTATCTGAATCCCATACATCCTTTCATGTTCTCTCTCTCTCTCTCTCTCTCTCTCTCTCTCTCTCTCTCTCTCTCTCTCTCTCTCTCTCTCTCTCTCTCTCTTTCTCCCCCCCTCACACACAATTGTTAGTCATTTAAAAATGGTCTTTTTATTGCTAGCTTCTTTTCCTCTTCTGCTAGACTGAATTCACGGAGTTATAGATCATTGTCTCTTGCGATTGTGTGTCCCCAGCACCTGGTAGAGTATCAGGTACAAAATGATGCTCAGTAGATTTTGAACAAGTCAATTAAATGAAGAGCCAATGAGTAATATACTCAAGTACTGGAGCAGCTTTTGATTGTGGGTGAGATCAGTGATACAAGTTTTTCATATTACCAAGGACAAGCGTAAGGAATGATGCTGTTGAAAGTAACATACTTTCCTAACTGCATCAGTTGCATGTAAAAGCAGTAAACAATTCTCAAGGAAAACCCAGAGCAAATACTTCGGTTGTCCAAGAATGGGGAGGAGCTGCCCAGCAGAGTTTTAGGGGAGAGCAGTGACTGTCTTTTTCCACCAAGAGTGAGCCAATGCTGCAAAAGCCTATGACTTCTGTCATTGATTGTTATTCTGGTTCTTGAAATTGTATTTGCATGACAAGTGTCTAAGACTATAGAAGTCAGTGGAGGGTAAAAACCTAAGTGATTCCAGGTGTGCATTGCAACCATATATTCAGTTATGAAATGTACTTTGAATCTTGCAAAAGAAAAAAAAAAAACCCTTAGCTTTCTTAACACAACGATGTTAATGTCTTTGTTTATTTATTTGGGGCGTTTATTTCTTTGTGCCAATTTTAGTGCATGTTAGTCTCCTTGGCAAGATGCCAAGGTTCCTGGTGAGGGTGAGCAGACATTTCCTTCTTGACATAAGTTCAAGAAGCTTTATTTACAAGTAGTTATTTGTTACCGAATTCAGTACACAGTACAATGTTGGTTCTTCTTTTAAGTTCTGTGAACTTAAAATGTGATTGAATTGTCTCAAAATCCACCCAGATTAGGGTTTTTTTTTCTTCCTTGCTTTATTGAAATAAAATTAGCATGTAGTTAAGGTCACCAGTTTTAGGTATGCACCTCAGTGAGTTTTGAAAACTGTATGCTTTCATAGGTACATAATTTCCTGTACCACTTGTAGGAACTGTTCTCCAGCTCTATCCTGCAACCACAGCTCAGTACATGACAGACCCGGTTTTCTTTCAACGACAGTTTTACTCTTTCTAGTAATGTCTTCTAATGGTTTGTATACGGAATTTTTTGGCTTACTCTAATACATTTTAGATTCATTTACACACATTATACATGTATTATGGTTCTATTTTAGTTTAATTCAAATGCAAATTTTATGGATAGACATCACATTCAGTTTCCATTTGGTTGCTAGGACTACTCTGAATCACCATATAAAGTCTATTTGTGTTTTTTAATTATCCTAAAAGAATGCTTAAAAGTGAGGTTTTTTTTTTTTTTTCTTTTGGCCTAGCGGTTCAATAACTTACTGGCAGTGTCCTTGCCTACTATGTCTAAGGCAATAATTTCAGTTTTTAAAAAGAGGAATTGGGTAGAGAGCTATTTTTTTTTTTCATGGTTAGGCATTTTTTTATTTGTATTTTTTACTTTATTTTAAAAGACAAAGATAAAGATAAAGGTACAAATTTTCAGCATTTTTGAATAAAAGAATAGGAATACATTTTTAAGGTTGTAATTAAGTATTTGTGGGTACATATACATACACACACACACATATATATGTAACAATAGTATAGGAAAAGCAGCTATTAATTTGAGGGGATAGGAGAGAGACTAGGAGAGGCTGTAGGGATGAAAGGGGAATGTGATACAGTTCTATTTTAATTAAAATATATTCTTTTTTTTCTTGAACTTCACACACAGTCTATGAGTTGTTTCTGGGTTGTTAAGAGCTTTCTGGGGTTAGTATCCCATTATCAGTGACTGCATATTATGTCTGTTCTTTTGTGACTGGGTTATCTCACTCAGGATGATATTCTCTAGATGCATCCATTTTCTTAAGAATTTGGTTAAGTAATTGTTTCTGATAGCTGAGTAGTATTCCATTGTGTAAATGTACCATAATTTTTGTAGCCATTCATCTACTGAAGGACATCTGGGTTCTTTCCAGCTTATGGCTATTATAAATAGAGCTGCAATGAACATTGTGGTGCATGTATCTTGGTTGTATGTTGGAGCGTCTCTGGGGTAAATGCCCAGAAGTGGAATAACTGAGTCTTCAGGTAGTACTATGTCCATTTTTCTGAGGAACCGCCAGACTGATTTCCAGAATGGTTGTATCAGTTTACTGCCCTACCAGCAGTGGAGAAGTGTTTCTTTTTCTCCACATCCTCACCAGAATCATCTGTAGTCATCTGAGTTCTGGATCTTGGCAAGTCTGACTGGTATGAGGTGGAATCTCAGGGTTGTTTTGATTTGCATTTCCCTGATGGCTAAGGATGTTGATGGTAAGATGTTTCTCAGCCATTTGATAATCCTCGATTGAGAACTTTTTTGTTTAAGTCTGTAACCCATTTTTTAATAGGGTTGTTTAATTCTCAGGTGTCTAGCTTTCTGGGTTCTTTGTATACCTGGGATACTAGGCCTCTATCTAATGTGGGGTTGGTAAAGATTTTTTCCCACTTTGTTGGCTGCCGTTTTTTCTTGACAGTGTCTTTAGCCTTACAGAAACTTTGCAATATCATTAAGTACCATTTGTCAATCTTTGACCTTGGAGCTCAAGCCATTGGTGTTCTGTTCAGGAAATTTTCTCCTGTGCCTATGTGTTCTAAGGTTTTCCCTACTTTCTCATCTAATAGTTTCAATGTACCTGGTTTAATGTGAAGATCTTTGATCCACTTACACTTGAGCTTTGTACAAGGAGATAAGAAAGGGTCTATTTTCATGCTTCTGCATGCTGAGTGTCAACAAATGGACCAACACCATTTGTTGAATAGGCTGTCCTTTTTCCATTGAATGTGTACAGATCCTTTACAAAAAAATCAGGTGACCATATACATGAGGGCTCATTTCTGGATCTTCTATTCTATTCCATTGATCCACATGCCGATTTCTGTACCAGTACCATGCAGTTTTCAGCACAATTGCCTTGTAATATGGCGTGAAGTCAGGGATAGTGATTCCCGTAGATGTTTTCTTGTTGAGGATGGATTTCGATATTCTAGGTCTTTTGTTATTCCAGATGAAATTGCACATTGCTCTTTCCAACTCTATGAAGAACTGGGTTGGAATTTTGCTAGGGATTGCATTGAATCTGTAGATTGCTTTTGGTAAGATGGCCATTTTTAAAATGTTGATGCTTCTGATCCATGAGCATGGGAGATATTTCCATTTTCTGAGATCTTCCTCGATTTCCTTCTTTCACGGTTTGAATTTCTTGTCATACAGGTCCTTCACTTGCTTAGTTAGAGTCACACTAAGGTATTTCATAATTTTTGTGACTATTGTGTAGGGTATCTTTTTCCTAATTTCTTTCTCCACATGTTTGTCCTCTGAATATAGGAAGGCTACTATTTGTTTGAGTTCACTTTATATCCAGCCACTTTGCTGAACTTTTTAAAGAGCTGTATGAGCTCTCTGGTGGAAATTGTGGGGTCGCTTAAGTGCACTATTATGTCATCTGCAAATAGTGATGTTTTACTTCTTCCTTTCCAATTTATATCCCTTTGATTTCCTTTTGCTGTCCAATTGTTCTTGCCAGGACTTCCAGTACTATGTTGAATAGGTAGGGGGAGATTGGGCCGCCTTGTGGAGTCCCTGATTTTAGTGGGATTGCTTCCAGTTTCGCACTGTTAAGTTTGATGTTGACTGTTGGTTTGCTGTATATTGCTTTTATTATGTTTAGGTATGGGCCTTGGATTCCTCTTTTTTCAAGACTTATAACATAAAGTGTTGTTGGATTTTGTCAAATACTTTCTCAGCATCTAGTGAGATAACCATGTGGTTTTTCCTTTGAGTTTGTTTATATTGTGGATTACATTGATGGATTTCCTTATATTAAACCATCCCTGCATCCCAGGGATGAAGCCTACTTGATCATGGTGAATGATCATTTTGATGTGTTTTTGGATTTGGTTTGCATGGATTTTGTTGAGTATTTTTGCATCAATGTTCGTAAGTTAGATTGGTCTGAGGTTCTCTATGCTTGTAGGTAGGGTCTATGTGTGGTTTAGGAACGAGGTTTGTTGTAGCCTCCAAAAATGAGTTAGGTAATGTTCCATGGGATCCTATTTTGTGGAATAATTTGGAGAGTATTGGTATTATGTCGTCAATAAATGTCTGATAAAACTCTGCACTGAACCCATCTGGACCTGGGCTTTTTTTTTTTTTTTTTTTTTTTTTTTGGTTGGGAGGCTTTTGATGATTGCTTCTATTTCTTTAGGTGTTATGGGATTATTTAGATGGTTTACCTGTTCCTGGTTTAACTTTGTTATCTTGTATCTGTCTAGGAATTCATACATTTCCTCCAGATTTTCCAGCTTAGTTGAGTATAGGTTTTTGTAGTAGGATCTGATAATTTCTTAGATTTCCTCAGTGTCAGTCGTTATTTCTCAACTTTCCTTTTTGATTTTGTTAATTTGGATACTCTCTCTTTGCCCTCTAGTTAGTCTGGCTAAGGGTTTATCAATCTTGTTAATTTTCTCAAAGAACCAGCTCTTGGTTTTGTTGATTCTTTCAGTGGTTCTTTTTATTTCTATTTGGTTGATTTCTGCCCTAAGTTTGATTATTTCTTGCAGTCTACTCCTCTTGGGTGTATCTGCTTCCTTTTGTTCTATAGCTTTCAACTGTGCTGTCAGGTTGCTAGTGTATGCTCTCTCCAGTTTATTTTTGGAAGCACTCAGAGTTATGAGTTTTCCTCTCAGTACTGCTTTCATTGTATCCCATAGGTTTGGATATGTCATGTTTACATTTTCATTGAATTCTAGAAAATCCTTAATTTCTTTCTTTATTTCTTACCACCTAGATGGTAATGGACTGAACCTATGAAATTGCAAGCCACTCCCAATTAAATGTTTACCTTTATGAGAGTTGCCTTGGTCAGGCTGTCTCTTCACAGTAATGAAAACCCAAAATAATATAGTATCTGATAAGGAAAAACAGTAAATTGACTTTTTTAGGCTGTTATTTATGGGATCTGAGAGATGGCTCCACAGACAAGAGTAGTTGCTGCTCTTGCACAGGACCTGCTTTTGGTTTCCAGCACCCACATTGTGGCTTACAACCACTTCTAATTCCAATTCAAAGGGATCTAGTATATGGCACATGCATGTTAGCAGCAAACACACATACCAACACATGTATACATACATACCCAGATACACACTCAGGCTCATTCACAGAGACACAGAAACACAGATGAACGCAGGGATACATACACAGAGACAGAATCAACAGTATACATGTAAAGGCATGAATAAATAAAAAATTCAAAATAAAATTGTGAATTATGTGTATCTATAGGCTAATTTTAATACAGATATGGGTCATATTTTCCTGAATATTTAAATTCTTACATTCTTTATGTTTTTCTGAACTAAAATAAGCAGGGAGAGCAGCTTAACAATGCACAACATAGACAACAATTGAGCAATGCCCAAGGCAAATTACGGGACTTTCACTTTGTGCACCACTGGATGTTTTGTTGGATTCCCTTAAAGAGAATCAGAGTTAGACATTTTCTTGAATTGCTACTACTTTGCTGATGCGGACACATATCTATCTTCAGACCAAGACCAACACAAATCATTTCGAGTCAATAGCCTTGTAAGGGTTTAAATCAAATTCTGGGAAAGATAACTTTTATTCTGTCCTCATTTTCAGAAAGGGACACTACTCCCAAATTTAGTTTGATTCCTCCTGCACAACATTTTTGTCTACTGTTTGTTTTCCTCCCTCTAGAATTCAATAATATTCTGTTACATATAGTAAAGGTAAATTCTCAGCCAGTGACTCAGATCCCCCACCCAACTCCAACCTCTTCACACATATCTCTGAAATCGTTATATTGTTTCTACCTCTTAATTTCACAAGGTGGAGCTGCTTTGGCTCCTCAGACCTCCAAGATGCTGGTCCTCTACACTCAATAAACTGAGGCAACTAAAGAATTTACTTTCTTGTTTTTCTGCCCATGAAATTCATGTTCTTGCTGTTTGTATCAAATGCTTGAAGATGGGAATGATTTGTGAGTGGAGGGTGTCTGATGGGGATCTGATTTTCTAGTTGCTTATGCAAGTGAGTAAGCCTAGTTGCTGTTCCCTCACTCCAAATCACAAGTGGAAGCACTTTCATTAGTGTGTAAAAACAAAAACAAAACCTATGCCTCAGTTATGTAGTGGGTCGAAAGCAATAATCAATATGAAGGAGTACCATCTTCATTATTACATAATACAATTTTCTGATTCTTTACAAAATAACTCCTGTAGCAGTTTTTGTAAATTTCCCTTGTATGCTAACATTTCTCAATAAAGTAACATTGAAGCAACTATTTGCCTGTAAAGTATAGTTCAATCTTTAACTTTTATCTCTTTCCAGATATTTTAGTTGATATATTTGGATGGTTATAATTTTGATATGAAACAACATTTTTATTGTGTATCTCACCCTTTTTAATTAACTCATATAGAAAGTCAAATTTTTAATAAATTTTAGTATTTAAAAATGGAATGCAACTCTAGAATAATGAAAAAAAACAATGACCTTTCTTTTCTTAATTAGTTTCATGGCATTATAAATACATTTAGGGCCACTTGTCTGTCTATTTCTTTGATTTTACTTCATACATTGTCTTTGGGCTCCCTATTCATTCACTTTGAAGCTGTTGCTTGCAGGGTTTCACTGTTGGATAGCTTTGGAGGAGACTGAATAAACTGCTTCTTTAAGGAGACATTGGGGTAGATTACTTTACAAGAGAAGGCATTAGAGCTTTGCTGAGCTTCAGAACCATGGTAACTGTGGAAGGGCCAATAGTATCAAATGTCTGGTAATGGGGAAATAAAAGTTTGTGACCAACATCATGCAAGTCAGGAAGGTGACAGGTCAAAGACTGACATTCTGACCACATAATCTAACCACTTATTTCTGCCCTTTAAATTGAATTATTTTTCTTTTGTTATGTGTATCTGTATTTTTAAAATTTTACATTGCTATATACTTGAATGAGAGGTATGTGTATTCTAAGACTACCTTTATTCAAAGGGTAATAACATCACATTGTTAAATGCAAATGTTAAATGTTAAATGCAAATGTAATGTTTGATAAACAAAATGTTTAAAGCATATTAGAGATTCAGATCTGAACAGAAAGCTCAGAAAGTTCATGTGTATAGAATCTTGATTTAAGACAGATGTGTTTTTATAAATTGGTAAGTCAAATACAAAAACCTATGCATACTTCATGGTGCGATTTACTTCTGCATAAGACAGAATAAAGTTAAAATCTTGCCTCATGATATTTACAAATAACCCTAGGTTTATTGCACTAGAACATAGAAATTAAAATTACAAAGCATTTTTTTAAAGTTGGAAAATAATTTTATGACTTGGAAATAGAGGACAATTACCAAAACCACACATGAGTACATGTGTAAATGCATACACATGCACACACACACACACACACACGCACATACACACACACACACACAGAGCATGAACTGTGAAGAAAACTTCAAATAGTTTTACACCAAATTACAGTGTTCACCATAACATTTATAAAGTCAAGATGCAGATCACTAATAACAAAATTAATAAATAAATATAAAACAAATATGCTAAATAATCAAACATTTTAAAATCCCTAAAAACATAATATACATGAAATCCAAAGCATTTTATGATATGAAATTCTGATTCAAATATTGGGAAGAGAAATTTTCTCACACTGTAAATTAGACCAAATTTTTGAGTAATAATTTGGCTGTATACTACAAAGATAAGGTATGAAAATCATGTCCTTCCACTTATTATTTTATACTGAAAAGTCTGTATAGGTAATGTTTTAAAAGTGAAGACCAGTATTGTCTGTAATAGCAAGAAACATTTCTTTCTTGAAGAAATAAGAATTTTCTTCTAAGAATTAATGAACTGAACTATTTCAAAGAGAAAATACTTTGCTGAACGGATAAACTTTAATGCACCTAAGTATGTTAACTGAGTCAGAGAAGCACATAAACAGTACCATAATATGTTTTTATTTTAAAAGATGCTAAGTGTAGCTCATGAGGGTGCATCTGAGGATGACTAATCATAAACTTTAGACACCATTCACTTCTGGTGGGGTGATGAGGGTGGTATGTTGAAATTTAAAAATTAGACTGTGATTTTATTTTAAGAAAATGGCTATAATAATTTTATCAATTTCACAATAATACTCATTTTGCAAAAATGCTTGAGTAGGACTAGAGAGATAGCTGAGCAGTTCAGAGCATGCTCTGCTCTAGCAGAGGACCCAAGTTTGACTGCCAAGTTTAACTCTACATCAGTTGCACATAGGTATTGAGATTAAATTTTTTAATGAAGTATTTGAGCCTCATTTGCATAGTTTTGATGCCACCTTTTCATTGTCATTCCCTCCAGTCTCCTGTGACTTTCAATGGTCACTGGAGTAGAAATACATCTGAACATTTCAGGTCTAAGGACTGAAATAGGAGCTTGGAATAAGAGCATAATTTAAAGCCAGAGAATGTCGATTTGCATTTATAATGGAATCAAAAAATATGATTACAGGTTTTAACATAAGAACTTGGAAAAGAAACCCATGTATAATGTAAGCACTAACTATGAGAATGAATGGACTTTTGACCAAAGAAACAGAAAACTCTGTGGAGAAAGAATCAATTCTTTCTGGAAAATTGCTGTTTTGTGTGTGTGTGTGTGTGTGTGTGTGTGCATGTGTCTCTTGACATAAACATCCCATCTTACAAAAATAGCTCAGAATGTATCATCTCAGATCTGATTTGAAAATAAGACATAAACCTACAAAATTTCTAGAGAAAAACATTTTTAAAAATCTGCCTGGCCATGATTTTGATAATGTGTTTTTTTCCTTTTAAATAGGAATAATGGCAGGACTGTAACCATAAAGGAAAATTTTGTGATAAATGTGATAAATGTCACTGATATAAATTGTACATTTATTGGTACATTTTATTTATCAGTTGATTATACAAATGATAAACAGGCTGAGAATGAATTAGAGAAACAATAACATTTATGATAGCCACAAATAATATAAAATATCTTGGCAAAACTCTAACCAAACAAGTAAAAGGCCCATATAACAAAAACTTAAAGTTGCTGAAGAAAGAAATTATAGAAGATATCAGAATATAGAAAGATCTCCCATGTTCATGAATAGATATGATTAACATAGTGAAAATGGTCATCTTACCAAAAGCTATTCACAGATTCAATGCAATTCCCATGTGAAATTTTAACACAATTCTTACAGATTAAAGATGTGTAGCACCATGCCTGGGCCTAAGGTTTCCACGACCACTATTTCTCAAGATCCAGATCAAAATGCCCCTGTCTTCCAGCCTTAAGATCTGAGTAGGTGGAAACTTGTTTTTCCTGAGATCACCATTTCCTAAACCTCTTTATCTTCTTCCTTAATATCTTCCTTACAAAGCTGAGTCATTAGTGCTGCTGCCTCCATTCTTTTAGGTCTATAAAGCCCATTATTAAATTCATATTGCATCCTTATTTTTTCTCTTACAACATTATTTAAAGAAGAGAGATACATGTATAGATTTGTAAAAGCATTTTGGCAATTTTTTTTGAGGTTTGATAGCATGCATTGAAATAGCCTGTAAAGAGTAGTTCTTACATTGATTTATATATTCTTGAACTTATGTTTTCAGAGTTCTTTCCCACAGACATAAGGGCTGTCCTGAAGGTCACGGCAGCAACATTTTACTGAGAAGCTTCAGACAATTCTCACTTCTTGAAATCATGCTATTTCTGATTATCATAGAGTTATTAACCTTGGCAAGGAGAACATTTCCCTAAGGAGAAACACAAAGTAAAATATATACACTACTAAATTACTATATAAACAAGCCTTATCCCTATAATAACCACGGCACTTGAGAAGACCCACTCCCTGCTGACTCTACTCCAGGGATAGAATTCATGTCACACCATCCCTTCTGCTGCCATGTCCCCTCACCACACATACTCATCACATGCACACACTCATAAACATACACATACATACATGTATGATATATATGTACAATATATATGTACTATATATATACACTTTCACATGTATGTGCACATACACACTCTCAGACACAAAAATAAATGATAATAAACACAAATTAGATAATCAGTTTGAAAGTTAACTATCCCAATTTGACTCAGTCTAGCAGAAGAATTTCTTACAAAAATATGACACAAAAAGAAAATCTCATTGAAAGCAAGAAAACACAGTCATTAGGTAAGCAACTTCAGAGACACCTGTGATGTAATACTAAAGTTAAAGAGGACTTCATCAACATTATACTTAGACTTTAATAGGTATTTGTCATGGATCTATATCTTGAAAGTTCCAAAGCTGCTCTGTGTAAATTATGTGATTGAATAAGTAAGTGAATGAATGCTGGGTTTCTTTTTATTAGAAATGTTACATATAGATTGTTTGGGGGTAGATTAAATAAAGCATGTGGTACTGAATTAGAATCAGCATCTAAGTTAGATCAATTTTTATATGAAGATATGTATATATATATATATATATATATGCAAAGCCTCATAAATATCATCATGCATATGTACACAGGCTAGCTTATATCCATGTGTTTATGTCTTTATTAATCAGCAGTGTCTAGAAATAACAGTATTCATGTAGCTATATCTAACAGTCTTCTCCAACAAAAGAAATCAGGTTCCAGGAATAGTGATCCTAGGAAGGAGATGGGAAAAACTAACAATGAGATTAGAATATCCTTTCATACAAAGTAAGAAATTTTAAACACAAAATAATGATACAGGATCCAGTTGAAGAGCTCACAATGGACAATATGGAATGATTTGTGAAACTGAATATAGTTTATATTGACACAATACAAAATAAGTTTATGAGTTTATAACTAAAATATATGAGTGATTAATTAAAATAAATAAATGGAAGAAATGAGGTAAACCTGCATTAGAAACACAAAAATAAATGTGCGTTAGTAACTACAGTAAGAGGAAAATAATGCTAGCAAATCAGGGATGGAAGCGATGGGTCCATGTGCAAATTTATTTGCTCTGTCATCTGTAGTAACAATTTTTAATTTTCAAATACCCCAAATATAGCTTAGGCAGTGTAAAAAGAAAGGATACACTACAAAAGAAAGTAGGAAATGTCAAGTAAGGTTATACTCTACTACAGTCTGAAATGTTTATTCTTTTCATAGTACATTTGAGAGAACTCAAGTAAACCACAAAGATAATTCTTTCTTTACTGGGAAATACTAAATGAGAACAAGGACTGACAGAACTCACTTTGCTTTCTCCGAGGCATCCAAATAAGGACAGTGATGGAAATGGTAGAGGAAATTACTGGCTCTCTGGGTGGTAAGCTCTGAATTGCCCCCCAACCATTATCAGCAGAACCAACCTCCTGCCTTGAGATATCTCCATTTCGTTTGGTTCAATATTAAGAACTGTGCTGTATATTTCACAGGCTATAACAGAAGAAAACTAGAAATAGCACTTGGATAATTTATAACCTTCTCATAATACTTGTGTAGACCTATTTCACCCTGTGCTGTTCTTTAATATCCTGCCCTTTTAATCACCCAACTGAAAAAACAAATTAATTATTTCCCACTGAATGACCTGACATATGAAATTAATGATTGGTCGTGATATTATTTCAAGCTTTTAATTATGTGCCCTGCCAGCAATGAAATTTATTATGTTTTCTATGAAAACTAACATTTTCATAATGTTCTTCTCATAGTCGGCCGGTATGAAAATTGAGAATTTTATGTTACATTAGAGTCCAAATTGAAATCTAATGGAACTCTTTTTATATTGAAGTTTAAAAGTAAGAATGTATGCCACCCCAATAGCCAGATGTGTTACTTGCTTTTATACCAGCACTTGGGAGAAAAAGGCAGATGAATCTCTGATTTCAAGGTCAGGGTGGTCTGAAGAGTGAAATCCAGGACAACCATAGCTATGCAGAGAAATCTTGTCTTAAAAAAAAAACATAAAAAATAATGTTCTCTGTTTATAATAGTAACATTTTACCCGGGAATGAGAGAGAAAGAAAACAGAATAGTAGAGTGCTCTGGGCTTCAACTGATTTTGCTTCTTCCTTCTTTCTTACCTTCTTAGTAGTTCAGCAAAGAGTAGAATGCAAATTTTCTCATTATTTTAAAATACCTTTGTTGAAGCACAGTTGATTGTAACAAACTGTGCATGCTTACAAAGGACAGACAGTGAGGTTTGGACATGTATATTAACCCATGATGTGATCAGCAAGTTTGATAATGGATAAAGCCATCCTTGGGTCCCAGCTTCCTCATGCATCAATGCAAGGATTCCCACCTCCATTCTTTTTGGTCTAGGGAAATGTTTCTTTTATTCTTTCTATTACTACAGATAAGCTTGAATTTTCTAGAGTTATGTTGTCTGAGACCAGCTAGGTCAAACAACAGGTTCCCCAGGGCTGGAGCCAGGATAGAAAGAAAAAAGAGACAGTCAAAATTGTAACATAACTTTGGCCAGTCTTGAGGCTGAAGTGAAATTACATGCAGAAAGATAACATCAGCTCTGAGTCAGGGAGCAAGCAAGCTAATAATCAAAAATCCTGTTAACATCTATCTGGAGGCCAGGTGTGAAAATCAGGGACAAAAGGGGATCCCAAGAGACAAAGAGACTGTTACACCTATGTCTGTAGAACCTGCCTTGAGCTTCAAATGCAAATGTTCTTAATCTGGGCCAGTTTCCTGGAGTATAGGACCAGAGACAGATAGATTCCTGCCTTGACCAGCTTCTGATTATCTTGGTGAAGTAAGATTTCCTGCCACCAACTGTCCAGAGGCACCAAAAAAAAAAAATGCTCTCTGCATTACATAAAAACAAGCACAAGTTGTAGCCCATTGATCACCTCTAATGATTATTTGATAATCACTCATATTATTACATGTATCAATAATCCACGGCTTTATGTTGCTTAGTAGGTTCCCGTAGACTGGATGTCATTATTCATTTGCTCACCTTCATATAAACTTTTGCGTATGCCAAGAGTTTATCTACTACCAATACAGCATCACATCCTTGCATGCCAAAGACTCTATTAAAAAAAAATATCAATGTCTCCAACTGCAAGCTAAAATAAAACCTTTCCTCCTTAAATTGTTTTTGCTCAAAAGTGTTCTTCATAGTAACAGAAACTCCAGCTAACACATGCTGTTTTATGTCATTTGATCTTACTCATTAGATTTAAGACCCTTTTTTAGGAGGTGACACATGTCTGTAGTACAGGCATGATTTAAACAGTGGCTTGGAAAGTCTTAGGCTCTAATAATGAAGCCATTGCTGTTGTTTAGCTGAATTGACATGGTGTCAGACTGCAGTGGAAATATTACATTTTACATCTATTGATAAGTGTTGTTCTTACCCTTAATCAGAAAACTTTCTCCTTGCAGTGAATCACGGTCAGTACAAATGAATGACTCTTCAACGTTTCTAAAGTGACTGACAACTGAGTACTTGACCCTGCAAAAGATATTTATAATTACCCCTGTGAGCCTCGGGAAACACAATGGAAGAGGAAGCAGAAAGAATTAAAGATTCACATAAGGAGACAGGAAGGAAGGTGCCCTGTGAAATGCTATTTTGGAGACATGGCACAGCCACTGTAAAAAAATCTCACTGGGCCTACACAAGACTAGAGTAGTCAATTGCCCATTATAGATTAGCAAGGAATTCGGTAGGCCCTGTATTCCATGCTTAAGTATTGGCAACTGGTAGATTCTGAAAAGGGGGTAATCATTGCTTTCAGCTGAATACCAAATAGTGAGTCCAAAGGCTCTGACTGATAGCTGAAAAGCCAGGACAACATGCATGGTTCTGACTAAAACCAATGGGTCGCCAAACAAAACCAAAAACATGAATGCAAGACTTGTGGGAAAAGGAGCAGACTACAAGAATGGAAGGGAGACTGAAAAGTTTGTGAGGAGAGAGTAAGCAAAATGTAGCCAAACTTGTATAAAATTGTCCAAGAATAAATGTAACCAATAAAAGAGATGGTGTTTCAAGATATAAGAGGTTACAGAATCAAAGTTCCAGTGCTAAGTATAATCTGTTGGCCAGGAAACCTTCAGAGAATCCCAAAACAATAGAGGATACTGCTACTGCTCTTAGTTTGCTACTAGAACTAGTTGAGTTCTAGTTTGCACTTTGGATACAACACAGGCAATTGGTATTTTATCTTACAGGGTTCAGTGTTAGGCAACTCTATTGATTACTGTTCTCCCAAGTAGCATACATAAATCCTTATAACACCATGAAACTACTCAGTATGTTGACACTTCAGGTTGGTACCAGTTTGGTTTTCCAGACCCTATGGCTCAGGTATGTGGCTTCTCTCAGCATAGAGTCTTATTATCGAGGTCTGAGGGTCACCAAGAGCTTCAGTTGTAGCTTCTAATACTCGGGGAGTCTAGAAAACTCCATTCACTGATAATTCAAAAGGAAGGAACCATACCTGACATTGGGTTTTAATTTGAAAGTATATCTTATCTGGGTGAGAGGTTGGTCCCCAGTTATGGGATAATTCCATTCTCACACATTTTATAGTACACTTCTACAGTAAAAGGTTTTCATATTGCTTTTTCATGGGTCTTTAGTATAAATTATCTCTCAGCACCCACTCCTGTATGATGGTTTCCCATACTCTAACCCTTTTAACACTTTTTGATCCATTATTGCCAATTATTACTTTATGCCAGCTGTATTCTGTCTCCCATCCCACCTCCATAGCATGCCTTCAGTAGTTGCCTGACTTCTATGGGGTACTCTGCTTTAAATCTATGTATCTAAAGATTCAAAGTTATTATCTAAATATGAGACCAAATATGGATGTTTGCATTTGGGGTTTTAAGTTGACTCAATTAGAATTATTATTTCCAACTCAACCCATGCTTCTGCAAATTTCATTATTTTTGACATCTAAATATCCCATTACATATTACACTTCCATATCCATTCATTAGTTGATGAACATATAGGAAGTTCCCATTTCATGGTTATTTTGACTAGAGTAGCAATGAACAAAGATGAGAAAGTATCTCTGTAGTATGATATAGAGACCTTTAGAAATATGCCAAGGGGTAGTAAAGCTGAACTGAATTGTAGATGTTTTTCTAGCCACTGGAGGAACCTGCACAGAGATATCCATAGCTGATGCACCAGTTTCCACTTCTCTCGGCAATGAATAAGTTTTTCTCCTTTTCCTATACCTACACTGACATTTCTTGCCATTAGTGTTCTCACATTTAACCTTTGTTTCTAGGATAAGAAGAAATAGAAATTATCTTGGTTATTTGTATTTATTCTTTTGAGAAATCACTGCTTAGATACAATCCAGCTATTGATTTGATAATCCTTGGTGTTTAGTGGTTCTTTTTAAGTTTCTTATATTTTTTAGACACTAATGTTCTGTGATATGTACAGCTGGTGAAGATTTTATACCCCATCTGTACTGCCTCTTCACTAAATTAATAGTGTACTTTGTTGCACAAAAGTATGTTGTTTTGCCAAGTTCCAGAAGATTTGAATTGTGCGTCTTAATGCCTGATGTCCTGTTCAGAATGCTCTCTCCTGTGGATATTCTCTGCTTTCTCCTCTAATAAATTCAGGGTATTGGGATTTATACTATGCTCTTTGATTCATTTGAAGGTGAGTTTTGTGCAGAGTGAGAAGTAAGGATCTAATTTTGTTCTTTTGCAGGTGGCTTTTCAGTTTAACAAGCACAAATTGTTTAAGATGCTGTTATCTTTTTTAGTATACCTTTTTTGCCTTCTTGTCAAATGTCTGGTGTTTGTAGTAACATAGACTAATCTCTGGATCCTTAGTTTCATTTTATTCTTCAGCACCTCTGCATTATATCAATACTAAGATGCTTTCATTACTGACTCTTTGTAAAATAACAAAATTCAAGGATGAGACTACCTCCATCAATGTTTGCATCATTTTGGATGTCTTCTGTCCTGGGCTTTTGTATTTCTGTATGAATTTTGAGGTTATTCTTCTGTTTTGTGAAGAATTGCAGTGGAATTTTAATGTGAATTGCATGAATTTCTGGATTGTTCTTGCTACGGAAACTTTTGCAATATTAACCTCATTGCTGCATGAACAAGGATGATCTTGCCTTTTCTTTGTACCTGCTTTAGCTTCCCTTTCCACTAACTTAAAATTTCATTGCCTGGCCTATAACTTCCTTTTCCAGGCTTAGTCCAAGTTAATTTTTTTATTTCTTTTCTCTGTGTATTTCTTATTTACAAAGGGAGGCTGTTGATTTTGTGTATCGATTTTATGATTTGCTACTTTGCCATGCATGTTTATTTATTGTAGAAGATTTCTAATGTTTTTCTAACGGAGTCTCTTAGGTGTTTTATGTATAGAGTCATATAATTAAAAAAAATACTTTAAATCTGGCTTTCCCATTTGTACTCTTTGTATTATCTTCGTTTGTCTTTTGTTTGTTTGTTTTTGGTTGCTTGCTTTGGTTTGATTTCACTCTAGCTAACCCTTCAGGGACTTTATTGAAAGAGTATGACATCTTTGTCCTCTTATGGATTTAATAGAAAGTTCTTTGAGTTTTCCTCTACCTGATTTTGATATTGGCTTTGGGCTTTGTTGGATGTTGCCTTTATCATCTTGAGACCTAAGATCCATCCCCTCCGTACTTCAATTCTCTAGAATTATTATCATTCAGAGGTCATTGTGGAAGAAAGGACTAAAATGTTATAACAGCCAGAGACAGTGGTGTCTGTAGCTAAACATGACAAGGCTCCTGTACAGCTGAATACACAGCATTTTTCACTACATGCTTAAGATTTGAACCAGATCGAATAATTCAATTCCAGCATGAATAAGTAGGAAGCTTACAAATTCCCAATCCCTACTAAAGAGCAACTGACAATTAATAAAACCTCAGAGAACGAGAATCATTGTTTTCTTTAGGAATGTAGATGCTCAAAGGTTTCCAATGTGCCTATGCTCTGGTATATTTATGATGCATGGTATATTCATGCACATACAGATAGTGTTAAATGGATGCAGAATATAAAAATGAACACATGAAGTTTTGAGGGCTATGGTAAAAAGGAAAGGGAAGGAATTGGTGGGGAGAAAATGGAGAGAGAATTTAATAAAAAGTATACTATTATATATGAATGAATTTCTAAATAATATAATTTTAAATTATGGATGGATTAATTTAATTATAGAATTTTATAATTTACTGCTAAGCACTAGACATATATTTGCAAAGAAACCAAATTCCATTGCCTGGTAAAATTGAATGATGATTTGGCTATTAATAGCATATATCCCACCATATCAGCTTTGTGTCTTTGTATATACACTGTGCATCAGGCTGAATGCTATTATGAACCATGCAGATTTTCTTCTCTGAATTGAGGCTCTCATTTCTCCAGATGCTGGTTGTGTTGTCTGCACTGATGCTCACTCAAGAGCCAGTCTTGAACCTAGAACACAAGAAATTGCTCATTGAAGGCAATCCTCCTCCTTCGGAAAAAACCATTGTTGTGCTCTGTCAAATGGGGACAGCCATGAAGCCTCTTTCCTGCTCCCCAAAAGCCTCATGGAATGACTAGGCATTTGATGTGTTTGAATTACAGTTCTACTTCTTTCTCTACCTCTTCTGTCTTGCTCTTTTAGAAGGATGTTTATGTGTGATTATGTGATGTTCTCCCTGCACAGAAACCTCAGTCTCTGCATCTGCCTTTTGGGAAAACAACTGGTGACAAGCCTATTTTATGTTCCAAAAAAAAAAGAAAGAAAGAAAGAAAGAAAGAAAATACAATATTAGAAAAAAAAATAATTGTCATGGACAAACTTTTTTTTTTTCCAAACTATTTACATCTGGTAGTCTGTGTTTCCCAAGTGTAAAACAGCAGTTAGGAAGTTTCAGTGTTTTATTTCTCTAGTGGTTGCTTAATTTGGGCACTTCTTTTTCAGTGATTAAACTATGTAAATCAATTGAACATTACGTTAAAAACTCATTGCCCACAATGTATAGGCCAAAGCAAATACTCTGCCATTCCTCAAGCTGAGCTAATAAACATCTAATGAGAGAATTAAGCACTATTACATGATGAAAAACCCAAATCTATACCAAATTAAATTAGTAATATTCCATTTACCTCTGTGCTCCATAACACAGAGATTGGATTGAAAAATGTATAGTCATACCTGTCGCTTTTACAATGAATATTTAAATTTTAATTTTTTTTAAAAAAAACGACTTTATTTTACAAAACAAAGATAAATGTACAGATTTTAAATATTTTTTGCTTAAAATTATGCATTTTTGTCAGTACTGTTTTTTCAGACATTAAAATAATTTTTACATAAAACCATGTGAATATATTTTTTTTAGTCAGTACTTGATATTTTTAAGGGCTTGACACTATGCATTGAAAACCTAATAGTTACAATAAGCATAAAGTACATGCAAAACAATACGCAACATGGAAATAGTCAAAGTCTTCTTGTTTTGTAAATATATGTATATTTTTTTGTTTTCTTTATTTCTTGGACTTCATACAGTCTGTGAGTTGTTTCTGGGGGAGTGCAAGCCTCTGGGGTTAGCATCCCACTATCAGTGACTGCATATTATGTCTGTTCTTTTGTGACTGGGTTATCTCACTCAGGATGATATTCTCTAGATGCCGCCATTTTCTTAAGAATTTGGTTAAGTCATTGTTTCTGGTGGCTGAGTAGTATTCCATTGTGTATATGTACCACAATTTTTGTATCCATTCATCTTCTGAAGGACATCTGGGTTCCTTCCAGCTTCTGGCTATTATAAATAGAGCTGCTATGAACATTGTGGTGCATATACCTTTGTTGTGTATTAAAGTGTCTCTGGGGTATATGCCTAGAAGTGGAATAGCTGGGTCTTCAGGTAGTACTATATCCAATTTTTTGAGGTATCGCCAGACAGATTTCCAGAGTGGTTGTATTAGCTTGCAGCCCCACCAACAGTGGAGAAGTGTTCCTCTTTCTCCGCAGCCTCTCCAACATCGGCTGTCATCTGAGTTTTGGATCTTGGCCAATCTGACTGGTGTGAGGTGGAATCTCAGGGTTGTTTTGATTTGCATTTCCCTGATGGCTAAGGATGTCGAGCACTTCCTCAGATGTTTCTCGGCAATTCGGTGTTCCTCAACTGAAAACGTTTTGTTTAGCTCAGTACCCCATTTTTTAATAGGGTTATTTGATTCTCTGGTGTCTAGCTTTTTGAGTTCCTTGTACACCTTTATATTAGGCCTCTATCTGATGTGGTATTGGTAAAGATCTTTTCCCATTCTGTTGGTTGCCGTTTTGTTTTCTTGACGATGTCTTTAGCCTTACAGAAACTTTGCAATCTCATTAAGTCCCATTTGTTAATCTTTTTTTTTTCTTTACTACTTACTCTATTTATTTTGAATTTTTTTTTATTTTTTAAACGACTTTATTTTGCAAAACAAAGATAAATGTACAGATTTTAAACATTTTTTAAATTTTCAAATTGCTTTTGTCACCAACGAGCCTACTGTCTCACTTTGAGTCTGTAAAAGAATCTAAAAAGATGTTCAATTACTTCTTCAGCCTTTCATGTATTTCATTCCTGGTAGTATGAACACAAACAAAACATGATTTGGGGAGTAATATCCAAGAAAATATGTATTGATGTGATTTTTTTTCCAAATCTATTTATTTTATAGCATATATCTGGTATAAATATCTCCATCCTTGGTCATAGGAGCTGCTTATTGAAGTGGGTAGTGGATAAAGAAGAGCTGCTTCTGTGTCCGAAGTGCTAAAGGTAAGCTGTGAGTGCTCACTGGTAGGTAGAACATATATTTTAAAAGGGTGTCGGCATTGTGAAATATTATTCTCCTGATATGGCATGGCTGTGGCAACCATGAACTCACAGCAGCTGAGTGATCTAAACAAGAACAAGCCAGCTGTGAGATTGTGTGTGCCACGGCCATGCTTGGGGCTCTCTGTGCCTCCCTGTTCCAGAGACACTGGAATCTTCTCATGCAGTGCTAGTCTTGTAGACACAAGGGTGAAGGTCAGTGTGAGCATCCAACGGGGAAGACTTTAGCCGAAATGCAAAAAGCTAAGGGGAGATAGAGCTTGTAGAGACCCCTCCAGTAGAGAGGCACAGCCCCCAGTCAAGGGATGGGACCACACACCAATCTCAAGTTTTAACCCAGAAATGTTTTTATCCAAAGGAAAAACAGTGAACAAAAAAAAAAAAAAAAAAAAAAAAAAAAGAAGCAGAAACTGAAGGTAGGGCCATCTGGGACTGCCCCACCTGGGGATTCAGTCTTTCTGCAGACACCAAATCCTATTGCCAAGAGGCGATTACTGACAGGAACCTGGTGTGGCTGTTACTTAGGAGGTTCTGCCAGCAACTGACCGATGCAGATGTGGATGGATGCTTGAAGCCAACCATTAGACTGAGCTTGAGGATCCTAGTAGAGAGCTGGGAGAAGGACTGGAGGAGCAGAAGGGCATTGCAAACCCATAGAAAGAACAACATAGGCTGGCCTGGCCACCCAATGCTCCCAGAAACTAGATCACCAACAAAGGAGTGTACATGGAGGGTTTCGTGGTTCGAGGTACATATGTAGTGGAAGATGGCCTTGTCTGACATTAATATGAGGGGAGGCCCTTAGTCCTTTGGGGGTTTGCTGCCCCAGCTTAGGGAGAGGCTAGAGCAGTGGGCCAGGAGGGTGTGGGTGGGTGGGGCAGCGCCCTCATAGAGGCAAAGGGGAGGAGGAAAAGGGCATGTATGTGATGGGGGTTTGCAGAGGGGTAACTGGGAAATGGGATATCATTTGAGATATAAACGAATAGAATGACAATTTTTAAAAAGAAGAATTAATGAGTGGATAGGCAGTGGTGGTGCACCTTTATTCCCAGTACTGGGAAGGCAGAGGCAGGTGGATCTTTGAGTTGGAGGCCATCCTGGCCTTCAGAGTGAGTTCTCAGTCAGCCAGGGCTACACAGAGAAACCCTGTCTCAAAAAGCTACAACAATAAGAAAAAAAGAACAGAAAATGATTGAGTCTAACTATCCAGGCACATGATGAGTCTCACAGAGGCACACGTGCCACACTGTAACTCAGAAATGTTTCTACCTAATCTTACAAGTCAAATAATCTGGGATCCATGTTCTCTGGGTCACATAAAATGGTATAAATTGAGTATAAGGAGGAGAAACAAAGAAATTATATCTAACAACCAAAAGGCTTGATACAGAACATGCTGGACTTCTATTAAAATTAATAATAATATTTTTTTGGAAACAGGATCTAATGTAGCTCATGCTGGTCTCAAAGTTACTATGAGTTCTAATTTTCTGGTCTTCCTCTCTCTACAACATCTGCCCTACTGTGTCTGATTTTATGTGGTGGCAGAAATGAAAGCCAGAGCTTTGTGCATGCCAAGTTAATGCTTTAACAACTGAGCCATATATCTCCAGTCCCCAAAATAGAAACTTATAAAGAACATTAAATGGTCCTGGGGATTACTTGCTACAATGACTCTCAACTTTTAAAGCCTTAATAAACTTTCGAGTATTTTCTTCTTGCTGCACATGGGAAAACAATGCCCTAATGCTGTGAGCAGTGTAAAGACTGACTAACAAATGCAAGTCCAGATAACATGCTTAAGAGGTTTTGTTTTTTGAACTCTAATCAAAAGGATGGACTTAAAGCATATGCTTAACACTGTTATTATAATTAAGGTCTAAAATGTTACCCCAGGCTTAATGTTTTTCTGGCTTCCAATTTCCATTTCCACAGCCTGCACATGGTGCTGCAGCTAGGAAAGGCTAGGTTCAGCACAAGAAGAAAGTGTTGAAACTTTGTATTAACAAAACACTACATTTCTGAGCTTTTGGTCAGCGCATTCATACCCCTGTACTGTGAAGCTTAATGACCCTTTTACTTCCACATAAGAAAAACTAATTTAAAAAACACCAAGGCAAGAATTAGACTGTTACTGAGAAGTTTGGTGAAAACACCCCAACTCTGCCTTCTCAGTGTATTGTAGTGTACCAAATGTATATATGCCCAGCAAATTTACAAATTATATTTGTTTAGTTAATCAAATAAAAATGATAAAACCGACACCTTTTTTGTTCTTTGAAAAATTAGCTATTAGTGTTTGAACATTTGTTTCTCACCAAATAAACTGAAAGTTTTTGAAGACTGTGTTGGAATTTTGATGGGGATTGCATTGAATCTGTAGACTAATTTTAGTAGGATGGCCATTTTAAATATATTAATTCTACCAATCCGTGACCATGGGAGATCCTTCCATTTTCTGAAGTCTTCTCCAATTTTTTTCTTGAGAGACTTGAAGTTCTTGTCATACAAATCTTTTACTTGTTTGGTTAAAGTTACCCTAAAATATTTTATGTTATTTGGGACTATTTTCTTAATTTCTCTCTCAGGAAGATATATAGAGGTGTGGCTATGGAGGACAGCTACTGGTTTAGTTGAGTTAATTTTATATGTCTCCACTTTTCTGAAGTTGTTTATCAGCTATAGAAGTTCTCTGGTAGAATCATTGGGGTTGCTTATGTGTACTATCATATCAATTGTAAATAGTGATACCTTGGGTTCTTCACTGACAATTTGTTTTTCCTTGATCTTCTTTTGTTGTCTTATTGTTCCAGCTAGATCTTCAAGGTGAATAGATACAGAAAAAGTGGGCATCCTTGTCTTGTCCCTGGTTTTAGTGGGATTGCTTCAAGTATCTTAGAAATATAAATTTACATCTCATTAGATTTGTCTCTAAGTATTCATTACACCTTACTAATGACTTACAAAGCACCTCTACCTTAAGCCCACATACAAATTACATTTAAATTTCTTCTTACCCTATTCTTTTGAAATTTCTGACTATAGTTAGCATTATTATATTTTTATCTAGTTCACATCTACTTAGTGAGAAACCTCTCTTTACCTGGAACTGCCATGAATATTTTTAAAATACTAATTTAAAAAACCTTTTTTTCACATATACTTTATTCATTAATCTATTGACTTATTTTTCAAATACATGAATTATATATGTAAAACAAAGAGTCTCAGCACTACTGTAATGCATATAACAAATCAAGGTTCTTTAAAAAAAAAAGGCACAAATTCCACCCTACCTATGCCATGTACATGCTGGGACTTTGAAGAATCAAAATTGATTCACCTATAATTGGTACATCTTTACATTTATAAAACTATTTCAGTATTACACTGTGTTCCCCCAGTGCTTTGCAAGCATCTTATCTCTAAGTGGGGTTCTTTCCCTGCCCCTTTTTACAGCTTTTTTATGTGTACTCAGCTCAGTCCTCTTTTAATCAATGTAATGCAGTTGTTTTCACTCTAAATCCATTATTTTGATATGCACAGTAAGAAGAGTATGGCTTCTATCCAAGTCCATTTATTAAATGATGCTCTGACATCATTTATTGTTATAACTATTATCTCTTAAGGGAGAAAGCCAAGGCTTACCTTCTATTTACCTCCATACCAACATGTTTGGCACACAGCAAACCCTACATGCACTTAAGGGAATTGCATTAAATGATGTTTCAAATGGTTTCAGATAATTGAAGTTTGATTTAGCTTGGCTACAAAAAGAAATTCAATTAAGGGATTATCCTTGCTAGTTTTCCAAGAGAATATGTCTGCAATCAATTTGAAATTAATATAAATATTTGTGTTACAGGTTATTTTTAGACATCTAAAAACATTAAACTGATCTTGGTTGACAGTATTTGCTAAAAGGAAATGTATCGTATGTGTAAACTAACATCATTTGTAGCAAATTTGCTCGAGATTGTAATTTTAGAAAGGAAGTTAGACTGGAGAGACAATGTTTTCAGTAGCATCATGTGTACTTATTAATTTTATTGATAAGTTGCTTTTGAAATGATTAGACAATGAATGCTCTAAAGCTGTAAATGCACTGCTGTGTAACCCACAAACACCAAGTGACCATCAATCACCAGGCCTTTCATATGGCATGTTGATTAGCTGCTTCCCAACTCTGACCAAATTTTCTTTTTCTGGCCAGACCATCTTGAGTTACATACAAAAATAAATTTCAGTAGACCCTGATGATCTGCAGACAAAAACAAAAGTATGTTTGGTGAGATAGTAAGAACTTAGGGATAAACATAACCAGGAAACTACAGTCACTTAATGCTATATGTACAAAGGTAAAGAGACAAAAGGAATTTATATTAATGAGGACCAGCTAAACCACTATTGCTATAAAAATATTCTCAGAACGACAAGAAACCCTCAACAGAATGTATGCCAGGGAACAATTTCTTCTCATTGTTGTGACAATGAAACTAATGATTTCCAGAAAATTGGATGGACACTAAAAGCAGTTTACCATAATTTGATTATATTCTTTAAGTTAAGAACAGATAGATGACTATATAATCTTCAAGGAACTATGAATAATCAAACATTCTGGCATCCAAAGAAATTTCATATTATTGTAGGGCTACTTAGCTCTTTTTGAGCTGAGATAAGAAAGAGGTTATTTATTCTTCAAAATCATCACACAGGAACTTTCTTATTCCATCATTCTCTTTCTTATAATGAATTTGTTCTCCTTTCTTCTCCAAAAGCCATTCTAACACCATACTTTGCCCACACTAAAAAATGAATCCTACAGTATACACTTCACTGCTTGACATTTTTGGATTAATCAGGGAAAGGCCATTTATATAATTTATAATCTTATTTATTCAGTTATACAGTACATCACACACTTTCAATAACTGTTACTGAAATTATTCTCTTGTTGGTGATCAAACAGAGTGAAAGGCTACTTTGTAAGTGGGAAAAACACATACATCAATACTCCTGAATTATCAATACACCTGGCATGTAGTAAATTTTAATTAATTCTCTAAGGAATACATTGAAGAAATGTTTTTGACATTGATTCTTTATTCTTTTATTTTTATTATATTCTTTTTATTGGATATTCTCTGTATTTACATTTCAAATGTTATCTCCTTTCTCCCCACTCACATCTTCCTTCATCTCACCTTGATTTCATAAAGATGCTCCCACTGCAAACCACCAAGTTCTACCTCAGTACCTTGGCATTCCCCTATACTGAGAAAACAACCCTTTACTGGACCAAAGGTCTCTCCTCTTGTTGATGCCAGACAATGTCATCCTTTCCTACATATGCAATGGGAGCCATGGATCTTTCCATGTGTGCTACTTGGTTGGTGTTTTCTTCCCTGGGAGCTTTAAAGATCTAGTTAGTTGAAATTGTTGTTCTTCCCATGGGGTTGCAAACCCTTTCAGATCCTCAGACCTTTCTCTAGCTCCTCCATCTGGGTCTTCATACTCAGTATGAAGGTTAGCTGTACCATCCTCATCTGTATCAGTATGACTCTGGCAGAGCCTCTGAGGAGGCATCCACATCAGCACTTTTTGGCATCAGCAATAGTCACTGGGTTTTGTCACTGTATATGGGATGAGTCCCCAGGTAAGACAGTCTCTGTATAATTTTTTTTCTTCCATCCCTGTTCTGTTATTTAGGCTTGTATTTTCTCCTATGAGTATTTTGTTCTCCCTTGTAAGAAGGACTGAGGTATTCACATTCTACCCTTTCTTCTTTTTGAGCTTCATAAGGACTGTGAATTGTTTCTTTGGTATTCTGAGATATACATAAACTACACAAAGACCCTACAAAGAAAGAGAACTGCAGAGCAATGTCCTTCATAGCATAGATGCAAAAATACTCAATAAAATTTTTGCAAATTTGAATCGAAGTACACATCAAAATGATCATTCACCATGATCAAGTAGGCTTCATCCCTGGGATGAAGGGATGGTTCATTATACAGAAATCCATCAAGATAATTCACTATATAAACAAACTGAAAGAAAAAAAAAAACACATGATCATCTCACTAGATGCTGAGAAAGCTCTTGACAAAATTCAACACCCCTTCATGATAAAAGTCTTAGAAAAAGCGGGAATTCAAGGCTCATACTTAAACATAGTAAAAAAAATATGCAACAAACTAGTAGACAACATAAAACTAAATGGTGAAAAATTTGAAGCAACCCCATTAAAATCAGGGACTAGACAAGGCTGCCCACTGTTCCCCTACCTATTTAATATAGTACTGCAAGGCCTAGCCAGAGCAAGTAGACAATAAAAGGATGTCAAAGGGATAGAAATAGGAAAGGAAGAAGTCAAAATATCGCTATTTGCAAACGATATAATAGTATGGTATGTACTAAATGATCCCAAAAAATTTATTTGGAACAACAACAACAAAAAAAGGATAGTGAAAACTATCCTCAACATTAAAAAAACTTCTAAGGAATCACCATTCCTAATCTCAAGCAGTACTACAGACCAATGGTGATAAAAACTGCATGGTGTTAGTACAGAGTCAGGCAAGAGTATTATTATTATTATTATTATTATTATTATTATTATTATTATTATTATTATCCAATCCCAAGTGATAATCTCTAAATGCATGCATATACACACATATATGAGAAAAACTAAATGGACTTAGCAGGTTGTATTTATATTATTGTTATACATATGTAAAAATAAAAAGCCAAGAGGTTATTAGTTTGTAAGCATTGCATAGAGATGATATAAATACAGTGTTCATGTATATAATTTGTAAAAGATAATAAAAATGCTAAAATGAAGAATGATCTTCCTAGTACTTAAACAATCCATAATGACAAAGCTAATTTCTCTCTGGAAAAATCAAGGTGTCTACAAAATCTCCCCCAAATAAGTTCAAATATAGTCAAAATCACAGTTATATGACTATATTTGAAAAATTTATACAAAGCTTAGTCATATAGTTATGTATAATTTCAGATATCATTTCATCATGATATTCACCAAATCACACATCAAATGCCACCAAATCACACATCAAAATAAAAATTTGAAAAATAAGAGTCCAAAAAACACATCAAACACACATGAGCAAAGTACTTGCTGTGTAAGCATAAAGACCCAAGTTCAGATCTTGGCAGTCTCATAAAACCTGAGTGCAAATGCATTTGTCTGTTATCCTGGCACTGGAGGATAGGGATGAAGATAAATGGATCCTATGGGATTGTTGGCCAGCTAGGCTAGCAGAAACAGGAAGATCTAGGCTCAGTGAGAGACCTTGTCTTAAAATAAGGAAACTGATAATGAAAAAATCCAACAGCAAACTCTGGTTGCTATACACACACACATACACAAAATACACCACACACACATAATAAAAGGTCTCCTACAATGTAATTGCTTTCATGCTTAGTATATTTTATTATAAGGACTTTTACCTGAACTCACTTGAACTACTGGGATACTATAATCATAAAAAACAAAGCATGTTCAGATTTTGGACACAATGATATCTTGGACATGCAGTCATTTCTTCGTTTCAGTTTCTTTATCAGTAACATGAACATGAAGTAACTGCTGTGTTGGTCTCGCTTCTTCATGACACTATTTGTTCAGCAATTACTATATCATAGGAGTGATATGAAAAAAATGGCTGCTAAGTGTGAAGCTGTCATTTCGTGCTGACTTAATAGATGCATTTATAATACTGTAAGTGCTCAATTGTATCTATAACTGACTTCATAATACTATGATTTTAAATATATCACTGATGAACAATTTGTATTGGATACCTAGTTAGGGGGCTCATTCCTGGAAGAAGCTAATTATCTTTTTCTTAGCAGTAGTTACTTCTTGTTGTTGTTATTGATGATGATTGTGATGTTTTCTTTTTTCTTTTTACAACTTTATTTTAAAAAAACAAAGATAAATGTACAGATTTTAAGCATTTATGCATAAAAGTATGTGAATACATTTTTGTCAGTACTTGGTTTTTTTAAAGGTTTGATAGTATGCATTAAGATCTTACTAGTTACAATGAGCATAAAGTTCCTGTAAAACAAGAGGTAACCTAGAAATAGTCAAAGTTTTCTTGGTGTGTAAAAATTAAGCATAATGAGTTTTCATTTTCTTTGTTTTCTTGAACTTCACACAGTCTGTGAGTTGTTTCTGGGGTGTTCAGAGCTTTCTGGGGTTAGTATCCAATTATCAGTGACTACATATTATGTCTGTTCTTTTGCTGCTGGGTTTCCTCACTCAGGATGATATTCGCTAGATGCATCCATTTTCTTAAGAATTTCATAAAGTCATTGTTTCTGACAGCTGAGTAAATATACCACAATTTTTGTATCCATTCATCTACTGAAGGACATCTGGGCTTCTGTGAACATTGTGGTGCATGTGTCTTTGTCGTATGTTGGAGCTTCTCTGGTGTATATGCCCAGAAGTGGAATAACTGGGTCTTCAGATGTTTTTCCTAGTGGTGAGACCCAGTGAAATTTTGGTAAGGAATAAAGTGATCAGTGGGAAAGTGATATTTTAATTAAAATATATTTTAAAAAGTATTGGTACTCTTGCTTCCTCTCTCTCTTGTGCTCTTGCACCCTTGCTCTCTCTCTCTCTCTCTCTCTCTCTCTCTCTCTCTCTCTCTCTCTCTCTCTGCCTCTACTACCCTCTTAACTCTCCCATGACTTGAATAAACTCTATTTCATACTTTAAAAAAGTAAAGGTAAGCTTTTCCAGCCCAGAGAGAGGGCTGAGCCTCTACCATTAGGAATCAGAACCTGCATGCAGGAGGCAGAGCTCCAAGAACAGCTTCACAAGAGCTCTCACACCGTAGCCCATGAAGACAGAACAAACTTACTGCCATCAGAACTCACTGCCTGCCCACAAAGAGCTGAACACCCAGGAGCAACCTCCCTCCTGAGCCCAAGGCCTTCAGACCCATAGGAGAGACAAGCACCAGTCAGATACAACAAGATCACCTATAATCACAAAAAACAAAATAGAAAGAAAAAAGCACAAGAACCTAAGTAATGTAAACCAAGAAAACCTGGCAACATGAAAATCCAGTTCTCCAACCACAGCAAGTAGTAGATTTCCCAAAATTCCAGAAAAACAAGATTTCGACTTAAAAATTATACTTCATGATGATGATGGAGATCTTCGAGAAGTGCATGAATAACTTCCTTAAACAATTCCAGGAAAACCAGGAGAAATCACATAAACAACTACAGAAAAACACAACCAAACAGGTGATAGAATTAAAAATGGAAATAGAAACAATTAAGAAACCACAAAAAGAGACAACACCGATGGTAGAAAAACCTAAGAAAGAAATCAGGAGTAATATATAAAAGCATCACCAACAGACTACAAGAGATGGAAGAGAGGATTTCAGGGGCAGAAGACAACATAGAAAACAGACAAAACCGTCAGAGAAGATGCAAAAATCAAAATGCTCCTATCCCAAAATGTCCAGGATATCCAGGACATAATGAGAAGACCAAACATAAGGACAATAGGTGTGGAACTAGGCAAAGTCAAGGAAAACCAATGAGAAGTCACAGTAAATGTCTTCAACAAAATCACAGAAGAAAAGTTCCCTACCCTTAAAAACGAGATGACCACGCACTTACAAGAAATCTACAGAACTTCATTAGATTAGACCAGAAAAGATTCTTCCCAACACATAATAGTCAAAACACCAAATGTTCAAATCAAAAAAAGAATCCTTAAAGCAGTAAGGGAAAAAGGTCAAGTAACATATAAAGGCAGACCAATCAGAATTGTACCAGACTTCTCAACAGAGACTATGAAAGCTAGAAGATCCTGGACAGATGTCATACAGACTCTCAGAGAGCACAAATGCCAGCCCAGGTTACTATATCCAGCAAAACTCTCAATTACTGTGGCTGGAGAGACCAAGATATGCCAGGACAAAACCAAATTTACACAATATCTGACCACAAATACAGCCCTACAAAGGATAATAGATGGAAAATCCAACACAGCAAGGGAAACTAGACCCTAGGAAAAGCAAGAAAATAATCATGAACGAAAACAAAAAGAAGAAAAGCACACAAACATAAGTCTGTCTCTAACAACAAAAATAACAGGAAACAACAATCACTATTCCTTAATATCTCTAATATTAATAGACTCAATTCCCCAATAAAGAGACATAGACTATCAGACTGGATATGTAAACAGGATCCAGCATTTTGCTGCATACAAAAAATTAATCTCAGAGACAAAGACAGACTCTACCTCAGAGTAAAAGGCTAGGAAAAAAACTTCCAAGCAATGGTCCCAAAAGAAAAGCTGGCCATTCTAATATCAAAGAAAAAGATCTTAAAAAGTTAAGGAAGGACACTTTTACTCACCACAGGAAAACTCTATCAAGATGAACTCTCAATCATTAACATCTATGCTCTAAATACTAGGGCACCCACATTCATAAAAGAAACCCTACTAAAGCTCAGAGCATATATTGCACCATACACAATAATAGTGGTAGACTTCAACACCACACTCTAATCAATAGACAGATCATGAGAGCAGAAACTAGGAGAGCTTATGAATCAATTGGATTAACAAACATCTACAGATATTTTATCCTAAAACAAAAGAATATATCTTCTTCTCAGGACTTTACAGCACCTTCTCCAAAACCGACCATATAGTTGGTAACAAAACAAGCCACAGCAGATTTAAGAAGACAAAAATACTCCCATGCATTCTATCAGATCACTATGGACTTAGGCTGTTCTTTAATAACAATAAAGACAACAAAAACACCACATACGAATGGAAGCTGAATAATATGCCACTCAATAATAACATGGTCAAGGAAGAAATTAAAAACAAAATTTAGGATTTTTTTAAGAATTTAATGATAATGAAAGCACAACATACTGACACTTATGGGATGCAATGAAAGTAGTACTGAGAGGAAAACTCATACCTCTGAGTGCCTCCAGAAAGAAACTAGAGAGAGAACATACATTAGCAGTTTGACAGCACAGCTGAAAGCTCTAGAACAAAAAGAAGCAGATACAGCCAAGAGGAGCAGATGGCAGGAAATAATCAAACTCAGAGCAGAAATCAACCAAGTAGAAACAAAGAGAACCATTCAAAGAATCTACAAAATCAGGAGAAAATTAACAAGATCGATAAACCCTTAGCCAGACTACCTAGAGTACATAGAGAGTATCCAAATTAACAAAATCAGAAATGAAAGTGGGAACATAACAACAGAAACTGAAGAAATTCTCAGATCCTACTACAAAAGCCTATACTCAACAAACCTGAAAATCTAGAGAAAATGGACAAATTTCTAGACAGATACCAGACACCAAAGTTAAATCAGGATCAGATAAACTATCTAAAGAGTCAGCCAACAGTGTAAGAAAGGGTCTTTAACAATTCCACACCTGATAGTTGACTAATATCCAATATATACAAAGAAATCAAGAAATTAGACTCCAGAGAATCAAACAATCCTATTTTAAAATGTGGTACAGAGATAAACAAAGAATTCTCAACTGAGGAATAACAAATGGCCGAGGAAGCACCTAAAGAAATGCTCAACACCCCCAGTCATCAAGGAAATGCAAATCAAACAACCTTGAGATTTCCCCTCCCAACAGTCAGTATGGCTAAGACCAAAAAAATCAGATGACAGCAGATGCTGGCTAAGATGTGCAGAAAGAGGAATGCTCTTCCGCTTTTGCTGAGGTTGTAAGCTGTTAAAACTACTCTGGAAATCAGTCTGGTGGTTTCTCAGAAAATTGGACATAGTACTACATGAAGACCCAGCTATTCCACTACTGGGCATATAACCAAAAGATGCTCCCACATATAAAAAGGAAACATGGTCCATCATGTTTATAGCAGCCTTTATTTATAATAGCCAGAAGCTGGAAAGAACCCATGTGTTTTTCAGTAGAGGAATGGATACAGAAATTGTGGTACATTTTCACAATGAAGTACTACTCAGCCATTAGAAACAATGACCTCACGAAATTCCTATTCAAAGGGATGGAACTAGAGACTATCATCCTGAGTGAGGTAACCCAGTCACAAAAGAACACACATGGTATGCAGTCACTGATAATTGAACACTAGCCCCAGAAAGCTCTAAATACTCAAGCAACAATTCACAGCCCTTATGAAGCTCAAAAAGAAGGAAGGCCAATATGTTGAAGCCTCAGTCCTTCTTAGAAAACACTCATGGGACGGGGTACAGGGTCAGGTGGAAGAGCAAGGATTGAAAAGGGGATCTTTCAGGGGCTTCTTCACCTCAGGAGCCATCCCATGTGCAGCCCAGGGCACAAGCACTATTACTGATCCTGGAAGGTGCTTGCTGGCAGGAACCATATAGGAGTGCCTCCTTAGGGGCTCTGCCAGAGTTATTCAGCTAAGCATGCTTATACCTAACAACTGGACAGAGCACAGGGACCCCGGTGAAGGTGCTGGGGGGGGGGGTGGAATGAAGAAACTGAAGGGGGTGTGGCCTCATGGGAAGAACAACATTGTCAACCAACCGAATCCTCCACAGCTCTCACAGACTAGATCCTTAATGATCAAGCAGGCATTGAGAGGCCCATGGCTCCAGTTGCATATGTAGCTGAAGATAACATCATGTGAGAAGATGATAACATCATGTCTGGCATCAATGTGAGAAGAGGCCTTTGGTCCAGTGAGGGCATGTTTTCCAGATGTAGAGGAAGCCAAGGCGCTGAGGTGAAGAGGGTGATTGGCAGCTAGTGCACCTTTGTGAAGACAAGTAGAGGAGGAGGGGAGATGGGAGCAGTGTGGGTGAATAGGATAACATTTCAAATGTAAATACAGAGAGTATCTAATAATAATTTTAAAATATAAATGAAGAGAATTATAAAAAAGTAAAAGTAATACAAAATAAAATAAAAAGGAAAAAGAAATTTTTATTAGAGTACTGATGTGAAAAGACAGAAGTAGAGAAAATAGGTTCCCTAATGTGAGAGATTATATAGTTAATAAGTGAGTGAATATATATTATTGCTAAGATTAGTTTTACAGTTAATAATCTGAACCTACTCATCACATAAACACACACAAAATGCCATTGACTCTTATTGCTAGGCCAGAAATACGTACAGGTGATTCTTTCTGGATTAGGAAATCATTTAAATTTCTCATCGGTTTGTGAAATGTTAGAGGCCCCTAAAATCTAACTTAGGCTGATGAATTTTTTTTAAGATTTCTTTCGTTGTTTGGTTTTAGAGACGAACAAACTGAGAAATAGAAAAACGAAGTCTTGTCTATGGAAGGAACAAGCTGAACTACAGAGCATGTGTGGAATGCCATTGCTTATGGTACATTCCTGGTACCATGAACCCAGAAATAACTATCCAGATGCACTCAGTTTCCACCTGATCCTTAACCAATGTGTCCACTTCTGACTCATTCTGCACACACATGTGTTTCCTGTTTGTAGTTGGATATTGTTTCACATACTACTGGAACACTGTGTCTACTGTTACGCAACTATACTGGAAGAGGCCCACTGTGGGAAGTGGAACAGAGCCTAACATCATCAAAGAAATCAGATGCTCCTTAACAAGTGTATATTTAGCTGTTGGAACCAAAAATGTCTTAATTTTGTTTGGATTAGAATTAATATTTGGAAAATAATATCTTCATTTTACTCTACCCCTCTTAACTCTATAATGTTTGACTTATCTATAACTATGTTAACATCCCTCAAAAATGTATTGAATCTTGTATTGTTGCAAGAACAAGTCTAGCAATCTTCATATATGCATACACATACTTACAAATACGATATGATCTAATGAAGATACAAGCTGGAAATATTTAATTATAACCCTTTTTATTTTAGGCAGAATAATTCACTATGAAATTTGTCACCATGAATAGCAGTGTCACTTCTGTTCAGAATCAGGATAGTTTAACTGGATAGGATACCCTGAATATTCCTTCTCCTTCAGTTTTAAAGAAATGTAAGAGTGTTCTCTGTTTCATTCCATAAATAAAATGGTAACAGATCAATTAAATGGAAAAACAAGTGACTTTAGGAAAACCTAAGAGTCCCCTCTTATGGATTTCTCTCAACGTTTTTGGTTCAAGTATACTTAGACCCTTTTTAACTTTAAATTTAATTTTTTGAGTGTCCAATACTTGAACACAGTGTCTACTTGGCCCTCTTCCCTTTCAACCTTCTTCCTTGTCATCCATTATTCTATGATTATTAATTTTGCACACATACATGTATCCACTGGCATGCACATAGAAATACATACCATAAATCCAATCTGTGTTCCCATATGTAAATATTATGAACGCTGACCACTTATGATTGTGGACAAGAGCATCCACCTCTGTATTTGTCAGGCTCTGGTACAGCCTCTCAGGAGACAGCTATATCAGGCTCCTGTCAGCATTCACTTCTTGGTATCCACAATATTGACTGGGTCTAGTGCCTGTATATGACATAGATCTCTATGGTGGGGAAGTCTCTGGGTGGCCTTTATTTGTGTCTCTGCTCGACACTTTGTCTCCATATTTCCTGCTGTATTTTGTTCCTCCTTCTAAGAAGGACTGAAGCACCCACATTTTGGTTTTTCTTCTTCTTGAGCTGCATGTGGTCTGTAGATTGTATCTTGGGACAGAGAGATATTAATAACAATTTAAAAAGAGAGTGTGGAACTGGGATGAAAATGGATGAGCACTAGGGAGAACTGGAAGGACTCAATCCCAATATACCATATATACATAATATTTTTAAAGAACTGAAAGTACTTTTTATAGTTTCTAGTCTAATTATGAACTTAGTGGCTTTGGTCATCTGACATTGGTTGAAGCTAATCAAAATCCAGGTATGAAACCTTACAAAGAAGACAGAGGAAGTAGATGGTTACTAGGGAAGAGAGACATTCCTTACTGACAATATAGCCATTAGTGGGGTTTTCATTCTTCAGCCAATATCCCTGCTTTCATTTGCAACTAGTCCATATTAAGTGGACTAGTAAGATTATTTATAAATAATTTACATGAAATATGGAGTAGGGAATGATGGTAGGACATACGGAGAGTTGGAAGAGAAAATGGGAAGTTGATATGATCATACTTTATAGTATCTATGAATGAAATTCTCAAAAAGTAAGAAAACAAACTTTTCTGCTCTAATTTTTCTAATCTAATTTTTATTGAAAATAAAGGTGTTTTTTTCATATAATATTTTCTGATCACAGTTTCTCCTTTCAGATTACCCCCACCTTCTTATCCTCCTAACTCATTCCTTCCTTTCTGTCTCTTAAGAAAATAGACATGAAAAAGATAAAAACAAAAGGAAAAAAACAAAGAAAAAGAAACTAAGAATATAAGAAATGGATGTATACACAGAATGAAAACATTAAAAACTTACATGCAAACAACTAGTAAGGGGGAAAGCTCAAACAATATGAGACAAAAAGTCTCCAAAAATACCTTTGAGCATGGGTCCAGCTCTTAAGTGTAATTTATATACTCAATGAGATTCTCTTTGAGAGGCAAATCTTTCCTGTGCCAATGGTTATTAATTGGAAGTAGTTTCTTGTTTGTGGATGAGAGCTTCTTTCTACTTCAGAGTCTCATCACTGGGACCATCTAATTTCTATCTTTGCAGACCCTTTGTATGTTGCCAAAGTCTCTGTGAGCTCATGTGTGCAGTTGTGTCTGAAATACAGTGTCCCATCCTTTAGGGATCTTGAACCTTTCCAAATCCTCTCAGAATAGCTGTTTGAGTCCTTATGAAAGGTATTTAATGAAGACATCCCATATAGGACTGAGTGTTTCAAGAACCCTCATTCTCCACATATTGTTTGTAGGTCTTTGAGATTAATTCCCATTTACTATACAAGAAAGTTTCACTGATGTTAGCTGAGTGAAACACTAATATATGATAATAATATGTCATTAGGAGTCACTTTATTTATATAGTCCCTAATTTGGTTTTCTTATAATCCTATGTCTTACCTAGTCTCAGGTTTCTGGTTAACCTGAATATTGTTCCACATAGGTTCCATTTCATAAAGCTGGCCTTATTCAGTTAGATGTTGGTTTCACCCACAGCAGTCCCACTAATCGTGCAGAAAGTTCTTCAATGTAGATCTAAGAATTTGTAGCAGGGTTAGTGCTTACCTTCCTCTGGTATAAAGTAGAGTGCTTCCCAGGGCACTAGTCAGTTAAAGGCTCTAGTTAGGCACCACCTTGAAAGTTTTCGTATCCAATGAGATGTGTGTGTTGCTTTCAGCCATAGAGTCTTACCAATTTATGAAGAGCAATGAAACGTCTTGGCATTAGCCTGACTAGTTTGTATTTTCCTATGGGATACATGATAACAAAGGTGGTTATAAGGAGGAGGAGGATACAGAATGATGTAGTGAAGAGCATTTTTGAAGTTTACATTTGAAAGTTTATTGTTGAAGTCTTGATTCCCAGCTGGTGGCATTTTAAGTATGATGGATACTTCAGGAAATGAGGTTTATATGAAGAAACTTGAAACAGGTAATACTAAATTATATCTCAGTATCCTGGCCTTTGTAGCCCTTGTTCCTTGATTTTGGGCTGTTACAGGTAAGCAGTTTTGCTCTACCACATACATTGTCCATCACTTAGCTTAGACCCTGCTACCTCCTAAGTACAGTCATGAAATTGTGTGCATGAAATTATTAGCAAAAATAAATCTTTCTTCCTTATAGATCATTGCATGTATTTTGGTCAAAACTAAGATAAACACTCTAAATATCCAATCGGTTTTTGAACAGTATCATAGATTAATCTTCCCAATGATATGTGGCAGATTCATGGACATTTTTTTTGTATTTCTAAGAGAAAAAGAAAATTCTTTATGTGGTAGTGTTTGGTTAACATATCACCATGAAAACAGAAATGGGAGAAAATAAATTTAAAATAAAGAACTATGAATATAAGTACTTGAATAAAGTGTGTGTGTGTGTATGTATGTGTTTGTGTGTGTGGGTGTACACTATACATTCTTATTACTGTCCTCCAGCTAGGAAGACAAATATTACCTTAATTATTGACTTAAAAGTGAAACTCACAAATTCGACAGCAGTTTTCTATAACTCCTCTATGTAAACACTAGAGAATTAAAGCAAGGACATAAATCAAATGGCAAAAGTTAGGCAAAAGCTTCCAAAGAACTGCATTTGCCACTTTTCAAAGAACTTTGAAGATCAGGAGGACAACAGAAGTAGTAGCCCTTGTATCAAAGTTCCACAGACTTCAACTAGTCTTTACTAACAACTCCTTATTCGGGGAATTTCAAGAAGCCACATTCTCTCTATCTGTTACAAAAATATTACCTTTGGAAAACTTTTCTATGGGACAAATATTCTACATCCAAGTGAGAACCTGAGATGAAGTTGGAGAGAGCTGTGAGCAGTGATGAAATTGTAGTTTTACTTTGCCTTGCTGTAGCTACAGTGATTGGGAGTTGGGAAGGGGAACAGATTATCCAGAGCTGTTGAGATTACTGGGAGTATACAGTAGACCTTGCAGAAACAACTGTGTTTGACTGGTTCAGGCACTGCTACATGGAAACACAGTGTTTTCTTGAGTTTTTGCAATAAGAAGACAGACATTGTTAGGGACAACTAAGATAGATTCAAGCACGCAGGGACATAGCTTCAAGGAGTCAATGGCAAGAGCCACTTTGAAATTTAAGTTTATTTTAAGAAAAATTTTTGAGATGTCTTATTCTTACATTGTAAATAATGCATATAAGTAATAATAAATTATTCACCCAATCAAATTGACGTTATTGTTTTGACTTAGAAAAAATATCTTTATACAAAGTGTTCCAATTTAAATCAGAATGTGCATAGGTCTCTAGATATGGTATTTTTCCAAGTATCATGCCACAATTTAACTATCTCAAATGTTTTTCTTCATATGTATGTGATATACAAGTGACCTCTAAAAAATGACACATGCTTGAAGTCATCTGGGTTGTTATTTCTTCTGAGGAACATGTATGTTTACACTTTGTAATGGTTTGACCTTTGAAGTATTGAATTTTCTGTACTGAAAAAAAATGAAATTGCTCACACATCTTTGCCATTACTTTTTAGTTTCATGAAAAAAAAAAAACTCTTTACTTCTGCTAAATCAAAGAAGATGAAATGTTTATAGAAGCTGACAACCACATAGATGGCTTTAACTGTACTATGTACTATGTGACCTCGTTCTCCTGTGGTTTCATTTCAATATAAATATTATGACCTTTCCCAAATTCAGAAGAATATACCCCATTATTGCTTCATCTCAGAGTTTTCAGGTCATGCTTCCATCTGGAAATGAATCAGCCAATGATGCTCATGGAACTTACAAGCTGAGTCAATCATTTAGAGTCGTAACCTGTGGTGCCAGCAAACAAGATGTTGGCTTTTCTACTTGATTGATGAGGGTAATGCTAAATTGAAGCACATAAGGTCAATGTTAAAGGCAAAGGTTCCCCTTTTCTTTAGCATTAACAAAATGGTCAAATGTAAGTATAAATGAGAGTTTCACTGTTTGGGAAGTAGAGTTCTGATTGCTCTCTTTTCACATGAAACATACTGAATTTCATTTGAGTTTGTCCTCTACTATGAGTTTGTCCTCTATATTTGAGCCAGATTTATGTTTTCCATTGTTACATATTTAGATATGGTATATTGCTCTTTTCTCAAATTACAGATCTTAGAATGCAATGCCTTGTAAGTTGTGATAAGTACAGGGTGAAAATCCTTTGTCTTATAATGTAAAATGTGAATTTTTTATCATGAACATTTTCTTAAAGACAGATATATTGTGATTTATTATCTATTATATTTATAACCTGAAAAAGTACAATTTAATTATATATGTGTTTACTGTATATGAATCTATACATTAACTATCTCATCATAGCTTGTATTATCCAGGAATCATTATCTGAAAGAGGGATTTACAAGAGTTATTATTGCTATAATGAAACACCCCCTTATAAAAAGCAAATTGTGGAGTAAACTGCTTGTTAGGTTTAAATATTTCCACTTCATAGTTCATCACTAAAGAAGTCAAGATAGGAGTTCAAACATGGCCAGAACTTAGCAACAAGAACTGATACAGAAGCTATGGAGGAGTGCTGCTGACTGGCTTGTTCCCCATGGCTTGCTCTTCCTGCTTTCTTTAAAAAAAAAAAATCTCTTAATTTTATCTTAAGAAATAATATTTCTAATTTTTGTTGGATATTTTTTTACTTACATTTCAAATGTTATTCCTGTTCCCAGGTTTCCCTCTAGAATCTCTTAACCCCATCCCCAGTTCCCCTACCTCTATAAATGTGTTCCCCCCAAAACACACTTCCTTCCATCTCCCCACGATGGCATTTCCCTACACTGGGGTATTGAGCCTTCACAGTGCCAAGGACCTCTCCTCTCCTTGATACCTGATAAGGCCATCCTCTGCTACATATGCTGCTGAAGCCATGGGTACCTCCATGTGTATTCTTTGGTTGATTGTTTAGTTTCTGGGAACTCTGTGGAGTCTGGTTAGTTGATATTGTAGTTCTTCCTGTGCAGTAGAAAAACCCCTTCAGCTCCTTCAGTCCTTTCTCTAACTACTCCACTGGGGAACCTGTCCAAAGTTGGTTGAGAGCATCTGACTCTATAATTCACTGGCTTTGGTAGAGCTTTTCAAGAGACAGCTTTATCAGGCACCTGCCAGTATGTACTTCTTGGCATCCACAATATAATCTGAGTTTGGTGGCTGTATATGGAATGGAACCCTGGGTTTGGAAGTCTCTAGATGGCCTTTTACCAGGCTCTGCTCCATACTTTATCTCTGTATTTCCTCCTGTGAATAGTTAGTTTCCTCTTTTAGAAAGAATTGAAACATCCACTCTTTGGTCTTCCAACTTCTTTAGCTTCACGTTGTCTCTGGATTGTATCTTGGATATTCTGAGCACATGGGATAATATCCACTTATCAGTGAGTGTTCATTATGTGTGGGTTTTTTTTTTTTTTTTTGTGATTGAGTTACTTCACTCAGGATGATAGTTCCCCCACTACAGCTAGTCCTGGATATCCCATCACACCTGAAAAGCAAGATTTGGATTTAAAATCATATTTCATGATGATGATAGAGGACTTGACAAAGGACATGAATAACTCCCTTAAAAAAATACAGGAGAACACTATCAAACAGAAGAAGAAATTTTAAAAACCATCAAGAATCTAAAACTGTAAATAGTAAAAAAAAAAAAAAAAAAACGTAAGAAAGAAATCATAAAACATAGATACAAAAATCATCAACAGAATAGAAGCAATAAAAGAGATAATCTCAGGGTCAAAAGATAACAGAAAACATTGACACAAGAGTCAAAGAAAATGAAAAATACAAAAAGCTCCTAACCCAAAGCATCCAGAAAATCCAGGACACAATGAGAAGACCAAACCTAAGAACTATAGATATAGAAGAGATAGAACATTCCCATTGCAAAAAAAGACTAGTACATATCTTCAATAAGATTATAGAAGAAAACAACCCTAACAAAAGAATTGACCCTGAATATAAAAGAAGCCTACAGAACTCTAAATAGATTTGAAAATTTTCCAATAGAAAATTAGAAAAGAAATTCTTCCCTTCCCATAATAGTCAAAACACAGAATGCACAGAACAAATAAAGAATATTAAAAGCATTAATGGAAAAAGGTCAAGTAACACATAAAGGCAGACCTATTTGAATTAAACCAGACTTTCCAACAGAGACTATGAAAGCTGGGAGATCCTGGACAGGTGTCATTCATACCCTAAGAGAACACAAATGCCAGTCTAAACTACTATACCCAGCAAAACTCTCGTTTAACATATACAGAGAAGCCAAGATATTCCATGATAAAAATAAATTTACACAATATCTTTTAGGAAATCCAGCCCTACAAAGGATAATAAATGGAAATCTCTAAAACAAGAAGAGAAAATACACCCTAGAAAAAGCAATAAAATAATCTTGCAACAAACCCAAAAGATGATACTCACACAAACATGTTTCCAACTTTAAAAACAAAAGTAAAAGGAAACTGACCATATATTCGGTTACAAAAGAAGCCTCAACAGACACAAACACATTGAAATAATCCCATGCACCCTATCAGATCACCATGGACTAAGGTTGGTCTTCAATAACAACAAAAGCAACAGGAAGGCCACATACACATGGAAGCCAAACAATGCTCTACTCCACAATAACATAGTAAAGAAAGACATCAAAGACGTTTTAGAATTTAATGAAAATAAAGGTACAACATACCCAAACTACAGAACAGAAGGAAAAGAGTGCTAAGGGAAAAACTTACAGCTCTGAATGCTTCAAACCAAACAAACAAAAACAAACAAACAAAAACAAACAAACAAAACGCCTGGAGAAGGCATACACTAGTTGCTTGACAGCACACTAGACAACACTAGAAAAAAAAAAGAATTAAATACACCCAAAAGTAGTAGAAAGCAGGAAATAATCAAATTACAACAAATCAGCAGCCTTCCTCTACTCAAAGGTTAAAAAAAATGAGAAAGAAATTATGGAAACAACCTTCACAATAGCCACAAACAATATAAAATAACTTTATGTGACTCTAACCAAGAAAGTGAAAAATCTGTATGACATGAACTTCAAGTCTCTAAAAAAAAATCAAAAAATATCTCAGAAGATGAAAAAATCTCCCACGTTACTGGATTGGCGGGATTAATATAGTAAAAATAGCCATCTTGCCAAAAGCAATCTACACATTCAATGCAATCCCCATCAAAATTCAAACTCAATTTTTATAGAGTTAGAAAAACAATTATCAAATTCATTTGGAATAACAAAAAACCCAGGATAAAAAAAAAAAAAAACTATTCTCAACAATAAAAGAATTTTCGGATGAATCATCATCCATGACCTCAAGTTGTATTACAGAGCAATCATCATAAAAACTGTAGGGTATTGCTACAGAAGCAAGCAGGTAGATCAGTAGAGTAGAATCAAAGACCCAGAAATGCATCCACACACCTAGAGTCACTTCATCTTTGACAAAGTAGCAAAAACTAACCTGTGGAAAAAAGACAGCATTGTCAACAAATGGTGCTGGTTCAGCTGGAGGTCATCATGTAGAAGAATGCAAGTCAATCTATTCTCATCACCTTGTACAAAGTTCAAGTCCAAATGGTCAATGATGTCCACATAAAACCAGATACACTCAAACTAAAGAAGAGAAAGTGGGGAAGAGCCTCAAATGCATGAGCACAGGGGAAAATTTTCTGAACAGAACACCAATGGCTTATGCTCTAAGATCAAGAATCAACAAATAGGACTTTATAAAATTGTAATGCTTCTGTAATGCAAAGGACACTGTCATTAGGATAACAGAATGGGAAAAGATCATTGCCAATCCTACATCAGAGAGAAGGTTCTTAGTCAATATATACAAAGAACTCAAGAAGTTAGACTGCAGAGAATCAAAAAACCTTATTTTTTTAAAAAATGAGGGACACAGCTAAACAAAGAATTCTCAACTGAGGAATATCAAATAGCTGAGAAATTCCTAAAGAAATGTTCAACATCCTAAGTCATCAGAGAAACACAATTCAAAGCAAACCTGAGATTCTACCTCACACCAGTCAGAATACCTAAAAGATGTTCCAATATATAACAGGGACACATGCTCCACTATGTTCATAGCAGCCTTGTTTATAATAGCCAGAAGCTAGAAACAACCCAAATGTCTGTCAACAGAGTAATGGGAACAGAAAATGTGGTACATTTACATAATGGAGTACTAGTCATCTATAAAAACAATGACCATAAAAAATATTTCTGATTTTAAAGAAATATATTATTGATCAGGACTCACGGCTCTCCTGCAGAGAACTGAGCACCCAGAAGACAGTGCTTTTCCCCCTGAGCCCGCCAGTAATCCAACACTTTCTCTCCACTGACTATCTAGGAAGAGACTGCTTGGAACTTTCAGGGTGCATGTATACCAGTGCAGATTGGGGAAGGATGTTTAGGCCTCCATCTGTACACAGAGCCAGAGTCCGAGCTGGTGCACAGCCATCAGGAGAGAGGATCACCTAGAGGAGATGCAAGAATATCCTCTTTCCTGAGTCCATGGGTGACACCGAATTTCTTCTCTACTATCTGGGGAGAAATCACCTGGAACACTCAGGGTGCAGGTATCACAGTATCACTTGAGTCTGTATCCTTAACACTTCCATCTATGCCCAGAGCTAGAGCAAGCCCATCACCATTGGAACTTACAGCCTGACCATAGAGAACTGAGCATCCAGGACCAGTCTCCCTCCAGAGCCCAAAGACCCACAGACACACAGGAGAGAGAAGCTCCATTCAAAGATAAGATCAACTAACATAAAAGATAAGAAGATGGTAAGAGGCAAGCACAAGAATCTAAGCAACAAAATTTGGCAATATCAGAACCTAGTTTTCCCACCACAGCAAGTAGTGTATATCCCAACACACCAGAAAATAATAAGCCCAACATACAAGAATTGGGCTTAAAATCAAGCCTCATGTTGATGAACTCCCTTAAAGAAATATAGGAGAACACAGATAAACAAGTACCAGACCTTAGAGAAACACAGGAAAACACAAGCATACAGAAGAATAAATTGAACAAAAACATCTAGAATTTAAAAACAGAAATGGAAATAATAAGAAAAACACAAAGGGAGACAACACTGGAGATAGAAAACCTAAAAAAGAGGTCAGGTGTCATACACAAGCATCACCAACAGAATACAAGAGATGGAAGAGAAAATAACATAGACAGCATTGACACAACAGTCAGAGAAAATGTAAAATTTAAAAAGCTCCTAACTCAAAACATCCAGGAAAACCAGGACACAGTGAGTAGACCAAACCTGAGGATAAAGGTATAGAAGAGAAAGGACTCCCAACTGAAAGGTCCAGTAAATATTGTCAACATAATATTGAATAAAATTTCCCTAACCTAAAGAAAAAAGATAACTATGAACATACAGGAAGCCTACAAAAATCCAAATAGATTGGACCAGAAAAGAAAGTCCTCCTGACACAAAATAGTTAAAACACCAAATGTTCAAAACAAAGAAAGTATACTAAAAGCAGTAAGAGAGAAAGGACAAGTAATATATAAAGGTAAACCTATCAGAATTACACCAGACTTCTCAACAGAAACTATGAAAGCTAGAAGATGGTGAAGTGATGTCATTCAGACCCTAAGAGAACACAAAATCCAGCCCAGGTTATTGTATCCAGCAAAACTCTCAGTTACTATAGATGGAGAAATCAAGATATTTCAGGACAAGACCAAAGTTACACAATATCTGTCTACAAATCAAGCCCAACAAAGGATAACAGATGAAAAACTTCAACACATGGAAGAAAACTACACCCCAGGGAAAACTAGAACATAATTCTCTTGCAATAACACTGAAAGAAGAAAAGCACGCAAATATAATTCTACCACTAACAACAAAAATAATAGGAAATATCAATCACTATTCCTTAATATCTCTCAACATCAATGTACTCAATTCCCGAATAAGAAGACACAGACTATCAGACTAGATATGGAAACAGGAACCAGCATTTTGCTGCATACAGGAAACTCAACAACAAAGACATTCACTATCTCAGAGGAAAGGATTGGAAAATAAAAACTGTCGAATCAAATGGACCCAAGAAACAAGCTGGAGTAGCTATTCTAATATTGAATAAAAGATTTTTAAGCAGAAATTATTAAAAAGGATATTGAAGGAAACTTTTTACTTATCAAAAGAAAAGTTTACTAAGATGAGCTCTCAATCATGAACATCTATATTTAAATAAAAGGGCACCCACATTCAATAAAGAAACTTTACTAAAGCTCAAAGCACACATTGCACCACACAGAATAATAGTAGGGGACTTCAACACTTCTCCCTCTTCAATGAAAAGATCATACAAACAGAAACTGAACAGAGGCATAGTGAAATTAAAAGAAGTTATGAACAAAATAAATTTGTCAGACTTCTATAGAACATTTCACCCTAAAACAAAAGAATATACATTCTTCTAAGCACCTCATGGTACCTTCTCTACAATTCACCATAAAAAATGGTAACAGAAAAGGCCTCAACAGATATAAAAAGATCAAAATAATCCAATGCATCCTATCAGATAATCATGGACTACAGATGGTCTTCAATAACAATAAAAGCAACAGGAAAGCCACATAAACATGGAAGCTGAACAATTCTCTCTATTCAAGAATAACTTGGTCATGGAAGAAATAAAGAAAAAAAATCAAAGATCAAAGACTTTTTAAAATTTAACAAAAATGAAGAGACAACATACCCAAACATATGAGATACAATGAAAGCAGTGCTAAGAGCAAATCTTCTTGCAAACTGAATCCAAGATCGTAATACAATGATTATTCACATTATTCAAGTTGGTTTCATCTCAGGGATGCATAGGATAGTTCAATATATGGAAATCCATCAATGTCATCTACTATATAAACAAACTCAAAAAAAAAAAAAAAAAAAAAAACTCCACCTGATCATCTCATTATATTCTGAGAAAGCCTTTGATAAAATTCAGCACCGCTTCATGTTATAAGTCTTGAAAAGATCAGAAATTCAAGGTCCATACCTAAATATAGTAAAAGCAATGTACAACAAACCAGTAGCCAACATCAAACTATATGGGGAACAACCAGTGTGGAAATCAGCCTGGCGATTCCTCAGAAAATTGGATATAGTAATACCTGAGGGCCCATCTACACCTCACATTGGCATATACCCAAAAGAAGCTCCAACATCTAACAAGGACACATGTTCCACAATGTTCATAGCAGCCTTATTTATAATACTCAGAAGCTGGAAAGAACCCAGATGTTCTAAAATAGAGAAATGAATAAGAAATTGTGGTATATTTACACAGTGGAGTACTACTCAGCTATTAAAAACAATGACTTCATGAAATTCCTAGACAAATGGGTGGAACTTGAAGCTATTATCCTGAGTGAGGTAATCCAGTCACAACCCACACACGTGGTATGTACTCACTGATAAGCAGATACTTGTCCAAAAATCTCAGAAACCCAAGAAACAATTCACAGATAAGATGAAGCTCAAAGAGAAGGAAGGTCATAACCTGGATGCATCATCCTTGTTAGAAGAGAGAACAAAACATGCAGGAAAAAATAATGTGACAAATAGAGGTGCAGAGATTGGAGATAAGATCATCCAAAGACTGTTTCACATGAGGATTCATTCCACATGCAGTTACTAAACCCAAGCACTATGGCTGATGCCAAGACGTGCTTACTGGCAGGAATTTAATATGATGCTTCCTCAGAGGCTCTGCCAGAACCATCCTGATTCAGAGGAGGATGATTGCAGCTAACCATCGGATTGAACATGGGGACCCCAATGAACGAGCTAGAGAAAGGACTGAAGGAACTAAAATGGTCTGCAACCCTATTGGAAGAACAAAATTATTAATTAACAAAACCCACCACAGCTCCCAGGAACTAAAACACTACCTAATGAGTTCTTATGGAGAGACCAATGGCTCCAGGTGCATATGCAGCAGAGAATAGCATTGTAGGGCATCAGTGAGAGGAGGAAAGGCTTGTTTTTTCCAGTGTAAGGGAATGCCAAGGTCTTGAGGTGGGAGAAGGAGGCTGGCAGATGAAGCATCTTCATGTAGGCCATGGGAGGGGGAAAGGGGGGTGAGATTGGCAGAAAGGAGAAAACACCTGAAATGTAAATACAGAGAATGTAAAAATAATAATAAAAAGGCCATTTTGCCAAAAGCAGATTCAATGCAATTCCCATCAAAATTCAAACTCAATGCTTTATAAAGTTAGTAACAGCAATTTGCAAATTCATTTGAAATAACAATAACAACAACAACCAAAAAAGAAAAAAAGAAAAAAGAAAAAAAACCCAGGATAGCAAAACCTCTTCCCAACAATAAAAGAACTTCTGGGAGAATCACCATCCCTGATCTCAAGCTGTATTACAGATCAGTCATGACTAAAACAAACAAACAAACCAAAAAACACAGGGTGTTGTTACAGAGACAGGCAGGTAAATCAATGGAATAGAATTGATGATCCAGAAATGAACCCATATGTCTATGGTCACTTGTTCTTTGACAAAAAAGGTAAAAATATTCAGTGGAAAAAGGACAGCCTCTTCAACAAATGGAGCTAATTCAACTGTCATTCAACATGTAGAAAAATGCAAACAAATCCATTCTTATCTCCTTGTACAAAGCTCAAGTAAGAGTGGATCAAAGACCTCCACATAAAACAAGGTACACTGAAACTAATAGAAGAGAAAGTGTGAAAGAGCTTAGAACACATAGGCAAAGGGGAAATTTTTCTGAACAAAACACCAATGGCTTATGCTCTAAGATCAAGAATAGCAAAATGGGACCTCATAAAATTGCAAAGCTTCTGTAAGGCAAAGAACATTGCCAAGATGACAAAATGAAAATTAACAGATTGACAAAGGATCTTTACCAATCCTGCATTTGATAGAGGGATAATATTTAATATATACAGAGAACTAATGAAATTATATTCCAGAGAATCAAATAATCCTATTTAAAAATGTGGTACAGAGCTAAACAAATTATTCTCAACTGAGGAATATGGAATGGCTGAGAAGCACCTTAAGAAATGCTCAACATCCCTAGTCGTCAAGGAAATGCAAATCAAAACAACCCTGAGATTCTGCTTCACACTAGTCAGAATGGCTAAGATCAAAATCTCACATGACAGTAGATGCTGGCAAGGATGTGGAGAAAGAGAAGCACTCCTCCATTGTTGGTGTGATTGCAAGCTGGTACAACCACTCTGGAAATCAGACTGTCAGTTCCTCAGAAAAATTGGACATAGTACTACCTAAAGAACCAGCTATACCACTCCTGGACATATACCCAAAAGATGCTCCAACATATAACAAGGATACAAGCTCCACCATGTTCATAGCAGTCTTATTTATAATAGGCCAGAATGTGGATGCCTCAGACCTTCTTAAAAGGGAGAACAAAACACTCATGGGAGGAAATATGGGGCCAATGAGCAGGGACTGAAGAAAAAATTATCTAGAGACTGCCTTACCTGGGATCCACTCCTTATGCAGCCACCAAACTCCGGCACTATTTATGATGCTAAGCAGTGCTTACTGGCAGGAGCCTGATATGGATGCCTCCTCAGAGTCTCTGCCAGAGTCATGTAGATTACATTTGAGGATGCTTGCAGTTAGCAATTGTACTGAGCATGGGGATCCTAATGAGGGAGCTGGAGAAAGGACTGAAGGAGCAGAAAGGGTTTGTAACCCCATAGGAAAAACTACATTATCAACCAACTAAATCATCCAGAACTCCTAGGGACTAAAACATCAACCAATGACCACACATGGAGAGACCCATGGCTCCAGTTGCAGAGGACTGTATTGTCTGGCATCAATGTGAGAAGAGGCCTTTGGCCCAATGAAGAGTTGTTTTCCCAGTGTAGGGGAATGTCAAGGTGCTGAGGTAGAAGAGGGTGATTGTAAGAGGGAATACCTACATAAAGGAAGTGGAGGGGAAGTGGGATGGGAGTGTGAGGGGAGAGGATAACATTTGAAATGTAAATACAAAAAATATCTAACAATAAAAAAGAACTATGATAAAATAAGAAATGCAATGTATTGTCATGCAGGTACATGAATAGATGTTACAACATATTTATTGTACTGACAAAATACCAGAACATAGTATACTCTTTAAAAACTTAGCTGAAGGTTTGAGATAGTCTAAGTCAATAAATAGCCACAAAACAAGATGAAATATAAAGACAAGACCAAGGATTCCCACGCTTACAACAGAGACAAAGGATGATCCCCATTTTAAGGAAGGAAGAAAAAGACAGGAGATACTAGAAAGAAAGCTTGCATGAGAGTCTACAACTCCAACACTCAGGTAGAAGCAGAAGCAGTGGACTACAGCAAGTTCAAGGCCAGCCTCCTCCATACAGCTACTCTCTGTCTCAACAAAACAAAGCAAATAACAAAATAAATAACAGATATGACATAAAGGTAAAGTGCTATTCAATTGTTTTATAAACCGTAACCTCTAATTGTATAAAAGACTGTGGAGTTTGTTCACAGAACCACTAAAAACTAGACTTGTCACATGTGATGCTAGCTTTTTTGAATTTTTGAAGGGAATGGTGCTAATCACTTTATTCTACCAAGTACTTCAATCAATTAAGATTAAGATTTTAACTGCATGCACTTAATAAATATGTCCTTCATTTTTGCAGTTGAAATATTTATTCGATGGTAAAAAATTTTCTACTCCAAATACTCTCTCTGCATCAGTATTTAAAAATTGCACTTGTTTAGAGCTAAAATAATAGTAATTGCTTTGTAAAAAGGCGATGGAAATAATATTTTTGAGAAATACTTTGCTATTTCAGACTACTTACTAAAAATTTATGGAAGCATTATTTAGATTTTACATGTTTGTCATTTATTGCCCACTTTTACTTTATTGTTGTTATGTTTTCATTTCTTAAGTTTCTTTTAAGAAATGAATAATAAATTTGGATGTATATTTCTTGACATTCTGCTTTCTTATAGAACCCAAGATAATCTTATCAGTGATGCCCCCATCCACCATGGCTTGGGCCCCACCCACCAATCACTAATTAAGAATACATCCTCCCTATAGCCTCATCTTTTGGAGCCATTTTCTTAATTGAGATTCCCTCCTCTCAGATGATTTAGCTTGTACCAAGTTGACATATAAGTATCTAGAATAGTAAGTCATTTGAGGAGAATGTTCCATGTATAGGACTGAACAATCTGAGAGTAAAAGACTCCAGGAGGAAAAAGGATACTATGGAAAGTGTTGTTACTATTCCTTGTTATGAAGAACTATTTCTTGTTGGTATAAGAAACACCCGGGGCTTAAAGGAAAAATAAAATAAATCAGTTATATATTAACTACATTTTCTCCAGATTGAAAGCAATTTTAATACTTCCTACTGAACACATGTGGGAAAATATAGAACACTTGCAAGCACTCCTTTTTGAACATATGAAAAACCTCAATGGTGGAAGACAAAAGAAAACTCCAGGATTGAAGAATGTTTCTTCTGTCTACAAGGCAGACAAGTATGTGCAGACAGGGTATGATTCCTATGAATCAGAGGAACACAGAAAAATCCAAGGCAATTGAGGACTTAAAGAATCACAGTTTTCTAAATTATGACTTATACTTAATTACTAAACCCTTTCAGTTACAATCCTCCAGAGAATGCCTGAATTAAGTTAGGTGAGTTGCAACATCCCTCCCCTGAAATGCTCTCTATATAACTCTATATTAGAAATGCTTTGTCAAGATTTCTGAACTTTCACATTTTCTGAATGTGAATTTTGATGAGCTTGTGATTCTGAGAATGCTTAACACTCCTATTAAGCTTGTGTTACATAAAGAGCGTTTGTCAAGAATAGATGTTCTTCTCTCCACCACATAGGTTCCAAGAATCAAACTCAAGTTGTCAGGCTTATTGCCAACAGCCCTAGGTGCTGATCTAGCTTGCTGGTATGATCCTGTTGTCTTTTCATCTGCCTGAAGTCAGCTTGCTTCTGGAGCTAATCCTTTAATACTGGAAAAAAATGACCTATTTTAGAAACTATATTTAAACACTCTGAGTTTGAATATAGTTATGGTTGGTAAACTGAGTCAGAATTGAATAAGTGATTTCAGTGTGTGGCACTTTAAAGAAATTATTCTTTTAGAAATTTTCATTAACTGAATTTCCTACCATAAGTGAAAACTGAATGAATAATTCAGGATAGTAGACTGATTGGAAATTATCTCAACATGTATTAATCAGCACTGGTTTAGAGTTTTTGTTTTAGAACACTTTATAAGTATAAAATTAATAAAATTTCAGCTTTTTTCATTTGATTTTTTAATTTAATCAGCTTAACATCTACATCAAACATTCAGTGTCTTCTTTGAGACTCTTGGTTCTACAATTATATGTTTAATTTCATTGTTTTATTTCTACAAAACTGAAACATTAATTTCAAAAGTACAGGTAATTACTTCATTTGAGCTGTATTCCCTCAAACCAGACATCAATAAATTATAACCCATTGATGAAATGGAGCTTAACTGCTTTCATGGCCATGATGGAAATTTCTAGTGGCTGCCATGTGACATATATGACTTCACAACTGTGCATCAGGAAGTGTTGGCAGTACTGCTTGCTTTCTGATCATTTATAGAAAAAGTTTGCAAACTAGAATTTTCCATGTTACCCAGATCTTAATACCTGCTCCCAATATAACATGATGTGCAACATAAACTATCTTCCAGATGGTTCTAAGCAAATCTGGAATATGTCAGAGATTCTGTATTCAGAATTCTTACATACACTTTGATTGCAATTATACAAAGATGGAGTTCAAAGCTCTGTTATACCTGAGTAGAGAAGCAAAAGCTCAGTGCAAAAGACAAATCACCGAATCTGTTTCTAAAGAACAGAAGACAGGAGGGCAAAATAAAAAAAGAGAAAAAAAAAAAAGAAAATTTTCCAACAGAAGTTTCTGAGAAGCAGATTTAGCACATACTATGAAATACTTCTCAATGAAATTAGAGAAAATAGTGAAGAAAAGTTTCAACCAAATGAAAGATAGGACTTTGGGAAAAGTAAAACTTGCATTGAAAGGTAAGATCACACTGATGCAATAATGTGGGGGCTTTAGCAGTTCAAAATTGATGTGAAAAGTTTGATATGAATCTGTTAACAGGGAGCCAGTGGAGAACAAGTGGGGAAAAAAAAGAAAAAGAACAAGGAAATAGAAGAGTATAATCTTAAGTCGCTTGACATTGTGAAGAAGATATATTCACAGCCAAGTAAGTGGAACCAGTTATTTTATTTAGCCTATTAAAATAAAAATCACTCCTAGAATTGAGAGTTAAAAAGACAGTTAATGTAGGGTTATTTATTTATTTATTTATTTACTTTTTTAAATAGAGACATAGAGAACAGTAGGGTAACTAGCTCATCGACCCGCAAGCATTTCTAGAAATGATCTAGATGATAGCAACTGTGTGAAGAGTAGTGATCAAAGACACCACACAAGTCTGGATTCTGCCTTGGAATGTTCATGTTCTGTCACCAACAGCCACCAGCTCACACCCCTTCTCAGTTGGTTTAGTTCAAATCAAAAGGTTAATGGAGTCTTTGTCCACACAGTAGTGTATTTATAAGTTGCCGTAGAAAGAACTTAGCTCCCTTCTTACCATGTCTTTTATAATTTGCCTTAGATTCATTGAGTTCATGTCAGTATATTTTCAACCATAGAAGCTCAACTGAACTAGAAGAATGTGTCTTCCTTATATGCTATTTATACATTATTTAAAAAAAAAAAAAAAAAACAGTAACAACATTACTTCCAAAGAAAGAAGAATGTTCTTGGCAATGGCTTTAACTCAACAGTTGAACCCCACCCTGCTTTGTAAGCAATGTCTAATCACCAAGTGGTTTTTTACTTTATTTTCTCATTTAAAATATTTAATGTCTACCATGGATCTGCTTTCAATTTTAAAAGACATTCTAGTTTTCTCTTTGAATATTTTAAGTCATTTAAATAAATGGAATTATAAAGTGATTTTTGTCACCTAACCAAGACTTACATAAAGTTGTAATATATTGATGCTAGCCCCAGGAGACTCTTAAGATATTCAAGGAACATATCTATATGGCTTTCTAGCTTTAAACTCTTATGGCCATATCATCTCAATCATGTGGCTGTTTAGACACTAGTATCCCTATGAGCTATTGTCTTTATTTCTGTGAAATAGAGTTCTGTATGTTGCCCAGGCCAGCTTCAGCATTTGAGGTTCATATGATCTCCCTGTGTTGTACCTCCAAGAGAAGTCATTCAGTACCTAAATTGCACAATTATTTTTTGATTTTTATCAGTTTTCAGATAGTCACAAAAAGAACAGATAGAGGAGACATGACTGTAAGGATGTTAGAATATTTTGGTGTCACCAACAATCTGTGGAAATGGCAGAGGCAGTATGACATGGTGTCAAAGGCTTTATCATTTGCAGTGTATTTCCTGCTTGATGCGTATGAGGGACTCACAAGACAGCCAAATACAGCAAAAGTAGCTGAAACTCCCTGAGCCTCTCAGGCTGTGGGGAAATCCCAAAACCTTCTAGTCCAGAGCCCATACAAGAGTGACACAAGTCTGTGTTTCTAGTGAGTACCTAATTCTGCTCCAACTTCACGCTCCATCTCATGTAACAACAACTGATTCATGAAACATAAGCCCCCCAAAAGCAAAAAAATTATGATCCAAATTATTGGCCCACAGAGCCCAGGCTATTGGCTAGGGGTGTCACATAGTCTACCAACAATTTACAGAAATATACAACTGGAATGCCCAGGTTAGCTTTCACGTTTTAGTTCATCTACCATTATCAAGCCACTTCATATCAGAGACATGTTTTTTCTTTTACTTTGGGCTACCATGGTGACCACCAACAGCAATGTCTCAAGACAATCTTCCTAGACCAGAGTTTTTAAAAACTAACTAGACTTGTACCAGTCTTAAAAATGCCTTTCTTTGAATTCCTTTATATACTGAATTTTTTACTGGACCTATTTATAGACTCCTGGTAGAATTCTGAATACACAGCTTGGATTAAGCTTCAGGCTTACCAAAACCTGGAAAAATAGGAACATTTTTAAGAATAGAATAAGAATATGTAAACTGTCCCAGGTGTCTTAAACTTTTGATGGATTTGAGTTCTAATTCTGACCCAAGCATTTCTTACTTATTTGCCTGTGAGCATCTTGTTGAGGCTTGATTTCATACAACTGTTCAAAATGAAGTTTGAAAAACCAAAGCCAAGAGTCAAACAGAAGTTTTTAAGCCAGATTAATGAACATAAAATATGAGTTGGATGCTGGAATGTAGAATTTTAGGAGGGTTGGTATGGAGGATGACATGAAGCTAATGAGTATGTTATATACTCAACTATCCTCAGTTAACAGCACCATTGTACATTTAAATTCTTTAATTAAAACTCTAGTTTGTGTCTCTGAGACATAATAGTAAATTCAGTAAATACCTGGGTTATTTCAGTGGGGGCCCTTGACAAATGAAGAAATCTAACTAATCTTGTCTGGCTAAAAAAAATTCAGTTGAAAGAATAGGTTTTGTTAATAGAAAGAATTACTGGTTAATAGTTTAACGAGTATATGTAAAAGTTTAACATCTGTACCCATACTAACCAGTAGTAATGTGATTTATGGTCCCAAGTTAAATTGTACAAATTTGAATCTCTAGAAAATAGGGTTCTGCATATTTAGAGATGTTCTGGGTTGGCCACTTTTATGAAAGCCTAGGTGAGAGGCAGCCATGCCCATAAACATGTGTCAGACCAGTTTTACCTTAGGTAGTTGCAGCCACAGACAATTCTCATTTGGATCTTCACAGTATTCTACGCTAGAACAGTCTTTTCTGAAGTTCCTAATCCCTCCTACTTCTAACCTCCCATTTGCATACCAGAATTTTAGAGATGGTAGGAGTCATTTTATTATCTTTCTTTTGAGCACCATTTTCATATATTCTAATTCTAGTTGAATATGGCTTATCCATTTCCATGTGACTTTGCTGCATGTCTGTGTCTGAGATTGGTTATTTGAAATTCTCTCTGGTTTTTATTTTCTTCTACTGGAAAATGTTGTTCCAAGATGGGATGCCTCTACCAAATCCCACCCTGAGGGCTCTGGGAACTTTGTAAAGAGGAGTCAGAAGGATTGGAAGAGGCAACAAATATAGAAAATGGCAAGGAAATAAGCCTTAAATCCAGGACTGAAGCACACATGACCACAGAGAGTGGCAGAAAGCACATGCCCAGCACAGAGCTAATCCAGACAGGGCCCCAGTATTTGCAGGGAAGTAGACATAAACTCAAATCCCTAATGCACAAAGGATCCAAATAATAATCGTTCCCAAAGAAAAACTTAGAGTTCTCAAAGCGGGGTCTCATTGGGTATACAAAACTGCACATGAGGGCAGGCTCCTTGCCCAGTGGGGGTACTGTCTAACACAAAATTAACTCAGTGGTATTTTTGGAGGATTTTTGTGTCAGGATGCTTTTCTGGTATAATAAAAAAGAATCAACAGTACTGTCTGGCATTGGTGCCTTCCCATGATATGGATCCCCAGTTGGACTGGTCACTGAATTGCTTTTTCTTTAGTCTGTTCTCCATTTTTGCTCCTGCAGTTCCTGTAGACAGGGACACTTCTGGGTAAGAAATTTTAACTGTGGGTAGTAATTCCATTGCTCCTCTTGAGTCCCTGTCTATCTTGTGAAGGTGCATTCTCCCCACTGTTGGGCATTTGCTCTAGGGTCACTCCCACAGAGTCCTGAAAGTCTTTCACCTCCCAGGTCTCTGGTACTATCTACAGGGTCTCCCTACCTCTTATCTTCTGAGGCTGCATACTTCCATTCATTCTGCTGGCCCTAAGGGATTCTCTCCTGCCTCCCCCAATACCTGATCCTATTCCCCTGTTCTTTTCCCCCATCCCTTTCCCACCCAAATCTTTCATCCTTCTGCCTCTCATGATTATGGTTTTTGCCCTTCTGAGTGAGATTGAAGCAAGCATCAGTATTAAAAAACCAACCAACCAAACAAACAAACAAAAATCCACACCTCAGTGACAACAAACCTAGAGTAAAAAGCTGGAAAAAGTTTTCCAATCAAATGGTCCCAAGAAAGAAGCTAGAGTTACCATTATGATATCCAATATAATAGACTTTAAATCAAAAGTTATCCAACAAGATAGAAAAGGTCACTTCATAGTCATCAAAGGAAGCATCCACCAAAAAAAAAAAAAAAAAAAAAAAAAAAAAAAAAAAAAAAGTCTCAGTTCTAAACACCTATGCCTCAAATGCAAGGGCACAGGTATTTGTAAAAGAAACTTTACTAAAACTCAAGACATTGAGCTTCACACAATAATGGTGGAAGACTTCAACATTGCACTCTCATCAATGGACAGGTCATTGAAACAGAAACATAGTGAAAAAGCTACTCTTCTCTCTGGCAGATAGCCATAGATGAATCATTTTACAGGCTCTTTAGATTTTGGAACCAATCCCATATCCTCAACAGATAATTATTTCCCACTTAAGAAAGGGGCTTTGACACTAACAATGAATATTAGTGGGACGTGCTTAACTGAGATCAATCAAATTAGCTTGGGTTTCTTATGATGACCTGGAGAGTTTTTGACCCACAAATCCATAAAAATAAACCTTCACAGTGGGGATTTATTTTCATGTTGATGGAGTATGCATGTAAATAAGCATAAGAAGGCCTTAAAAACACAAATAAATCATAAGAAGTATTGAACCCAAGGCCCATGGTTCTTGATTCTTCTATATTGTTTTGTCTCACAGTCTAGACTAACTAGACTTTTCCTACAGTAGTCTGACAAAGAAGCAGGCATCCTGGTTTTTCAATGGTTCTATACAAAGTACCTGAATTACCCAAAAGTCAATACCCATAGTACAATTGCTTCTTTCTGAGGCTTCTTTGAATGGTGGAATGAAAGCAATTTCTCCCACAAGATACACATCAAGCACTGAACCAGGCTGTACACTGTTTGGGGAATAAGATATGTACACATGGGCACATTACTTTGCACATTAAAATGTGAGGTATGGTTTATGGTGGTGGCCAGTGTTTCAGCTGCAAGGCCAATAACTTTGTAGAAGTATGTCTAGAAAATTGGTGAAAAAGAAATTTGGGGAAGATATATGAAGGCAGACCTCACTGACAAACACACACACACACACACACACACACACACATACACACACACACACACACACACACACACACACACACATACACACACAGCAAAAAAAAAATTAATGAAGATACCCCTATGTTACCATAAAGTAATCAGAGCAAGGGACAATTTTGATGCAGGCTATTTGATGGCCCATTCTGTGGGTATTTTTGATCCTTTTAAAAGGATTGTTGCCATCATTGGCTAATGGGTATATAGGGATGAGAATAATGCAAGACAGACACTCAACAATGCTGATCTGCTTACAGTGACTGAAAAGGTAACAAGTTGGTTGACAACAGAAACCAGTGTACTACTCATCTGATACATCACCATACCTAGAGTAATCATTTAGCTCTCTAGTGGAATACTGATTTATTGGACCACATATCTCACAGATGTTTCTTGAAATGAATATTTACTCTGGATTCAGATTTGACTTTCTTGCAGATAAACTTATGTCCAAAGTATCACTTTTATCTTATAGTGTGCCTTGGCAAGAATCATGATTGCTACACTGTTGTTTCTGATAAAAAAGCATTTAATTTATAGCAAAATTATACAGCAATTGGTCTGTACTCACAGAATTTACTCATATCCCCATGTTCTACAAGATTCAGAAGCAGTAGGTATAATAGAACAATATTGTTCATCTTAATTCAACCAGCTATGTGGCAGTAATTTCAAGGTTACAATGAAAGTCTTTAGGTAGTATACATGCCTGAAACAGCATCTTGCACGTGCTGCTGTTCTGAATCTATAATTCATTGACTCTGGAATCAAAAAGTAAGTTTGAAAATAGCATTTCTCATTATCATACCTAGTAACTCACTGTCAAACAATTTTTCTCATAACATTATACTGTGTTGGGTATAAAAGACAGAGTTCTTAAGAAAAGAGTGCTTCCTACAGGAGACATAATGATTTTTCTTAACAGAAAATCAAGGTTCACAGCTGGTCAATCCTTCCTCTCAATCAACACACAATCCATCAATAGAATTAATTAATTTCACTTTTGTGATATTTAAGTATTATTTTTCTTTAATTCAACTTGGTTTCCTAGTTCTAGAACATCTAAGATTTAAGGTAAATATTTCAAAACAAACAAAAAACAAGACAAGAAAAAACAAAGTAAAATACAACAAAATATTTCAGTGAGATATCTTCTTTTACTTTAATTTATTCTTTCATATTGAGGCAAATAATATATTCATTACATGGCAAAAAATTTACAAGAAGTGTTAAATATATGGAACATACAAATACTTCAAAGCATTACAAAATTGAAATTTCCCACGCTTCCTCAAATTTCAGGAGTTCAAACCACAGAAAGATTTAACTGTTTTAAGGATTGAACAACTTAAGCTAACTCAAATTTCCCTAGCTCCTGACATCAATAGTGTATATTGATGAATATATTTTATTATAGCAACAAATATCTGTCATCATGAGATCTGCACATATATACAGAAGTATCACATTTACATTCATGTGGAAAATATTTACATTTCCAGTTATCCTCTGGACATTAGAGGATGAAGTACAGCTTAAGCTTTACAAGAGATCAAAATAAACAAGAGAGAATTAGACTCAACAAAAATTTCTGGGTAAGGTACCTCTCTGTAAGCCAGGAAGAGTCATAATTTTTTTAAAAGTAAACTTTATCCTAAACAGAGAAACAAAAAAGAAGCTTTGCAGATAGACCCACAATAACAGTGAGGGAGAAAGCGTCCATTTGCACTACTATGGTTACTTTGATGCACAAAGATATCACTAAATGACATGCGTGATTGCTAAGTTTTGCTAAAATCATCTGGAACAAGGGAATCTCAATAGAGATAATGCCCTCACCAAATTGGTCTGTGTGCAAATCTGTAGCGCATTTTATTGGATAGTGAATAATACAGAAGGGCTCCACCCAGGGTAGGCATCTCCACCCACAGTGACCCCACAGTTCTGAATTGTGTAAGAAAGAAGGCTGAACAAACCATAAGGAGCAAATTAATAAGCAGTTTTTCTCCATGTCTTCTCCTTCAGTTCATGTTTCCAAGATTTCTTGCATTGAATACTTCCCATTAACCTTCTTCAGTGATATAGGGTATAAAAGGGTTTGATGCAAATAAATCTTGGTGATCAGGACCAAGAAATGCCACAAAAAACACATCATGTAACAGACCTTTTGCAAAAGATTTTATTGGGCTAGAAGTGGAGGAGAGAGGGGAAACAAAATGGCTGCCTCTGAGTGGGATGGATACAGCCAGCAAGGGACCTCTTCAAGGATTGCTTTCCTATAAGTCCACTAGCACATTATCTGTCCTATCACCTTTCTATCAAGGTCTTGCTAGTGGTTTTTATGAGAGGTATGTAGAATAGGGACAGAACAAGTTGGTGAAAATTGTAGCATTAGTAATGATGGAACATTTGGCACTGAGTCATTGAAGTCAGGGAGGAACCTGGTCCTGGAATATGGGCAGTTCTTATTTGATGAACAGACTGACCTGTGAGCATAAGCCAAAATAAATCCTTTCTTCCCACTCAAGTTGCATTTGGTCATTTTTTAAAAAATCATAGCAATAGAAACTAAAACTAAGAGACATGCCAGAATGAATGAGAGAAATCTCAAGAGACCCTAAAGTTAGATGAAGAGTTATGAGTGGTTTATGGCTATTGAAAAAAATTCCCAGTCTTCTCCCTGATTGGTCACCAGTGGTCTGCCCTAAATCAGGAGACATGTGAACAACCTTAAATGGACTTATCAAACTGTACTTACATACACATGTAGATATATGTAATAATTGAAGTCATGATTTTGAGTGGGAATAAGTAAACACAGAAGCAGTAGTAGAGCAGGGATGGAGGTATGGAAATGATGTAAATACTCTTTTGAAAATCTCAAAAAATAAATTAATTAAAGAAAAATAGTAACTGGTGCTGAGAGAGAAGCTATTTTTTTAGTGGTATAGCCTCTGATGAATTGCCCATCTTCAAGTAAGTAACCCCAATTCATGCTCATGCAACCAACCATAATTCAAATCAACTGGTCACAAATAGGGACATGAAATCAGAAGGGGCTTTGGACAGAAGAAGAAAGGTTTTATGGAGAGATGGAAGAACACAAAAGAAAGAAATTAGTATAAAAATAACCCAAAATTCATATTTATCTATGAAACTGTCAACAGTTTTAAAAGAAATAAACAGATAATACGGGACAGAGACAATCATACTGAGGAGGTGTGGTAACATATCTCCAAAATGTGAGAACAAGAGGATCAGGATTTTAGATTTTTTGAGTACAAAAAATTATTTAAATTCAACCTGGGACACAGGAGACCATGCCTCAAAAACATAATTTTAATTGGAAACCCATTATGGTTATTTGGAAGTTGATGGACTTGTTGGATATGATTAAAATTAAGTAGTCAAGCATTTTAGTTAGAAGGTTATTATATTAAGAGTAATAATTTTACCTGAAAAGTGAATGCTACTGGAAGAAAAAAAAGTAGTCTTACACAACTATGACCCATGCAAGAGATAACAACTATCATGCAATAAGATCACAAATGTTATGGAGAGTAGCTAATGACATTTTTATCTATATGTCTTGTTTCATGGAATGGAACCCAAAACTAGCAATGGTCAGTGGGAACAATAGTGTGTGACCACATAGATCATAAACCTTAGGGTAGAACCTAATACCATTAATCTGTTAAAATGATATAGCATTAAAATGATGCCTAATGACTTACTGTTATACCCATATATCAAACAAACCAAAGATACCTCTCCTTATAGTAATTAATAGTTAACATAGAGATCCCTAACTGGTCATTGTGTAAATTATAAGAATGTGTGGGGTGTTTGGCTCTACATGAAGTGTACCTATCACACTCTATCCCTACATATTGGAGATTATGGCAGGGGATAGATCATAAAGACTGTAAGAGCAGGAGGTGATAGATAACTTCCAAAAAGCAGTTCTTCTCAGACACACAGGGTAGCTGCACATGTGAACTCAATGATTGTGACAACATACACAAGCTTAAGCCATAAAACTTCCCACTATGGAGTAGAGATGGTGGGCACAAAGTTCCATCACTTGATAAGGAGATATTGGCTTTTGATGTGTGTTGGGGGATAAAAAGTCAATATTTTAAAATGGTGTGACCACTGGTGGGTTGATTACACATCAGGCTATATCCCATTTTTAAGGATATCTGAACAACACAAATTAGATTTCATGGGTTTAGAAAGAAAATGAAGAAGAAGGAGAAGGGGAAAAAAGTAAACTTTGAATTTAGGTGAGTAAGGATGTGAAGGTGAAGAGGTTGGATCTGGAAGAAGTTGAAGGATGGGGGGGGAGGAATATGGTCAAAATACATTTCATGAAATTCTCAAATAATTCACAAAGTATAATGGAAAATGAATTTACCATCTATTGTATCAATTGCATCCCAATGAACCTTAGGGAAGGGAGTTTTATCATCTATTAAAAGCTAATTGATGGGGCTGGAGATGGTACTCGCTCTATAAGCATAAGGACCTGAATTTAAATCTTCAGCACCCAGGTAAAAAGTCAGGAATGAGTGTGTTTTCATATAGCATATAACCTCAGCATTGGAAGTATTAGAAAAAAAGGGTCCCCAAAATTCCTGCCCATCCAAGCTTATCCAGAACAATGAGCTTCTAATGTAGTAAAAGAGCATGTTTCAAGGCAATAAAACAGAAGGGGTGATATTGAGAAACACTTGATCTCCTTCTCTATTCTTTGTATGCAAGTATGTGGGTGCATCTACCTGTACATTCAAGTACATGCAATACACACACAAGGTAAAAGAATTAAGTGAAAGCTGATTAAAGAAGGAATTTAAAATAGGAAAGTGCTTAAAGTAGGCTTGTCTCATTGGCCTTTGTGTAAAATTATTGAAACACAAGAAAAAAGTGTCAAATTTTTTTCTTACAATGATAACAAAATGTGCTAATTAAACAAACTACTAACTCTAATGGTGAGGGGAGAGAGTGAGAGCAAGTGAGAGAGAGAGAGAGAGAGAGAGAGAGAGAGAGAGAGAGAGAGAGAGAGAGAGAGAGATTGAGAGAGAGAGACAGAGACAGAGACAGAGACAGAGACAGAGACAGAGAGAGAATTATACTTTTATTACTCTGCATTCTGTAGAGAAAAGAACATTTTGTTCTTGATATGGATTTTAGAATCCTCTTGACAATCATTATATTATGGGCAATGTACCAATATTTTATGGTATTCACTATTCTCCAAAAGAAACAGATTCCTTTAAACCATTATGCCCTGTGAGAGATTAGCCCTTTCACAGCCTTTTGTTTAACTCTGGATGTTGTTTTAAAAAAAAGATAAGGAAAAACTGAATTTAAGAATACTGATCTGATATATTCACTACAGTCAAACCAGATTGTTCTTAAAGTGGTCTACCATAAGGTGATATTATTCACATGCCTAGAATCTGATTTTAGTTTCTCATGACTTTAGGATAAACTCAGATCACTTTTCAAACTCTACCTACTCTACATGACCCAAGTCCTGGCTGTGCCATATTCTGCCATTTGGTTCACAGGATACCCACACTTCTCTTTAACTATTGACTAGTCTTATCATCTGACTGTCATACTCAGATGATTCTTATTTTATTCTTAATTTTTACATTTATTTTTTATATTATGTTCTTTGTTCTCCTTAAAGTAGTACTTATAATTAAACCCAGAGTCTTGAACGCATTCTAGCATTGAGCCATATTTGCAAATCATGAAGCTTCTTTCTGTATTTCAAATTTGGTTCAAATAAGCCTCTTCAATGATTGCTTTTCTATCAGTCTATGAACACATTATCTGTCCCATCACCTTTCTATATATTTTACCATCAACCTTTAGTTTCTTTGCAAACCTGAAAATGATATGAAGATGATGCTAAAATGGAATTTGTCAAGTGGTTTCTATTATGCCCACAACCACTCAACTATCAGTGCCACAAGTATAAAATGTTCATATGGGATTTTCATTTTCTTCCAGTTTATTCCTCTACTTGAATGGAAGATCTGCACCCAACATCTAGCCCACAGCTCTGCCTGCCTCTTGAGAGACCTGTAGCCATCCAGGACAACCAGTCTCAGAGGATTTCTACTCCAAGGACTGCCAGGAGGGCCAGCACCAGAGACAACTGAGTGGCTATAGGAAAATGCAATAACACAATCAACAGAACCAAGTGGAATATGGTGCCATCTGAACCAGTTCTTGTATTAAAGTAAGCCTTAGGTATTATAACACTGCTGAAGAGTAAGGCTATGACCTTAAATTTCATTTTATGAAAATGATAGCTGCCTTTAAATACAAAATAAACAAATCCCTTAAAAATACAGGAAAACACAATCAAACAGGTAAATACCTTTAAAGAAAAGAAAAAATGAACCTCTTAAAGAAATACAGGAAAATATAATCAAAAAGGTTAAGGAAATTTGTCTAAGACCTAAAAATGGAAATAGAAGAAATAATGAAAACACAGATGAAAGCAAACCTAGGAAAAAGAACAGAAACTATTTATGAAAACATCACCAACAGAATACCAATGATATAGAAGAGGGACTCTCATGTGTACAAGATACAATCAAAGAAACTTATACATCAACCAAAGAAAATGCCAAATGTGAAAGGTTTCTAACTCAAAACATCCAGGAAATCTGGTACACTATAAGGGGAATAAAGTCTTAAATATAAAAATAAAATAAAAAATAATGTGAGTAGAAGAGGGAGAAGATTCCCAGTTCAAACAGCCAAAACCCTTCTTCAACAAAATCACAGAAGAAAGCTTTTATACCCTACAGAAAAAGATGGCCATAAATGTTCAAGAAGCTTATAGGACACTAAATAGATTGAATCAGAAAAGAAAATACTATTTCCACATAATAATCAAAACACTACAAATATAAAATAAAGAAAGGATATTTAAACCTGAAAGGGCAAAAGGCCAAGTAACATGTAAAGGCAAAACTATCAAAATTATACCTGATTTCAAAACAAAGACCCTAAAAGTCAGAAAGTTCTAGACAGATGCTTTTAAAACCCTTAGAGACCATGGATGTCATCCCAGACTATTATACCTCACAAAAGTTTCAATCACTACAGATGAGAAAAACCAAGATATTCCATGACAAAACCAAATTTAAACAATATTTTTCTACTAATATATCCCTACAGAGTATACCAGAAGATTTCTAGTAACAGAAGGTGGTAACTACACCAAAAACACATTAAGTTAATCATTCCACAGCAAAACCAAAATAATAATAACAATAACAACAACAACAATAATAATAATAATATTAATAATAATCACACACACACAAAGTGCCAATGCCAATATCACAATTTCAGTAACTAACAATCATAAGTCACTAATATATCTAAACTTCAATTATCTTTATTCACTAAGCTGAATAACAGACTAGCTATGTAGACAAGACCCCATCATTGTGCTATATATAAAAATCACACCTCAGCAACAAAGATAGACATAACCTCAGAGTAAAGGGCTGGAAAAAGGCTTTCCAAGCAAATTGTCCCACAGATGAAGCAAGAGTTGCCCTCGTAATATTTGATAATATTGATAATATTGACTTTCACCCAAAAAATAGCCAAAAGTAATGGTAAAGGACACTAAGTACTCATCAAAGGAAAAGTTCACCAGGATGAAGTATTAATTCTGAACATCTATGCAGAAATGCAAGGGCACTCGTGCTCTTAAAATATATCACTACATTTAAAGCACACATTGAACTCTACATAATGGTAGTAGGAGACTTCAACAATTCACTCACATCAAAACAGAAACTAAGCAGAGGCACAATTAAACTAACAGATTTCTATGCTTAAATGAAAGACAGAAACAGTCATTTTAATGCAAATGCTCCCATCGAAGATTAGATTAGATTAGATTAGATTAGATTAGATTAGATTAGATTAGATTAGATTAAACCAGACTGGACTGGACTGGATTGGAATGGATTGGATTGGATTGGATTGGATTAGCATAGATCACTTGTGCTTTAAAAGATAGGAGAGAGATAAGGGTGTGGGTAAATGTAGCCTTTTGTGGATTGAACTAAAAACTTATGACTCCTCAAGGTTATCATTTTGGGTTATTCTGTTTTTTTTTTTTTTTCGAAGAATTGGAGATATTTAGATTTTTGTCTTTCTGCCATTATAATTCAAGAAGAACTCAGTAATGTCCAATATTCCAATTTCTTGGAAATGGGACTGTCAGTCCAGAGATGAAAATAAATTCTTTGTTTTTACCCATTTGTGCTTATTCTGGGATTCCTAATTTCTGTAGTTGTTTCCATTTGAGTTTTGCAACTCTGTCCTGTTGTAGTGTCATGGGAGAGAAACAGTTTAGCTGGCTATGATCTCTGTATTGCCCCTTCATCCATTTTTGGGTCTGAGTTATTTTCATACCCTATGGGCTTAGCCCAGATTTGGCTGAGAGACTCAGCAAGAGTTTCCAAATAACAGGGTAAAGAAAACTAGATGAAGTTAAGACCAAGTTATATTAGATTAGTTTATCTGAGTTTAGATTGGATTTGATTAGATTAGATTAGATTAGATTAGATTAGATTAGATTAGATTAGATTAGACAAACTCTAAGGAGATGAACAGGTGACATTTAAAACTAAGTAATCACAGCTGTTACCTAGAAGAACAGCAGCATTTGGCTTAATTTTTCCCTTCCTTACTGTGAGCTAAGTAATGTAGAGATAGTTAAATGTAGTAGGGAAATTTGAGTCAGGTCTTAGGGAAGCTCAGGATAAAATCAATCATAAAGAATAGCTGGTACATGTCAGATGGAGGTAAAAGAGTTCAACAAGGCATAGCAGAACCAAATGTCCCAACTCCCAACATTGAGAGAGCAACAACTTCATAAACTACTAGGGTTGGAGTTGGTCAACTTACGACCCTTCTTGATTGCTGTGTTGTCAGTCATTCCATAAACTGTCCTTTACTTTTGCAAATAACTTTTTGAAAGTTACTCATGCCACACAAAACATACAATATAATAATGTTTATGACTGAAGTCAGAGAATCTGCCTTTGAATCCAGTTAATCAACTCACTCCTTGTTCTAGAATAAGTACAAAGTCATCACTTTTAAACTGTTTTGAAAGAAATCTACAATTGTGTGTTGAAGCTTTATATACAAAAAAAATAATCAAAACAACATTTTCATCGTGTGTGTGTGTGTGTGTGTGTGTGTGTGCATCTATGTGTCTGTGTGTGTGTTCTCAGAACCCTTGCAGTTCCCAGTTATATAAAGACAATTTCTGTAACTAAAGGGAAAACTACATAGGAGTGTTATAACAATGTAATCAGATCATGAAGGTATAAAATAATTTGAAAAGTAATGGATAGATATAAGAAGTCTAACTGGTAACAAATATAACTAATTTTACCTATCAGTACACCTATTACTATTATCTATACCTATTAGTATTAATAGTATCAATTATTGATAGTAATCATTAATATAATGCAGATTAATATTCATTAACACTAATAATATACATATTAACATTACTAATCAATGTCAAATGATTTTATTACCATTATATCTATTATTATACCTATTATTTCTGTTAATTTACATTATCAATGCCAAAAGTACAAGAGCCATTTGACTTTAATTTCTTATCAACTAAATCTAACTTGGAGTGCCTTTGAGTGTCTTCTTGGTAGCAAGTTATATTTGAATTAATCTTGAACATTATTTTCCAAGCCTATTCACAGATGAAGGATGGTTCTGGAATCTAGAACAGAGTAAATACTACTCAGATTTTGATCTTTTCTCTCACTGTAAATAAACTGATGAATGTGTCTCAACTTTCCTTTGAAGTACAATGGCTCTGGATCAGTGAAAATGGCAGAATAAGCACTTGTGGAAAATATCTTCCTGCTAAGACATAGTTTAATGCCACTCTTCTTGCTTAAATTGTTCCAACTGGAAGCTCTTCAGTTAGCATCCATCTCCCTTAGACTCTTATTTTTATTGAATTACTTCTTTCTGCTCTTTAGTTTTGATTATCTTCTTGCTTTTCAGCAGTATAAAATAATTTTAGATCTTCTTGTATTCTTCTTGGTGTCCTATAATAGGCCATTTCTTTAAGAAATTTTGCTTATTGTTATTAAACACAAAATAAAAACACAACACAACAAAATTTACCAGACTCCACTTGTTTTTATAATAAAGTTTATTTATAAAATAATTAGGAAAATGAAAGAAAATTGGTTGTAAAAATACTACATCTGATATAGTACAGCAAAATAGTTCTGGTTGTGACAGTTATCTTGTTTAAATGCTCTGTAACTAGTAGTTAATGTAATGAAAACAGGTTTGGAAAAAAAGGGAAACTAAAAATAATGTTCCAAGGAATATATAAGGTGAATATTACTATTGAGAAGGGTGGGGGAGTTTCTGGATTTCCTCCTCATTTAAATTTCTTCTCTAGGCTTCTTCTGTCTGGCAAAATAGAACAGCATTACAGCTCTTTTAAATCGGAACAGAAGGAAGAACAGAGGCCATTACCATTTGCACTGTTACATTTAAAATATATGCAGTGTATTCTTTCTTATATGGGTTTACTTACCAGTTTAATTTATTATAATGTTACTAAAGAAGAGTCTAGACAATGTTGTGGCAATGATACAGCTATGAATCTTCTCAAATTTCTCCTCACAAATAACCGATGGTGGCTAAGACAAAAAAATCAAGTAACTAGATCAAGAGACTCCAGTGTGCTAGCAAGGGAAGCAATATCTACTTGCTTTGCATATTCTCTGTTCAGGAGAATATGAGCAAAGGCCAGGCATTCTGTAGGTTTTCACACCTGCAGGTTCAAAGTCAGAAAATTAGTTTCAAAACATCTGAAACAAAAGTAGACTTTTGAAGCTTCTCAGTAACAGGAAGTACATACTCTCAAACCTGAGGAACTGAAACTACATTCAAACAGATTCAGAAAAAAAGTGCTACAAATAAAGCAATAGTGAAAAGGAGCACACACATCCATACATTTACAAACACACATTTGCTTTATATATATGTGTGTGTGTGTGTGTGTGTGTGTGTGTGTGTGTGTGTGTGTGTGCTGAATTTTGTATCACTGACAACATATTCTTTCTTTCACTTGCTACCTCATTAGTTGTATTAGAATATTACATGACTGGGCTGGGCTTATTCTCCATAGGCTATTTCATGGTATTTCCTTCAAAGTTTGTCTTTTCCTTGCTAACCACATTATTTCTCTATATTCCTTTTAATGAATTTGGTGTTGCTTAATTTTAATTGTGAATATATATTAAAATATTCTGTAACAATAATAATTAAAGAAAAACAGGCATGAGTGTGAGAAGGAGTAAGGGGAAAATGCTTGGAAGGATTTAGAGGAGAAAATAAAAGAGAAGATATTATTATAATATTATTTAATCATTTTTACTTTTAACCTATGTACAAAAAAAAAAAACCAAACTATCTTGCCTTTGGACCTTCTGGTACAGTCCCTACCTCATTGGAACTTGTCAGTCTAGTGCCAAGACCTACCTTTACAAAACACATAATCACTGATGTTTATTCACTCAGCTACAGCAGTGCAATTTACAGAAAGCATAAGATACATGAGAGTTCAGGATAGATAGAGAAATAGTCAGTAAATCAAAATAGTTTAATTAAAATATAATTATGTCATTTCTCTTCTTCCATCTTCTCCACCAAATCCTTTCATGTGACTTCCCCCTTGTTCCTTCACAAACTCAAGCCAGTTTTTCTTTTATTGTTATAGGATATTTTAATATGGACTCATAATTTAAATTAGACAAAAGCAATAAAATATTAATGATAATGTGGAGAATTTAAATAACGTGATCAGTAAGGAAAAGCCGAATTTTGGCTTTTGTACTATCATAGAAACTATAGCTTCTTTTCAAGTGTATACTGAGTGTTGTTTAATTTATGTGTTGTTTATGCCCCACATAACCTCAACACACAGATCCAGATGGATCAAACCTCGACACCTTGAACTCATCTGTACAGGAGACAACTTCTGGAACAGAACATCAAAGGCTCAGGTAGGAAGATCAACAATTAATAACTAGGAGCTCATGAAACTGTAAGGCAGAAAAACCAAACAAAAACAAAAACATTGTCAATAGGATAAAGTGATAGCCTACAGATTGGGAAAGAATCTTCACCATCCCCACATCTGACAGATGGAGAAGGCTAATATCCAAAATATACAAAAACCTCAAGTTAGACACCAACAAACCAAGCAACCCAATTTAAAAATGGGGTACAGAGATAATCAGGGAATTCCTTTCAAAAGAATCTCAAATGTCCTAGAAGCACTTAGAGAAATGTTCAAAGTCCTTAGTCTCAGGGATATATAAATCAAAACAACTCTGAAATTCCTCCTTACAATCATTAGAATGGCCAAGATCAAAAACTCAAAGGACAGTACCTGCTGGTGAGTATGTGGAGCAAAAGAAACAGTTTTCCATTGGTGCTGGGAGTGCGAACACTCTGGAAATCAATTTGGCATTTTCTCAGAAAATTGGATAGCCCACTTTATCATAGGGACACTTACTCTACTATGTTCATAACATTATTAGTAATAGCCAGAAACTGGGGAGAAAGAAAAACCTAGATGTCCTTCAATAGAATAAAGAAAGTTTGGTTCATTTACACAATGGAATAATACTCAGCTATTAAAAACAATAACATTATGAATTTTGTTGGCAAATGGAAGGAACTAGAAAATATCCTGAGATAATCTAGACCCAAAAGAATGCATAGTATGTACTCAGTTATATGTGGAAATTTGTCATAAAGCAAAGAATAATCATGGTATAATTCACAAACTCAAAGAAGCTAAATAACAAAAAGTACTGAAGAGACAATAGTTTAATCTTTCTCAGAAGAGGAAATGAAATAAATATCAGAGGTCTATTAAGGGAAGGATCTGGGTGGGAGGTGGAATAGGGAGGAGAGTTAGGTGGGGGTGGGATTTCAGATGAAGGGAGAAAGGGGGAAGGAGAATAGAAGTCAGTTGTGTGCAGAGGAGAGCTATCTTTAAAACTTTGGACTTGCCAGAGCCCTAGGATGGGAGAGGTCCTAGGGGTTCTATGGGGACAACTCTAGCTGAGACTCCAAGCAGTGGGGGATATGGAGCCTGAAGTGGCCACTTCCTGTAGCCAGGCAGGACTCCCAGTGGAGGCAGGGTCAACAACCTATCCACAAAACCTTCTACCCAAAATGTCTTCTGTCTAGATGTTCAGGGGCAAAGATAGAGCAAAGGCAGAGAGAATGGCAAACCAATGACTGCCCAAAATTGAGACCTGCACCATAGGCAAGAACTGATCCCTGGCACTAATCATGATGCTTTGTTATGTTTACAGACAGGAACCTAGCGTGACGGTCCTCTGAGAGGCTCAACCCGGCAGCCAATAAAAAGAGATGCAAGGACCCACAGCCAAACGTTAGATGGATCTTGGGGGAGTCTTGTGGAATAGTTGAAGAAAGGGCAGAGGGACCATAAGAAAACAAGAACGCCACAGGAAGACAAACAGAGTCAACTATCCTGCGCTTTTGGGGGTGACAAAAGACTGAACCGCCAACCAAAGAGAGAGCACTGGCTGGACCTTGACCCCATGCACACGTGTAGCAGGTGAACAGCTTTGATTTCATGAGATCACTCAACAAGAGGAATCATTTGCCTGTCTGCCTCCATACCTGTGGACCTGCTTCCATTAACTGGACTGCCTTTTCTGTCCTCACTGGGACTGGATGTGCCTCGTCCTGCAGTGACTTGATGTGCAGGTGTGTGTGGTGAGAGTTAAAGTGGGCAGGTGATACCTAGCCAGAGGAGGGGCTACCCCTTCTCAAAGGAGAAGGGGAGGAAGGAATGAAGGGAGGATCTGGGAGGAGTGGGGGCTTGATATTGGTATGCAAATTGATTAAATAATTTTGCTAAGTTTTTCTTAAAAGAAAGAAATGTAGACTTTGTTAGAAAAGATAATAAGGCAACCCAATAAGCCAAAATATATTCGTTGGAAAATGATAAAATTCATCAGGGAAGATACCAGTGTTAAGTGACTACAGCTAGTACATGCCTATTTAACATGGCTGATCACGCCATTCCTGGTTTATATGGTCAGTGATTTGTACCCACTTGTTCTATTAGTGTCCAGCTGGAAGGTTACACTTCATTTCTTCTTGTATATCTTTATTATAACATCATCCCAAGACTGCATTTTAAGTATACTTATATTTAGAATACCATAGCATCTTGGAGAAAAGACCTCTTTGTATGTATGTTATATGTCCTCTTTATCCTCGGTCTCCTACTTTAAAATACACTCTAAAACCATTATAATGGTCCCTGTTATGTCGGTTTTCACGCCCTCATACTCCATTTAAACTGCCCATAATTTCTGAAAATCACTTTAGTCTTTCCCTCAACTTACCTGACATTTGGTCTCACATATTCCAGATAATGTACGGAATAATTCCTGTGTCTCTTTGTGGGAATTTATCACTCTCTGTGTTCCAGGTAAGTTCCTCCCCCAGCCCAGCTTTTATTCTCTACTGAATGTAACACAATTTGTTGTATTTGAGTTTGCAGAAGTTTTGTTTTGGAAAGGGGAAAATGCTTAGATTGATAATTGCTGATATAAAATCAGAAGCACTGAAAATCTATTTTAATTTCTAAGCTTAGCAACAGCAGGGATTTAATTTGTGGTCTGAAAATATAAATTAAGCAAGGAGCAGTATTATTAAATATCATGCAAGACATTAAATAGCATTTAACATATGTTAAACGTAGAAACATCTTGCCTTGGGACCTTCTTGTACCTGAGTGGAACTTGTCAGCATCAATTGCCCATTCATGACCTGGGTGATATACCATTTACAAGAAGTGGGCTCTTGACTTCACACTACCCATCATCTTTTATTCTCCTCATTGGCAGACTGAATTTTAGGAGATTTTTGTTTCTACTCACAAATTGCCACATACAGGTTGTGAGAATGGAACCTGTTAAAAAAAATAATGGAAGCTGTAAGAAATCTCAGAGTTTTTACCATACAAGTCTTCATTTTGGATGGGAAAGCAAGCCCCAAGAGAACCTAAATGATTACATTTACACGGGTTGTTATCAATGCCGCAACTGCCTTGCTTACAGCGTGTATGTAATCAGATGGCAGACAGCTCTCAAACAGACATGTACATAGTATGTCTCTCAAAGCACATTGATTTGTTAATCAGTGGATTAACACAAGTCCCCACTTATGAGAAGAGGTTTGTGGCACAAGGTATCTAAAGACCAGTTCTAGCTGATGTCCCCATAGTTAAAATGTCACCAAAACTTATCTGTGTGTTTATAAACCCCATGCTATTTTGGCATAACTTTCTTCTATTATAAAAGTAAGTCCTTAGAGTCAAGCTTATTTTCAGGACACAAACGTAGACATTTTAAAAGAACACCCTAGACTGTTGCATGTAATTTCTGCAGAGCACAATATGTTATGACATCAATACCTCATAGCTTTAGAATCTGAAAACACTGCAATTTGAATATTTCAATATGGTCTAAAGATGGTTACAATCATTACTTCATAAGTGAGTGATCACTCTAGCAATTCTCTGATTTTTCTTGGCTTCTGCATACATCTTTATCCTCCCCTCAATATATTTTTCTCCCTGGATTTTCATATATTTTGAATTCAGTTTTCAGAATGAAATAATTGAAGATGGTCCAACCCTTAACATTTTCACTCATGTCTTTGGTTATAACAACACAAATAGCTTATGAAAAATGATTATTTATATGAACTTTGTACCAACATAGATAGCTTATGAAAAGTTATCCCAACACATGTGGCTAATGAAGTATGATATGGGACAAGTGAAAAGTGCCAAAATAAATAAAAACTTGTCCATATAAAAATCATTTTTCAGATACTTTCATCATTTTATTGTGTTTCCTTTTCTTATTTGTTAGACTTTATACCTCTATGCCTTGAAACTACCAAGCTAATGAGGAAACACATTGAGCATTGATGGGGTCGATGGGGCTGTCAAGGGCTTGGTGTGGGGTTCTTTTGTGGTGACACAGTTCAGTGACAGACCCCAGATTCTTCAGCATTCAGTTGGCGCCTCTCTTTTCTGTGAGGCACCAGCCACATTCTTGTTTAAATGTTACAAGATGTGAGTAAACTTGATGATTTGAAAGTGCAAGCCATGAAATAGAAGGTTTTCATTTGTATGGACCCCATTTTAAGAGAATTCTTCCATGAAGGATTTCAGCATTTAGTTCTGGGGGCCTGGGTAAAAAATTTGAGGATATATTATGCAAAAGTCTTTAAATAAATCTTACAAAGTTTAGTCATCTGTTTTTTTAACACAGCATTGACAGTTTAGGTCTTTTGTAACTTTTCACTGGTAAAGTGATGGTTTTGCATCCAAATGTTTGGACTTGGAGGAACTCAAATTTGGTCAGCTTTGTCTTTATATTAAATATAGTCAATGCAAAGGATGGAAGTTACACTGAGCATTATAATTGACTATGTGTTTAATAAAAGAATAAGTTCATTTAGCTTTAGCAATTAATGAATAACGTGGGAACCATTATTCATCTTCCATGACTCCCAGAAACTTATATGAATGAATAGCAGACTCACTATTTCCTCTTCATCGATGCACTGGGTTTGTATCAGTTTTATCCATCCATACTCATTCGCCCATTCAGTACCTTTTCAGCGTTTACATTGAATTTCTGGCCTCATATTTTCTAGGCAAGTCCTTTACCATGGGACTACATTTCTGTTCTAGAATTATTTTTCTGATATAGATGAAATGAAAGGGTCATAACCCTCTATATTAGTCATAGAAATATAACACATCACAATAAAATGCAATCTGTGCTGTCCCCTCCCCCTTTTGTCAGTGCTCACGATTATTTCAAACTGATTCTCATGCATGAGGAGAGCGAAGGACACTCATTAGTGATACAGTGAGACCTCTGATTTCCCATGTCTATCTGGTTGTGTTAAATAACTGAAAGAGAGAGGAAGAGCAGAGAGTAGGAACACATGCTCAGCTGTACAGTCTGGCTTTCAGGAAGCACTGTGCAGACAGCCAAGTTCCAACATATTCCAAAGTATGGAGGAGAACTGACCGGCTTCATCAGATGAGGAGAGAATCTGTAGGCGCTCTAGAATCTCCTTCACTTCCGAAATGGTGTGCATGTTCTCACGGGAGAGTCAACAGGAATTCCAATCATCCAGACTGCATGCAGAACTACCCAGAGAATGTGGCAGTTCTGAGAGAAACTAAATGGAAACTGAGTCAGTGGATAGCATATGGCCTATACTTTAGAAGAAAGAGACATCAGCATTATCTGCTTCAGATTCTGGAAAAAGATGGACGTAGTACCCATCCCTTACTGGCAAGAGTCATCAATCTATGCTTAGCTGCAGTCTGGCAGTTCCTCGTGAATCTGAGACATCATACATCAAGGCATAATTCAAATGCCCCCATTTCTCCTGCACCAATAGGGCACTTACATTGCAACTCTTTACTGGTACTTACTTAGGCAAGAAGATAGAATATTCTAGTAAAGTATATATATATATATATATATATATATATATATATATGCATAAATAAAACCATACAACAAGTATAAACTTCTGAGAAAATGAGACAATTTTAATGTCACACAATTATTCAATTAACAAATAGAAATAAAATTTCTAATATTAATGTGAATGTTAATACCACAGTAAAACAAAATTATTGTGCCATGGGATTGCATGGGTAAACAAATTTATAATAATAATAATAATAATAATAATAATAACAATAATAATAATAATAAATAGAAGACAGCATTTTATAATACTAGTCATGTAGTCAAATGGCTAATAAAGCTGGTTTTATAACATGTTTCTATAGTTTCATTTAAAAATATGTTTCTCATGAACTAAAGGTATTCTGGAGAGTTTTTGTTCTTGGGTAATGGATTAAATTTATTGGAGATTGCTGCACATGACTGTTATTCTGCTTCAGAAATAGGATATTTAATGTTTCTCAGTAGATAAAATGCCTTCCTGAAAGAATGGTTCCAGGGAAGCACACCAGTTGCACTTTTGATGTTTGTAATAAACTTGTAATGTTTATTAAAAAGTGTAAAGAATGGTGGCCATACTTATTTTGGTCAACTCTTTCTGAAGTATAAGTTTAGAAGCTAAGAACAATTTTTTTTACTAAGTTGTACATTGTATCTTTTCCTAAGAGAGTTTTATATTTCTCATCTTCATGAGTTACTTTTGTGTCTTCTAGAATAATTATCTATGCCTCCAAGTACCTACATGTAAGAATATTTAACAAAGCATTTACTTTAGAAGCAAAAATTGTAAAGCAACCTGTACAGTCAGCTGTATAAGAAAGATTAAATGAGTTGTTATGTTTATTTAGTAAATATGAACTTAGACCCCATTTAGCAATAAAGGAAAGGGCTGACTATAGAGATGATTTAGTTGGTAAACTGCTTGCAGCCCATGTGTAAAGTCAGACACAGAGACACAGGCCCATAGGCTCAGTACTAGGGAGACAGGAGAGTTTCTGGGATTTGCTTACTAGCAGTTTAGCCAAATCATTGAGAACCTGTGTCTCAAGAAACAAAATACAGGAATGAGGAAGGTTTAGAGGGAGAAAATGGAACTGGTATATTATATATTTTAATCTTAAAAATGCTTTTGAACTAAGGTTAAAAACATACACACATGCATTTGTAAACACATGTGCACACAGGCAAACAGGTCCACATACATAACCACAGAATATTTGAAATTAAAAAATTAGGAATAGTAATGATAATAACAAATGTGTACATTCTAATTTATAGAACTTATGGCAGCCATAGTTAAATCAAAAATATAAGTTGAAGCCTGTGCCCAGAGCTGACCCTATACTACAGCTCTTTATACCCAGCGCCCTACTGAAAGAGAGCTGGACCCCCCAGAAGTGTTTAAATACCTGAAAGCACAGGTAAGAACACCATTTCTTCTCTGTGGGTTCCACCAAGATCCCTCAGGACACAGAACTAAGGAGCAATCTGGAAGAGGATCCTCCCAGTTTCTGCCTGCACCTGGAGCTGACCTGGTGCTATAGTACTCTGTACACAGACCCCACCAAGAGAAAGCGGGTCTCAAAGGAGCACTGACACATATGAGAGCACTGGTAAGATCACCTCCTCTGCTCATTCTGGCCTAGGATGAACCCACCTGGAGCCCTGAGGACACAGGAAGCCAGAAGCAGTCTGGGACAGGATTCTTTCTGTTTCTGTCTATACCCTGTGCTGAAACTGTGCCACAAAAATCTCTGGAAAAGAACTGGTCCCTCAGTAGTGCTGACACACAGGTTTACAGAGAGTCAAGTCTCTATAGAATTAGAAAGTTCAGCTACCACCAGAGATAAGCAGATGGCAAGAAGCAAGTTCAAGAACCTAAGCAACAGAAACCAAGGCTATATGGTATCATCAGAACCCAGTTCTGCCAACACAGCAAGTCCTGAATACCCCAACATACTGGAAAAACAAAATTATGATTTAAAATTATAACTCATGATGATGTTAGAAGACTTTAAGAATGTAATAAACACATTCCTTAAAGAAATGCAGGACAGCACAGGTAAACAAGTAAAAGATCTTAAAGAAGAAACACACACACACACACACACACACAAACACAAACCCACTAAAAACCTTTAGAAAATTACAGGAAAAAATGAGCAAACGGAAGAAGGAATTGAAGAAAACCATCTATAATCTAAAAATAATAATAAAAACAATAAAGAAATCCCAAAGGGTGACAACCCTGGAGATAAAAAACATACAAAATAGATCAGGAGTGATAGACACAAGCATCACCAACAAAATACAATGATGGAAGGGAGAATCTCAGGGGCACAAGTTACCATAGAAAACATTGACACCACAGTAAAAAAAATGCAAAATATAAAAATCTCATAATCCAAAATATCCAGAAAATCTTGGACACAGTGAGAAGAACAAATATGAGAATAATAGGTATAGAAGAGAAAAATATTCCACCTTAAAAGGCTAGTAAATATTTTCAACAAAATTCTAGAAGAAAACTTTCCTAACTTAAAGAAAGAGAAGCTCATAAACACACAAGAAGCCTACAGAGCACAGATTTGACCAGAAAAAAATTCTTCATGTCACACAATAGTCAAAACACCTAAAGCACCAAAAAAGGAAAGAAATATTAAAAGCAGTAAGAGAAAAAAGTCAAGTAACATACACAGTCATAACAAAATCACACCAGACTTTTCAACAGAGGCTATGAAAGTAAAAAGATCCTGGGCAGATGTCACTCAGATTCTAAAAGAACACAAATGCCAGCCCAGGTTACTATATCCAGCAAAATTATCAATTACAATAGATGGAGGAACTAAGATATTCTATGACAAAACCGAATTACACAATATATTTCCACAAATCTAGTCCTACAAAGGATAATAGATGGAAAACTCCACCACAAGGAAGAAAACCACACCTAGAATAAGCAAGAAAGTGATCTTTTTTTCAACTAACCCAAAATGAGACCGCTACACAAACATAATTTTACTTCTAACAACAAAATAACAGGAAACAACAATCATTGGTCCCTAATATCTCTCAACATCAATGGACTCAATTCCCCAATAAAACGACATAGACTAACAGACTGAATAATTAAGGAAGATGCAACATTTTGCTGCATGTAGAAAACACATCTTGGGGACAAAGACACTACCTCAGAGTAAAAGGCTAGAAAGAAAAACCTTCCAAGCAAATGGTTCCAAGAAACAAGCTGGAGTAGCCATTACGATACTGAATAAAATTAGATTTCAACCAAAGGTTATCAAAAAAGATAAGGCAGGACACTTCATACTACTCCAGAGAAAAATTCACCAAAATGAAATCTCAATTCTGAATATATATGCTCCACATGCAAAGGCACCTATATTCATAAAATAAACCTTACTAGAGCTCAAAGCATACATTACACTTCACACAATAATGGGAGACTTCAACACTATACTCTCATCAATGGACAGATCATGGGAACAGAAACTAATCAGAGGCACAGAGAAACTAACAGAAGTTATGAAGCAAATATATTTAATAGACATCTATAAAATATTTTTCTAAAAAAAAATAATATACCTTCTTATCAGTACTTCATGGTAACTTCTGTAAAATTGACCATATAATCAGTCACAAAACAGTCCTCAACAAATACAAGAAGACTGAAATAATTCCATGCATCCTATAAGATCACCATTGACTAAGACAATTCTTCAACAACAACAAAAATGACAGAAAGTCCACATACACATGGAAGCTGAACAATGTTCTATTCTATGATAACTTGGTCAAGAAAGAAATAAAGTAAGAAATTAAAGACTTTTTAGAATTGAACAAAAAAAGGCACAACATACACAAACTTATGGAATACAATGAAAGCAGTGATAAGGAAAAATCTCATAGCAATGAGTACTTCAAAAAGAAACTAAAGAGAGCATATACTAACAACTTGACAGCACACCTAAAACCTCTACAACAAAAAGAAGCAAATGCACTCAAGAAGAGTAGATAGCAGGAAATAATCAAACTCAGGGGTGAAATCAATCAAGTAGAAACAAAAAGAACTATACAAAGAATCAACAAAACCAGGAGTTGGTTCTCTGAGAAAATCTATTTTTTAATTTTCTATTATATATTCTCTGTATTTACATTTGAAATGTTATCCCTTCTCCCCACTCTTCAGTGCCTTGGCATTTCCCTACATTGGGAAAACATGCCCTCCCTTGACTGTTTACTCTGTGTTTTCACAGTGGTTTGCAAAATTTGCCTTCATCAATTCAATATTCATTTGTTTTGATAGCTATTTTCCTCTTATCATTTTAAAATTTTGTGTATCTGTGCATTCTTATTTTTATGTTGATAGCCTATGAGTTTATTGTACTGAGACTTTGAAAATAATATTTTCTATGGATAATTATTTCAAAGAAATGTCTTTTAGTCCTATCATTTTTTAAGTTTAGCTTTTATATTTTCTAATTTCTTCTATTCTCTTTATTTAATATTTTCTTTACATTCACTTCAATAGGTTTTCCAAATATTGTATTACAGCAGTATCTAGTTGCTTAAATATGCAGCTGACCTAGCACTGGTGCACTCAATATACAAGATAAGTGTAGAGTATCTTGTAGCAAACCCTCCCCCTTCCAACAACAACAACAACAACAACAACAACAAAAAACCCTCTACCTAAATGATGTTATTATATCAAATAAGTTAAGAGTCAATTAAAAAGTCAAATGTTCTAATTTTTTAAATATGAGGACCTTGGGTAATCAATCAATGATAGAAATATAATCCAAGGCATAAAAATGCATTAAACTAGTAGTATGTCATTGTATAAATAAACCACATTTTCTGTATCCATTCTTTGGTTGTGTGACATCTGAGTTGTTCTCATTTTCTGGCCATCATAAATAAGGCCACACTATGAACATAGTGGAACAAGTGTCCCTAAGGTATGGTGCTGGCATCTTTTGAGTATATTTCCAAGAGTGGTATTGCTGGGTCTTAAGGTAGAGCTATATCTAATTTTCTGAGAAACCTCCAAATTGATTTACAGAGCGGTTCTACCAGTTTTCAAGCAGAGGAGGAGTGTTCCTCTTTCTCCATGTACTGTCAACTGAGGTTTCAATCTTAGCCATTCTAATTGGTGTAAGGTAGAATCTCAGTTTCATTTTGATTTCCATTTCTCTGATCACTAAGAACTGTGAACATTTCCAGGTGCTTTTCAACCATTCGAGATAGCTCTGACGTGAATTCTTGGTTTAGTTCCATATCTGTTTTTTGTTTCGGTTGGTTGGTTTTTTGGTAATTAGCTTCTTGAGGTTTATTTTATATATTTTGGATATTAGCCCTATATAGGATGTGGGGTTAAGGAAGATGTATTTCTAAATTTGTGGGTTGCATTTTTGTCTTTTTTAAATTTTTAATTGAATATTCTCTGCATTTACATTGCAAATGTTATTAACTTTTCCTCAACTTCCCTCCCTCTTTCCCTCCTTTTGCTTCCATGAAGGTGCTTCCTTTCCCAACCACCCTCTCTCACCTCAGCACCTTGTTTTTCCCCTACAATGGGAAAACAAGCCTTCACTGGACCAAAGGCCTTTCCTCCCATTGATGCCAGACAATGCTATTCTATGCTACATATGCAACTGGAACCATGGGTCTCTCGATGTGTGTTCAGTGGTTGGTGTTTTAGTCCCTGGAAGCTCTGGAGGATTTGGATGGTTGATATTGTAGTTGTTCTCATGGGGTTGCAATCCTTTTAGCTCCTTCAATTCTTTCTCTAACTCCTTCATTGGGGTCCCCGTATTCAGTCAATGGTTTGCTGCAAGCATATTAATCTGTATCAGTATGGCTCCGGAAGAACTTCTGTAGAGGCATCCATATCAGCCAGCCTTCTGCCAATAAGCACTTCATGGCATCAGCAATAGTGTCTGTGTTTGATAAGTGCATATAGGATGGATCCCCAGGAAAGGCAATTTCTGAATGATATTTTCTTCAATCCTTGCTCATCTATTTTTCCCTGTGTTGCCTCATGTGAGGCATTTGTTCTTCCTTCTAAGAAGGACTTAGGCATCCACATTCTGGCCTTCCTTCTTTTTGAGCTTCATAAGGTCTGTAAATTGTTTCTCGGTTATTCTGAGCTTTTTGGGCTAGCATCTACTTATCAGTGAGTGCATGCAATGTATGTTGTTTTGTGACTGGGTTACCTCACTTATGATGATAGCTTCTAATTTCATCCATTTCTTTATGAATTTTATGAACTCATTTTTAATAGCTGAGTCGTACTCTGTTGTGTAAATGTACCAAAATTTCTATATCTATTTCTTTGTTGAAGGACATCTGGGTTCTTTCCGGCTTCTGGCTATTAGAAATAAGGCTACTATGAACATAATAGATCATGTGTCCTTGTTAAATGTTAGTTCATCTTTCAGGTATATGTCCAGGAGTGGTATAGCTTGGTCCTCAGGTAGTATTTTGTCCAATTTTCTGAGGAACCATCAGACTTATTTCTAGAGTGTTTGTACCAGCTTGCAATCCTACCAACAATGGGGGAAGTCTTCTTTTTTCTCTACATCCTTGCCAGTATCTACTGTCACCTGAATTTTTGATCTTAGCCATTCTGACTGATATGAGGTAGAGTTCAGGTTTTTTTATTTGCATTTCCTTTATGACTAAGGATGTTGAGCATGTCTTTAGGTGCTTCTCAGCCATTTGATATTCTTCCACTGAGAATTATTTTATTTCTGTACCCCATTTTAATAGGATTATTTGATTCTATAGAGTCTAACTTCTTGAATTCTTTTTATATATTTGATATTAGCCCTCTATCAGATGTAGGATTGGTAAAGATTGTTTCCCAATCTGTTGGTTTCCATTTTATCCTAATAACAGTGCCCCTTGCCTTACAGAAGCTTTTAGATTTTATGGGGTCCCATTTGTCAATTCTTGATCTTAGAGCATAAGCCGCTGGTGTATACTATCATATCATCAGCCAACAGTGATACTTTTATTTGTTTTTGACAATTTGTACCTGCTTAACCTCTATGCTTAAGGTAATACTAGGCAGTAAGTGCATTGCAGTACTCTGTTTGGTTCCGTAATATATTGAATGTCCTCAGGAGTCAGCAGCATAGTGCCTTCCTTGATTGGTATGGAACTAAATTGTAGGCTTTAAGTCAGCTTTTAAAAAGTCTGTTACTTAAAAGTGAATCAATAATCTTTGGGATATAGAGACTCTTTTCTTTGTTACCTACTATTGGGGTGGTCTATTATCAGCTGTTCTATTAACACTGCTTTGTGTTCCTTCCTGCCACCTGCTTAGTGCATTGTCAATGATTTGCTCAACTGTGGTTATACTGAACACTCAGTGACTTATGCAAGCCTTATATAAGCAAAGCTACAGAGTGTACAAGGTCCCTGTAAGCATGGCTGTAGCAGGTATAAGGTTGGAGTAGTTTTATTGGGTCTTCAGTTGCTGGTTTCCAAGAATAGCAAAGTGAGTCACATCTATTGCACCTTCTCTTTTGCTTTCTATGGAAAGAAAACAAACAGCCCAAACAGCTTCTTTGTGATGGGGAACAAAAAGAGAAGCTATCCACCCCTAAAGACTACAGGAGACTTAGTAGAAACATGCTCCCAGAGGGAAATAGTTGGAGATTGGAGTGACATCTCATACTTTTATTTATGAAATCTCTCATTCTAAAGCTGAGGACCTGGATATTTTCAGGGATAATTTGAAATTTCATCAAGATTCCAAGTATTCACATCTTTGGTAGGAGGTAAGGAGAGGGGCAGAAATAATTCAGTATCAAAGATACTTCTTTATGAAACCCTAGACAGAAAAATTCAATCGGAACAGGATAAAATTTTAAATTTCAGTGCTGAAAGAAAATTCACTTGAAGTACTTGATTTGAATCAGTTTACCTAAAACTCATGCTTTTAATATTTTGTGCTAAGTAGAAATGGTATGCTTGGACTAGTTGAACTTATTTTTCAACAAATGGCAATTGTGACCAAAAAATTGTAAACTCTGATTGTTTCATTGAGACGTATTTCCAGTAAGAAGATATGATGGCAAGATTGCATAGAGTAGGAGGAGAAGAAGAAGGAAAGGGGGAGGGGAGGGGGAGGCAAGGAGATAAAACTCTCTTCACAAGAACCTACCACAAATACACATACACACACACACACACACACACACACACACACACACACACACACACACACGAACACACACACCATGAGAGTCCTCTGCTTACAAAAATAATCACCATTGCAGAATACACAGCCACCACTTTCTCAGAAGAGTCTGCTGTTACTCAACACTGTTCTGTAAGAATATACCAGAGAGGTCTCACAGACTAGTAGATTTAAAGCACACATAGAGGCAGTGTAGACAAAGACTGGCATGTGGTAAGGTTTAAACTCTGATAGATTCTGGGAAAGTACAGAAACTTAACTCTTAGTGGACTCAGTGACCCCTTTGGATAGATCCAAATACAAAGTCTCATGACTGAAGGAAGGATAACCAGGAAATTATGTGTTTTTCATTTAACTGGCTCTTTTGGAAGTTAGGAACTGGATTTAATGATAAAAAATGATATAATATATTACTGAAGTCATAAACTTGTTGTTTAAAAATCCATATTTGTCCTAAAAGCTTACAAGAATAAAATACAGGCTGTCCCCCACCTCACAGTTACATACCTATGTCCTGCTCCTCATTTTATTGAGATAGCTCCTTTATCAGTTACTCTTTATTCTTCCACATTCACTCAGAATTTGTGGAAGGTATTCCGAAAATGTGTGCATGTCTTCAATATGAAATTTTGAAATCTGATTTCCTTTATAATTCTTCACGGTGGCTAACATAGTGATCTCCCCAAAAGGACAAATTAGTAAGCAAAATTAAATGTTACTGGGCACACAGATGCAAACGGTTGCTCTGGAAAAACAAAAAGAAATTGAGAAATACCCTTTAGTAAATCTGTTTTAAGTGATTACAAAATACCTGTGGTCTGGAGCCACTGTGTTTTGTGCCTTTGTGGCTCTTTAAACCATATGTGAACAAACAGTCCAAATTACTTGTAAGCCCCATGCCCACACGAGGACTAGGGCATGTGTGTGATCTAGTGACAACCGCTAGGTCATGTGTATGATCTAGTGGCAACCACAGAGTTTTCAAAGGTAAGGCTTTCAGCTGTACTATGCACTAAAATCAAGAATATGTATTTTGAGCTACTTTCCTAATTAGAAAAATGTATAGTATTCTTTCCGATGGGCTTTCTCATGGTACAAAATTATAACTTTTTATTATTGGCAAATGTAAAGACATGGCAGCATAACATTTTATTTAAATGTCTGATTTGGGGAAGTTTTTTCCATCTCCAACAGATTTATTTTTAAAGGAGTGACCTAAGCGAGAAAAAATGAGGGACATAAGTATGGACTAGAAAATACATACAAGTGTAAGCTGTCTGACTAATTTTATAACCACAAACTGTACAGAGAACAATACCCTATCAGATTCAAACAGAGTGTTCCCTTAGCAAGGCTGAAGACTCAGTCTCTGGTATTTGGAATTGAGGATACAGTCCTTGGTTTTGAATGAATTACTGGGTGTTTGGCACAGCCCATGTTTTTAACCAGATTTTAATGGAAGAATGGCCACCTGACGCAGGTAGAAGTAGATGATGTGTTTGGTTTCACATCTCCCTTAACTGCTGAAGTTTTACCCCACAGTGCAGTGATACTTTTGTCAAACTCCTTCTTGATATGGGCCTCAAAATACTTTTCTATGCTGTTCTTCTGTGTATGTGTGGCACGATCCTCTGAGTCCTGTTACATCTCTTTCAACATGTCTGCACTTTTGACTACTGCCTTCTGCTCACACATGGTTACTTGGAGCATCGACTGGCCAGCTGGTGTGAGCTCCTAGGAAAGGTACTGCAGCAGACAACAGCTGGTCACTAGCGAAGCCATGGCTCATCTTTTGGGGCAGTTCTTACTTACCGAAACAAAGTTTAGAATAATCAAATGGCTATCTTGTTTTAAAACTAGAAATCATTTTCACTATTAAACAGGTAATAGCATATATCATAAACAAAATCTTGTGTTTAATCCATAAAGTCATTCAAGTAAACATTCATACTTTATATTCATTTTGAAGGCAAGTGAGTGATTATTACTTGTTTGCTCAACATGTATTAAATGAGTCCTGTTCTACATGGTAGCTACACAGTGACAAACTACATGCCTGATGATGAGACAATGAGATTGCCATGGAGCTGGAATGGTCCTAATGCCTAGTAACATTGTAGCAATCATAAGACCATAAAACAGGATACATTATGCAAGACACTATTCATGTGCAGTCATCAAACATAATCACAGTTGTGTACAGAAAATATCTGAGAATGACAGTAAATGATGGGACAGCAGCACATTGGTATATTTGTTAATACATTTTTAGTCTTTATTTTAGATCATGACCCTACTTACAAAACATGTTTGTGCTGAAAAATAGAAAGTCCTGTTCTGTGACTGCAGGTTCACGCCTTGCATCTGTTTCTCAAGGCTCTTAACCGCATCATTTTCTTCTAGCCCAATGGCATTCAGTTTATCATTGTGGCCTTTCAGCCCTGACCATGGACACTGCAGTTTCAGTTGTTCCTTCAGATTCTTTTAAGGACACTCGTCCTGTCACATGAAGGGCTTAGTTTGTGACTTCAAGCAACTTCACTAAGACTTTAAAGACCTGTTTCCAAATATAGTTTTTATTATTAATATTTCAACATAAGAATATGTGGTGATACACTTTAAAAAAAAAACATATAACTCATACCCAGATGGAAATTCTGAGAGTCAAAACTGGAGCTGAACAAAAAAGCAAAATGTTAACATTTGCTCAACTTTTCTTGACCAAAAACAGATAATCAAACGTTACTTTTTAAAAGAGATATGAATGCAGTACAACCACATACTCACTCTCTGAACACCTCCCAGCTGGGAAATGTTCTTTCTACGTAGAGTAAGTTTGTCATTGCAATGGCTTTTGTGTTTGTTTGTTTTATAATAACATGCCAAAAATAACTGAAAATCAGTTGTTTCTGGGGAAGGTGTGACATCATCCCCACCTCACAGATCATAAAATATTGTCTCAGTTCATAGTGTGCATAAAATAGCTTAACAGGGAACACATATGCCCTAGGAGTTATTATATTACTGAAAACTATGTAAATAATTTCCACTGCGTTTAGAAAATTCAACAGTTACTGTACAAATGTTTTCCACATTTTTTCAGAGAAAATATTTAACAAATTGCTTAGAATCATCTCAGTCATCCATGTGACTATGGATTTCTTTTACATGACTCCTTCATTCACTACTATGCTTCATGACATGAGTTTCCATTGTAATTAAAACTTACAATTAGCGAGTAGACTTTTCTATACATTTGCTTTCAATGATATATGAATTATGTTTGAAAAACTTAAAGTTTGTAACAGTGTACAAACTATGAAAAACTCCTTTTCTGGAAATTGCAAAAATAGTCTCATGAGATAATTAGATCACATAATAGTGAAGAGTGTGCCTCTCAGGCAAAGAGGGAATGGGGGGGGTGTACAGGTAGATGCCAAGAATGGGTATCAGGAACCTGCTCAGAAGAAACCAGCACATACACCTTAACAATTTATTTTTTAATAAAAATCCCCAGTGACAGGTCCACTTTACTTCTAATTCACAGCAAACCTGACATCAGGACGTGATAAGTGTTTTGGTGGATACAGAAGTTGGTCAGAATGTCGAACTCTGAAAACAACAGCATGAAAACACCACCTGTGAGGTGGCATTAACTTTGAGTTTTATCTTTCTCCATGAATATAGGTGTCCCCCATAGGAATAAAATCTACTTTGATGTCTGAATTTTTATAAGCCTTGAGTCAATGGACTTACTCAGATACCTGCATCAAGAACATGGCTAGGAGCTGGTTTTGGTGCTAGATCAGAGAAGAAACGAGTTGAAATCACCTTTGAAGTGAGAAATCACCGTCTAGAGATGCTTCCATCTTAGATCTGATAATCAATGGGGACTCACCAGTCTTCTTAAATACATCTCTCCAAGCCTGAATGGCCAATGTCTTACTTTGATTGACTAGTGTCTATACCAGAACAGGCACTTAGCTAAAATGGAGTTTTAGTGTTTTGAGCCTTAGCTGCCGATGGCTACAGGTGGTGGTAGCTTTTATAATCCTTGGCTCATGGCAGTAGCTATGGCAATGGCAACAGTGGGTTGAAACAAGTTGCAGCAGGCTCTTGTACAAGCCTGTGGTACTAGAACTCTTAGCTCTAGAAAAAAAGTATGAGAGATCTCAGGCCTAGGATGTTGGTATCCAAAACACTTGAGAGTGGTTAATACTGTAGCTGTGGGGCTAAGGGTATAAGGATCCACAGCTTCTGGATGCTTAAGTTGTTTGAACTCTTCTCATTACCAGGGCTGCTCTCCATTCCTAATTTTTCAGAGCCTGAGTCTTCTTCCTTCTCTCACTACTCTCATTGTGTCTATTATTCTTTTACCCTCTAGTTTGACCCTTGCCACTGCCTGGAGCAACTCAGCTCCTTCTCGTGCTTTGTCCTCTGCAGCTGCTACCTCTGCCATTGCTGTGCCTACCACTGTTGCCCTGTTCTCCTTTTGTCTTGTAAGCAGTGGGGAGTGGACGGAATTCTAAATGAATGTCTGTTACAGACATGGACACAGCCATCTCAAAGACCCCAGTATCTCAGATCTGTGAAGCAGCAAATCTTTTCTTGGGTTAGGCTCTGGGAATTGGCTCAGTATGAGGATATTGACAGATATTGTGTATAAAATCAGCAAGCATAGTTTCCTCCTGCAGGATGACAACAACCTGAGAGTGCCAAAATACAGAGATATTGAAGATATCAATATCTCTCCTCTTAGATAACTTCTCCTCCTTGTGTTGTACAGAGTGAACACAGAGGCCCTGGGTTGAATAGGAAGTACCCTCCATTGGAGTGAACACAGAGGTCCTGGGTTGAATAGGAAGTACCCTCCATTGGAGTGAACACAGAGGTTCTGGCTTGCATAGGAATTACTCTCCATCAGAGTGAACACACTACAAGATTCCAGTCCTCTGTGTATGCATCTGCTGTTTCTTCATTATCTGTTCTTTGTTTGTTCCCATTTTACCTTAGTCAAGTTTCCAGTGTCAAGTTGAACAGAAGACAGAAGATACCAGTTCAACCCCCCCTATTAATTATCAAAGGCCTTCAATTTAGAAAACAACATAAAGAAACAGATTTTGAGAAGAAACTGTCAACTCTTCAATTTGGGGTCTGAGCTGAATTTCTGCTTATGGACAGTGAAATTTCTTGGCAAATATCTACTTCACTCACCCAACGAATTTCTTCTATTAAGTTCTTCCCTGTTCTACCTTGTGATCAGAATTTGCGTTGCCTAAGAAAACAAGTCTCAAATAGATGAAAAGGTGGTGAAAGTGCAGGAACCAAGTTGCGTAGGGAGTCCATACAGTCAAAAATAGGAGACTGGCATTTGCATATTTGGCTTCGTTACTATTACCACTAATTATTGTGTCATTAAACTCCATAAACCTAAAAACGTCATTTGGTAAAACCACTCAGTTTTCACTTCAGTGACAAATGGAAGAGTTTATGTTCACTCTGAAAACCACAGTGTATGGGAGGATTATGTTAAAGGGAGATACATACTTGTTTCCGCATGGAAAAATAATTTAAATAAGGATCGAAAAATAAAAGCTAAAAACTTGCTTCTATACAGTCAATATCTCAATTTAACAAAGTGAGTGAGATGTTAGCAATAAATGTTGCCAGGGCTAGAAATGGAGCATCTAGAGCGGGAAGAGGACTGACATCCAACATCTTAAAAAGAAATAAAAGCATCCTCGCCCTCCTCCACAGAAAGAAATAACAGAAAGAGGTGGCGTGATTGCTACCTATGCAGAATTATGCTTTTAAAATAAATGTACATTATGGGGTCTACTCTGAGTCCAGAAGCACAGCTACTAAATAACAACAGAGAAATGAAGAGAGGAAAGAAAGGGTTGTAAGGAAGAAATGATGAGAAGAAAGGGGAAAAGAGGGAGGGAGAAAAGGAGGGAGGAGGGAAGGAGGGAGGGAGAGAGGAGGAAAAGTGAAGAATGAAGAGAAAGATAGATTGATTTAATTTGGGTTCCAAGTCTGAGATTAAATTTTATAAAAGCAGTAATTTTAACAAAAGATTGTGTTCCAGTTTTCTATAACTATATTATCATAGATATATTTTGAAGTGAAACGAATTTATCATATTATTTTAGTGCAGTCTGGGAATGCTGATTGGTTCTGTAAAAAGTTTTAACTTCAATCTTAAGTATTTTTAGTAGCAAAGCTTTTACTGACTGAGAAAAAATTTGAACTTTATTAAACCTCTTTTTGTTCAGTACTTGGAAAATTCCAAATAAATCAAAGTAAAAGTTGTACATACATTTCAGAAACCCTATCTTATGACAATAAGAAACACCCCAGATATTGAACTGTTTGGTGAATGACATTTTTAACAAGAAAAAAAAGAGCAAATGCAAAAGGAAAAAAGGATGGTTTGAAAACCATCATGACTCACCACACAAGTCAACACATGTCACCACACAAGTCACCACATGTTACTGCAAACGTCACAATAAAACCTAGTAAACATTTAGTGATAAGAGCAAACTTCGGGACTTTCTTAAAAGATATTGGATGATGGTTTTGGAACAGATAAGGACTTGAATGTTTTCTCCCATTTCTCAACAAATTTTACCAGCACAACAGGGCAATTGTACATATAGATGCTCAGGACATTAAGCTCTTCAAACAAGATTCAACCCATAGCCATCAATCAAGTGGCAGATACAGCCACAGAGGCTTTTTGTAATTATTTTGGAAACAGCAGGTCTTGCCAACAAGTGGTATAAAATATTTACAATCCAGAATAAGACATTACTTTAAAGTGCTAAAACAAAACAAAAACATGTATGTACGCATGCATGCATGAACACACACACATTTTTTGCTGGCCAACTAAACTACTCTATGAAGGAAGAGAGAGGAAGAGAGAAAGAAAAAATGGTGTGTGTGTGTCTGTGTGTGTGTGTGTGTGTGTGTGTGTGTACTTTTAAGAGGGGGCACAGAGGCTGCTATGTTCATTGTGCAGAAAGTCAATAATAATCCACTAGTGAAGTATTTTCATAAGCAACTGACAAAGTCTAACTGAACAGTGTTTCTTCATGAGGAACTGAGAATAAATTCAGAACATGTGCAAAGGAACAGGCAGAAAATTGCAGTTATCCTTCCTTATACTTTTCTCCTGCATATACACCTAACTTTAAGAAATGATAGAAATGTTAGAAATGCAGTCTTATGTAGCTATGACCAGCAACAGGGAAGATCAATCCTACAAAATTTCCTTCCCACAAAACTATATGTAGGTAGACTGATAGATCAATAGATAGACAGACAGACATATACATAAATATTGGTGTTCTCACTGCTCCATTAGACAAAAACATTTTTTTTCTTTTCCTTTTTTCCAGGAGGAAAATGTAGTATAGTGGGCATTAAAAAGTAGCAGAGTGTTTTGATTGTACAATGTACAGGAAATAAAAAAATAACTTCATCAGAGATGGAAATCATTCCATGTGTCTGGCCAGAATGAGAAACTGCTTCATTTTGATGAGTTGGCCAAAATGTTTCTAAAAGGCCAATCTGAAGATGTGAATGGGAATTTTGAGTGTCACTGCTTTCCTGTTTATTTCATGTCACATTTGATTTTAATTCTCTTCATAGCTCCTTTGGTGATTCACAAAAGTGAGGCCCTTTTTTGTTTATCTTTTGTATTTTTGTTTGTGGGATTTGGGGGTTTGGGTGTTATTGTTGTTTGTTGCAAACATGAAAATTAATCAGTGATTTTTTATTAACTATTTTTAATGTTGGAAATTATAAAATAATTATATCACTTCCCTTTTTCCAGTCCTTCTGCCCATTCCTCACCTTAGTTCTTTCTAATTAATCACTTTTTCTTGTAATGATTGTCAAGTACATAGATGTATATAGTGATATTTATTTCTAAAAACAATGACAACCTTCTCAGTCCGTGTGGTACTTGTATGTATAAGTTTTTGAGGTTGAACATTTAGTACTGGACAACCACTTACTATGCTGCTCTCTGAGGAAGACTATTTCTCCCTCTTAGCATTCTTACACAACACCCGTAGTTCTTTGTGTAGAGTCGAATCTTCTTGAGTTTCCCCTGCCCTCACAAGTCCATATTAACAGATCTACTGCTGTTGGCTTTTTCCAGGTCATGTTCATCCATGCAAGTTGGTGAGACTTTTTCGGTATACGTTCTGGCATTCCCAGGAGACAAAAATCTCAGGGAAAACTCTTTATTTGCCTGGTTATAATCTTTCTATCTCCTCTTCCATGAAAATCTCTGAGTTGTAAGTGTAAGAGCTGCATTGTTGATACATTAGTTGGGATTGGGCTCAACCACTCTGGATTTTGTTTGGTTGTGGTTTTCTGTAATGGTCTCCATCTTCTGCAAATATAATATCCACGATTAAAGTTGGAAACCACACTTAACCTGTGAATATGAAAACAAATTTTGAAGACATAGTAAGTAATTATGCTGGGTTAGGAAATAGGTGATTGTAAGTTCTCCATTAGCCAGACATCACTACCCCTGCATAGTTGTCTAGTTTTCCAGTAGTGGACATGAGTCCCTCCTGCTGAACAAGTTTTAAATCCAATTAGAGAGTCACCAAGGTGTGTGTGCCACTACTGCATTCTTAGTGTTATCACACTCTGCTGGTCACTGCTACGATTCATGGGCAGCATAGCTGGCTAGCACTGTTTGCCTACTTTAACGGCTTGAGTGGTGTCTTCTTATACCATGAAAGTTGGATCTCAGTTGGTTCTCAGGTAAGTTTACCCCAAAGAAGAGGGTAGGTGTTGGGGTGGGGAAGGGAAGGATGAACCCTTATATGAAGTATATGGTGTCTTCAGCAATAGAGACCTACCTTCCTTTTTTAGAGAGGGCCAGCAGTAGCAAAAGCTATAATGTTTTGAGCATCTCTTGGACAGCGATGGCAAACAACTTAAAGGGGGCTTCTTGTGCCTGGTATTGTAGCTTTTGTTAGGTGGGCTTTGGTTCTTGAAGAAAGCACCATCAACTCATATGGGAGATTTATATACTGACCTGTGTGTGTTATAGTTGGTTTTAGGTAGACAGTTAATAGTATGATTCCTTATGACTTTTTCAGACATGCTACTATTCCTTTACTCTTCTTCCTCTATGTTTATCACCCCCAATTCCCATACTTTCTGCTTCCCCCTATAGCACATGAACCCTACTATTTCCCTCTCTATTTTTCCCAACATTACTTCCTATGATGTCCGTCTTACTTTCCTGATTTATTTTTTTATATTTACTACAGATTACATCTTGTTATTTCTTTAGTTCCTCTAGAAATTGTAATTACTGAAAGGAACAAAGTTGGTGAGTTGAAATTTAATATTACTGGGAAATAATCAAGCAACTGATTTGTTCCACATATTTTCCATTAGTCTACATGCAAACCTGTGATGACTCTACTATGCTCAATAACTTCAGGTTGTTTAGCTTATTGTTCTGTGTATAAGTTGAGTGGATTTTAGTAGCTACAAATATCGATAGTTTCAAATACATCTCATTGTTGGTAGAAAAATGCAGATTAACCAAATGTCAGAGTTGTACTCTTAATAGAAACCTGACCCTGTATAATTAAAAGTCACCCAGTTTGAAAACATATTATTTAAGGACGAAAATTAACTTTCATTTAGGTGAAGGTATTTCCATTACATTGAAGTTGAATTTATACTTCCCTCAACAGTTTCACATATGGTTTTATGATTGTTGTTGTTTCTGAGGTTTTTATCTTGTCTTGCTTATTTTTCTATTAAATACTAGTACAGAGGTAGAATTTTTTTCTTTTGTGTGTTTCACAATGTTATTTAACAATTTAATTAATATTTGAGACTGACAAGCATATATTTATGTGCATTAATGAGTTGAATAACACTTGAACAAATTACTTAATTTCTCCAACTCTCAAATTTTCCTGTATTTTTGTTTTTCGTGTACAAGCTTATAGGATCTATCCAGGCTCAATTTTGATGTTTAAAAGTATATCCTGGTTATAATTACTACCTTCTATCCTGTCTGTAAGAATTTTACTTAACAAAGGTATAAGCCCAAGGTTCTTTCTAACCTTCCTCAGATCACATGAAAGCTCTATAACATAATTCCCTGACTCACCAGTTGATCTCCATCCCATCCTCTGCTAGGCTCATGCACCAGTACTTGGGAACTGCAGCATTTCTCACTTGTGACAATGTGTGTATTTCTCATCTTCGGTTATGATGTGGAGCCAGACCTCTCCTTGATTCCTCTTTACTGATCATCTGACCCTGTTCTGGGGCAGCCTTGGAATCTTAATTGAAATAAAACCATCCATGGAACTGTGAAGCATGGCCAGCAGGTTGATGGGTGTGCACAGGGCTCTCTTACTCATGGTTTGACCAAAAAGACACTAATAAATTCAATGTGGGTTCCACAATGTTCTTTTCTAAAAATGGGTAAGTCATATTCTAAAACTCAGTAGAACATCTGAAATTCCAAATTAGGGTGTGAAATTTTCCACTTCTTAAGTTATAGGGTCACATATTTTTTCAAACCATTCACAAGAAGATGTCAGTATAACAATAGATTTTACTACAGTGAAATGTGCTAGTGAACTTCAGACAACTTCATGACTAAATAAATGCCTACCAAAATATGAGGATGATAGTAACATATACATAAGAATAAAGTATGTAAAATATTTAAACTTAAATATACTGTATTCTCTTTAGTAGCATGTTGTTCTAAATAGCCAAGCCTTTGTACACGCATACACATAAGTATTTTCATGGAGCAAGTATCTTTAAGTGAAATACAATGTTAGCAGAGAATTTATACATTTTCTAACATTTTGAATAACTAACTGTAGGTTTCCTACAGTTACATTTTACAATTTATATCGATAGATATGTTGAAAAGAATCTCTCTCTCTCTTTCTCTCTTTCTCTCTCTGTCTCTCTCTGTCTCTCTCTGTCTCTCTCTGTCTCTCTCTCTCTCTCTCTCTCTCTCTCTCTCTCTCTCTCTCTGTGTGTGTGTGTGTGTGTGTGTGTGTGTGTGTGTATAGTTTCTATAAAGTCTTTTAATTTTCATAATTCTAGAACTAATGTGCACAGAAAATCAAGTGGCTAGTGTGGAATCAGAAAACATTGTCAGTGCTGTAAAAATATCAACTTACACTTTCATAGCATATTTGCACATATATTTGCTGGCAAGATCATCTCCATTCCTAGACACTAACAGGAAATACTGTTGAGAGATAAAATTCTAAGTAGTTAATCTCTTGTAAGTCCTTATTGTTAAGTCTAACTTTCCAAATAAATGCAGCAACATCTCTGTATGCATTTGCATTTGTTGTAAATCAATTGTGCGTGGACATGTGGAACCTTCTTTAGCCAGCTTTGTGTCCAGACAACTGTGTCTGTAGTGTGATGATGCGCAGAGAAAAGTTTGTTGTAAATTTACCTAGTAGATAGCTCTTTTATTAAAGTTCAGATTTAAAGAACAGATTTTAAATTTGAAGTAAGAATTGTTATTAGGTAAATAACATTCTAAACTCTTCTGACTGGGATCCATGTTTCATTTGTCGAACACCGTAAATTTGTTAAGTTTTAAGTTTCCCATCTGGATGAGATTATCCTAAAATAGTACTGCAATCCTGAGATCAGCAAATTTTAGTTTTACCCACAGCTTTTCTTTTTCTTTTTTTTTTTTTTTTTTTTGTGGAAAAAAAAAGTAAAATGGTCACTGGAATGTATTTTTCCATTAGTTCTAGGTCATTTAAAAAGCAGTAAGATAGTAAGGAAATATAACTAAATAAACAGATAAGTAAATCTACTATGACAGAGGATTGATTTCTTTCACATGGAAATGAAGCCCTACTGATTATGCTGTGCATCTATCATACTTTTTTGAATGACTGCTTGCTGTGGTTGTGTGGTTTGTGCCCAGCCATGAAACTTGAGTGATGACCAAAACCTATTTTGCTTCCCTCAACTGCTCTTTAATTTAGAATGTATCAATCCAAAGACAGACTATTTTTCTAATCTGTCAATAAGGAGTAAGTACTTTTTCTCTAAATCATGTATGTGGTTGTGGAGAAGCCCCAGTACTTGAGGCAAGAAATGAAATAAAAAGTATACAGGCAGGAATGCAATGCTTATTCTCAAGCTGAAGATCTCACAATTCATATAAGATAGACCAAAGAATATGAGAAAGATAATTTGGTTCAAATCTCAGAAAGATTTTGAAACCTGAGAATCCAAAAAAGAAGATTTAAAATGTCCCACAAAAGATTCTTAATATTTAGGCACAAGTATTGGAGAGTAGAAGAAATGAAAGGGTGGATGATTACTGACTATTTCTTCTACTCACAGATCATTACACAGGATGGGATTATAAAAGATACCAGAAGACTACATAGTACCACTTTTCTTCTGATATTGCCTTTTAACTAAAAGCTAAAGATATATATTTTAAAAGAGTGGAAAAGAATAGCTGTGTGGCTTGAATGAAAATGTTCCCTGTAGGTTCAGATATTTGAATATTTGGCCCGCAGTTGGTGGTACTATTTGGGAAGAATTAAACAGTGTGTTCTTCCTGAAAGAGGTGTGACACTGGGAATGGACTTTGAGGTTTCACAGGTTCCAGCCATTCCCATTCTCCCTGTCTCCTAATTATAGATCAGGACATAGGTGCTCAGTGACTATTCCAGCAGCATACTAGACTTTCTGCTCCTGTGCTTCCTGTCCAGATGGCCATGTGAAACTGTGTGCCCCAAATAAACTTTTTGTCCTGTATATTGTCTTGGTTATGATGACATATCACAAGCATAGAAAAGTCACCAAGCCAATTCTGCAACTTCATGTCAAAGTTGGGTTTAAGAGAAGTGTAAAAGAAAGAAAAACAAAATGAAACAGAAAACAAACAAAAATACATGATATACAAAGTATAAGCTTTCTTTTCTAAACCAATTGTTTGTTCTAAATGTTTTATTACATTTAATTTTAGGGGGGGTGTAGCAACTTATAAAAATCGATTTTCTTCTTCCATGTGAGTCCAGCTGATCCAACAAGTTTTCAGGGATAGCAACAAATCCTCTTACCTACTAAACCACCTAGTCTAGCCAACCTTTAGCTGGGTTTTTCATAAGGCACTGGCTTACTGAGCAATATGACAAAGGCAAAGGTGAAGGAAGCAACTTGCTGCAACTTGCTGACACTGAGTCTACCTAGCATAACAGTCACAACAAACTCAGAAAAAAATGAGGCAAATAAAGAAAGAAAGAAAATGGACTTAAGGAAAACAGAGCTTGAAGCTAAACAGGGCATCATATTAGCACCGTTGGCTGCTGAACAAAATGCAAAGATGCAATGTCTAACCCTCAAGCTCTGTGACTATGTGTTATACTGCACACATGTACACACAATAAGGGAAAAATACACCCGCAATCACAACATATTGAGGTAAGTGTCATGTACAGAAAGCATTCACTCAAGTTAAATAGGAAAAAAAAATATTGTAACCTAACACTTTCACAAGAACTGGAGGGCTACAAAGCAGAAAAGCCTTTAGTATATCTGCATGCTTCCATCAAACATTGAGAAATGTAAAAGTGAATAATTTATCAGGGTTGTTATATGCTGGATATTCGAATACTTTTGTGGGGTTGTGACTTCAAAACCTATGAAAAACAAGCAGCAATAAAAATCCTGAAATGATTTGAGGACAAACAAAATGTATAGAATTAACATGGACAGACAGCTTTTACAAAGTTTGTGAAGATTTGCTATATTTGTTTATGTCATGCAGAACATGCATGCTCTCTGGATAAAGCACAGCAATATGTGCAATATTGAGTCCAGTGATGCCTGCTTGAGACTGAATGATTAGGGCTTTTACTGGGAGTGATATTGTATCCAAAAGGAGGCTTCCTTTTATTCTGTGAAAATATTATAAGTATTTGTAATATGTTTCTGTAAATTAAATAATGGATTAAACTATTAATGCATGTGTGAGAAAGCTTGGCAAACATCCCTGTTACAAAACTGTTTAAGGCTGGAGAGATGGTGCAGCAGATAAGAACCTTCTGCTTCTGCAGAAATCTTAAGTTCAGTTCCTAACACTCACATGGGGCAGCTCAAAACTGTATCTGCAGCTCTAGGAGATCTAACATCCTCTTCTGACTACCCCAGGCATCCACAAACCCATGCATATAATCACACAGTGATATACACTTAAGCATATAAGTAAAATTAAGGTGTTTTAGAGAGGAAATCCGTTTTTTCCTCCACTGAAGCAGTTATGTGGTACTGTCTCTACTAGTTCAGTGAAACTTTTCCCTCTGGTGCAGTATAATGTCGATGTTCTTACAAGGTAAGCCTTTTTCTGGAACATTTTCACTCAGTTCTAAGAAAAACTTGAGGTCATTCTCTTCTTGATGTTCTAGGTGATAAGGTATAAAAATTGGAAATCACTAGCAACCACAAGTTGCAGACATGTCAGCTTTGCAAAGAAGAAAATGAGAAGCAAACAACAGAAAAAGAATGGCATTAGGTGACTCCAACATTCACAGGAATGAGACATTTACCCAGTTGCACGCATGCCATTTTCATTTTTGGTAATCTATAAAAATTGGTGTTTTCTTGAATTCTTTAAAGTAATCTATTTTCTTTTTCTTTCTGCAAATATTTTATGCGTGTTTTTTTTTTAGAGTTTCAAGTTTTGTAAAATTTGTTCTGTCATATTGATGCCTATTCCTTCTCTTCAAAGGTCAATCCCAACTTCCCTACATAACCAACTTTGTGTCCTATTTTTAAAACCTTGAAAACCATTTTATGTTATTAAATATTACTGGATGTGTGGTCTTCAACTGGAGCATGGTTAGCTTATTAGGGAATTCACTCCTACAGAAAATCAGCCTTCTCTCTCCCAGCAGTAAACCATTGCCAATAGCGCCTCAGCTAAAGCTGTCATCCTTCCCTATGCTAGAATTTGGTCTGTCCTGAGGTTGTCCAACTTGTTTGCATATTGTCACAAAGGCTACAAGTTCATAGGTGTAACTGACCTGCTGTGGTCATGTCACCTCAGGCTCTTCCACTCTTTCTGCTCCAGTTCTCTGCAATTATTTCTCAGCCCGGAGATGGGGTACAGTATATATTTTTAACATTGGGCTGAACCGTATATAATTTTCTATTGGGGCTGAGCATTCTGTAGTCTTTCCTTCTCTGTACTTCATCCAGTTGTGTGTTACTCTGTGAAATCACCACCTACTACAAGTAGAAGCTCCTCAGATGAGGGTCTCAAGGGATCTATGGGTATAATGAAACCATTATAGTCATTAGGAGTAAGTTTAATACTATGTACATTTAACAACATAATACTTGTGGATTGTCGTCAAAGTCTTAGGACCTGTCTAACCACAGGTTCTTGACTCAATATAGACATGAAGTATAGGTTTCACCCCATGGAGCATAACATAAATCCAATCAGAAATGTATTGGTTATTTTTATAATGTCTGTGCCAGTGGGCATGCTTTTCAGGCCAGTCATTGTAGCTCTCAGGATCACAGCTGGATATGATTAATGATTACATTTTTCCTCTGGTAGCATGCATAGTACCTCCCAGCACTACAAAAGCTAACCAGTAGGCATGAAGCTTCTGGTTCAGTACCAGATCTATTTCTCTATGTTCAATGACTAGAGTATGTGCTTTCTTCAGTAACAGGGTCTTATTGTCAAATTCCAGATAGTAACCAAGAACAAAGTCAATAGCCTATATAACTTCATTGGCCGACAGTTCCAAGAGAAGTAACCCATTCCTGGAGCTGGGTATATTTTTTTCATTTCTGGCTGTTAACTTTTAATCTTCTGATACATGTGCCCTACTTGAAATACCCTTAGAAGTCGGAGAATCATTAGAGACATGGGGAGGGTCTTTCAAGGCAATGGTTATAATACACCAGTATAGAGGACTATCAGTGAAGAATAAAACAGGAAGGGCTAAAATGGAATTGATGAGCTAAAGAAGGGTAGAGGCAGGAATATTGGACGGGTGAAAAAACACAAAGATCTTTTGAAAAAGACATAGAAATCTATTACTATAGAAGTACATACACATATATAGTATGTGTATGCATCTATATTATAAGAACACAAACATAAAATATATTTTCTAGAGATTTATTTTATTTTATTATTTTAATGTATGTGTGTGTGAGTGTAGGTATGGGTGTTACAAGTCTGCTGGTAACTACAAAGGTCAGAATAGAGAAGGAACTACTCTGGACTGGAGTTACAGGCAGGTGTGAGACACCACTTCTGGTATCACACTGAAGAGCGGTGTGTGTTCTTAACCACTAGACTATATCTATATTTTATTTATTGTTCTGATAGTGTTTTATACTGACATTCAGTAATTACAAAGCATAAATAATTTCTAAATGTATTAGTAAAAGAAAACTCATTTTTAATTGCACATAGTTTAAGTTTTATTTTTAGGTATTTACCTTCCTTTCTGAACTCAAAAGTTATTCCACTTAGTCAGTGGCTTAATTATTTCATATTTAAAAATAAATGGGTAAAAAGTGTGATGGAGCAAACCTATAATCCCAGTACTCAGGAAGCTTAGGCAAGGGCGCTCTGAATTCCAAACATCCTGAACTAATAATGAGACTCTATATCATCATTAAAAACAGCAGTGATTACGGGAATAAGTGAAGGAATGTGACATTTTTGCAGGTTGTTCTTAAGCACTGAGGATCAACTGGAGCGATGTTTTATGTGTAGACTCCAGTCTACAGACTGTGTTCTTCTTTATCAAGTACTAAAGTTTACTATTCCACACTCCGGCTTGCAGAGTTTTGTGACTCTCATGGATTTACTGGTATAAAAGTCATTTTTAAACTGGATTATGGATGGATATAGGTCGTGTGTAGAAATGTGCATTTACAAGACCTGGGTGTTGAATCACTATCTGCAAAGAGTACAAGAAAGTAAATGGAAGCTTTTTAATAACACATATGATCTAATTTATCCTCATTTCAAGCGAGGCAAATATGTTGAACAACAGATTTGGTATTTTTAATATCTTTATTTAGTCTTTGACACTTTTGTTTATGTGTTTAATATTCTGTTATCAATTCAACCTTCTTACAAACTTTAATCTTTACCTCTCCTGCATAACCCATTCTTCAAAACAGCTCTCCCCTCTATGTGCATGTCTTTCAAAATGTCTTTCATCTGGAAGACTAAAAGTCAAAATAGTATTTGTGACAAAAAAATACTAAATAACATGTAAACAATACCAGTGAAAAGTCAAAATATTTCATTGCTTTTGAAGAAAACCTTACCAAACAAAAATAAAAGAATATTGAACACTTGAGTATGAGGGGTTCAAGGATGGTTTGCAAGTGTTTATTTTTTTATAAGCAACCCCAAAACAAAGATTAAAAAGCTTCTCAAAGAGAGCCTTCCAGAACTCCTGCATAGAATATACCCTGCAAAGCTCAAAATGCCAAGTAACCATGGCTTTCTCCTATCTCCTAAAGTGGAAAAAAACAAGCAAGCAAGCAAACAAACAAACAAACAAAACCCAAAGCATACAAGCAAATCAGAAGAAACCAGTCTGCCTCCAGGTCTACACAAATCCTCACAGTTATCAACAATGTTCAGCACCCAGTCATTTCTTCTCAAAGGTTTAGCTGAACATGAACAGAGCTTTTGCCATAGAAAAAGAACAGTACAGGCTTCAAAGCAAACAGGAACTATCTTGACTTCTGAACATGTAATGATAAAACATATCCCAGCACAAAAGTGCTGACATTGTAAGGATGCACAGGGTCTGCTACAAAGACGGTAAACAAAACAGCACGAGGGACATTGAATAGCAAAGGACTCCCATCAGTACCCAGAATTCTGCTATCTATTGTATGGCTGTGACTGTAAAATGCTACTCAGCCTCAACTCATTAATTTTAAAATGAAGTGTAGTGTACCAGAAACAATTGTAAGAATCAGCAACTTAGCTCTACATGGAGAATATTGTAAAGCTTCCTGGTGCAGTCTTTGTCGGCTGTTAAGTTCCAGAACAAATTTTTAATACTGCCATTTGACATGTTTTCTTTTAATTGGAGGTTTCACACGCATCCAAAAAATGTTTTTAAGGTTTATTAAGCTCAGGAAGCACAGGCACTAAGAAGTAAGCTATGAGTGGTCTAGCCGCCATTCTGATAGTGTCTGTCGCTTCCCATCTTGTCCCAGGGCCATGGCACAAACTTTGAAAACTGCATGCAACATCTTCCCCACTGAAAGAGCCTTACAACAGCAGGCAAAGGCAAATGCACTCAAATGCAGCAGTGCAGAATTTACCTCCCTCTTTCTGTGCTCTCAGAAGCACATAGTTATGTGCCTCCATCCTGAGAGAAAAAGGTGGAGGAAGGGAGAAAGGGTAGGGAGGCAGAGATTCAGAACCACAGAGACACATAGCCCTTCTCCTGCATAAATGGTTTTCAAACCACTGCCCTTCCATTTTTTATGAGTTCATAATTCTTGCTTCTTTTGGTGTTTGAAAATTATGTGCAGATGTTTTGGTTATCTGCTGGTATGTCAGCAACTATGCCAAGAAATAGAGGCTAAAAAGAACAACAATCATTCCATTTCTTCTTAGTTTTCATGGATCAGGAATTCAGGAAGAATCTGGATTAAAGGCTCTTTACCAGTCTCTTACATGATCACAGGCTGATGCTGGTCGGACCCAGTTCCAGTGACTGCCTACATAATTTTTGAACACAGTTCCAGGTTTCTGCCTGAAGGGTCTGTATTAAGCTCCCTGGCTGCATGGTCGTAAGAGAGCTCACCTCACAGAGGACTTATTATTCTCACACTGAATGTGTAACAAATTTACCCACTTGATTCTAACAATGGAATTGTTCTTTTTTCATAGTTAATTACAACTGTTCTTGGTTAATCTAAAATATAACAGAATCATTGAATTTTAAAATACAGAAACTTTTATGTAGTTAATCCAGCCTGACTTTATCCACAGGCAAAGCACATGACTGGTTTGCTGAAGCCATTTTCTGCTAGTGTGATTGAGAGCTGTCCCATTTCATCTTTCTCAGAGTTTATCTACAGTGAATCATATAAGCTCTGTTCTCTACAGAGAATAGAGGGTGGTACTTCTAAACATGAAGAAACTTTTCATAGCTTTTCTTGAACAATAGATCTCTAACATCTTTTTAATAAAACAATTATAGAAATCTAAGTGATTATTCTGGTAACCTAGCAATTCTCAGTATCACTGACTTTTCTGTGTAATAGTTAATAAGAAAATATAACTCCGGATAAGTTACCCAACGTCCAAAGTCTAAACAAGATAACATAAAACACTGTTTCCTGAATTGAGTTGGTAAAGGTTTATATTGTTTAAATCTAGTATGGGTTGCAGTATAAACTTAAAACAAACCAAGTGACATTTGCATTCTCTTTGTCTAATATCTTGTTAACTCAGTTTCCAACTTTCATTCTTAGTGTCCCTTTTGGATGCACTTTGGGAGGTGAACAGATTACTTGACTTTTAACAAAATGTACCTATATTCAGAACATCAATTAACATACTCTAGCATTTTTTTTCAAAAATACTCTACACTCTAAATAACTATGAGTAATATATCCATTTTCCTAACATCCATTTCTTCCTGTGCACAGTACTTTGGGGAAACAGACTTAATACTTTTCATATTAACCTCAGCTATGTCTGCAAGGATATAACATGATGCGATTTTATTTCAAGGTTTGGTTGTTTTCCGTTTGGAATGTGGAACATTAGGTTATGCCTCAGTTTTGTCCAGATTTAAATACCCTTCTCTGTTTTATATGTCTTGCAGGACCCACAGAGTCTGAGAATGTGACAGAGGAACCCTTCCACGTCTGGGAATGTAACAGAGCATATTATATCTATTTTTAAATCTCCAAAATTCTTGTAGTAGCAGAAAGCTGGAAACCATACTCAAATTATCTCACTGTTGGACATCACCTAAAAATCAATCTTTTCTCCCTCATGCTGTTTCCCTGGTCACTGACTCTAAAATCCTGCCATTGACCACAGTTGCCTCCACATTCATCGCCAGCCACTCCAGCCACAGAATCTTTACTAAATGATAGCCTACTAGACGAAGCAGAATGGCTTGCTAACTTTTAAAAAGTTTTATTTCGTAAGATTATAATATAATGATATCATTTCCCTCTTTGATTTCCTCCCTAAAATGTCTAACATACTGCTTTTTGCCTGCTTTCAAATCCATGGTTACTTTTGTACAATTGTTACATTCATACAATTGTGTGTGTATGTGGTGCGTGTGTGTTTGTGTGTGTTCCTAAATACATAAATACAACTTGATAGTCTTATAATGGTACTTGTATTTTCATGGCTCACCATCTTGTTTTAGATAACCAATTAGTGTGCTTTTTCCTAGAGAAAACTATTTATCCATCTTTCAGTACTGCTTGGTTACCTGGTTCTTTGTGTAGGGTTGAGGCCTCCTGGTCTTTCCTTTGTCCACTTTAGGATGTCTAATACTGTTGCTTGTGGTCAGCTCATGCATAAACAGTCATGTTGGTGAGACTTAAAGGTTGTAGTTTCTGAAATTCCTAGAAAACAGTCTCACAGAAAAATCTTTGATCCTTAGGTTCTTATAGTCATTTCTGCCTCTCTTCCACTATGATACCTGAGCCTTAGGTGTGGAAGTTGTATTATCGATGTATCCTTTGGGACCAGATACCACAAATCTGAATTTTATTAGATTGTGGTTTCCTGTAATGGTCTCTGTCTGTTACAAAGAAAAGTTTCCTTAATGGGAAGTGAGAACTACACTTAACTTGTGGGTTTAAGAACAGATATTTAGAATGTAGTTAGGGATTATGCTGGCTTAGTAACATGGTGGTTGTAGGTTTTTCCCCATGTCCATGACTTTACTAGCCCTTGGTAGTTGGCCAGGTTTCTAGTACCAGACATGATTTTGCTCTTATTGAGCTGGTTGTAACTCCAGTTAGAGAGCAGTTGGTTGCAGCCAAGGTGAGCATGCCACTACAGCATTCTCTGACCTGTCACAATCTACTGATCAGTATTGTGCTTCAAAGCGAGCTGGGTAGGAAAGTTGAGTGTTTCCCACCTTTATAAGCGTGAGTAATGCCTGTTGGTATCATCAAAGCTGCTCCTCAAAGAGAGGCTTTCAGGTCAGCTCCGGGAAGCTAGGGACCCCTGGGCCTTTGTATAAAGTACAGTGTCTTCATCAATATAAATTTGTTCTCCACCTCTGGGGATAACCAAGGACAATAACAATGGCCTGAAAAGTTTTGGAAGTCTCTTGGACAATCTTATCCAACAACATAAAAAGGAAATTTTATGCCTGGTAAATGTTTTGTCACATGGTGTGGGTGAGGCTGGATGGAAAGTCAGGGAGGTTTCCATACATTTCAAATAATACAAATGGCTGCTCACATATCACATGAAAGATTCTAGCAAACTAGTGAGCCTCACATTGAGCCCAGGGCACTGGAAGCTTTTATTTTTTCCTTTCTTTCTTTCTTTCTTTCTTTCTTTCTTTCTTTCTTTCTTTCTCTCTTTCTTTCTTTCTTTCTTTCTTGAATACTACCCTAGAGATAGCAGATAATGTCCTGTAAATGGCCTTGTGCCATCAGGTTGAAATGTTAATTCCCTTCAAATTGTTCTGACAATTTCAGCTGGGGATGGTGCTCACTTCTCCTTCCATAACTGCACATCACCTCTCCTTCAGGGGAAAACAAACAGTCATAGTTCAAGCTGCCTAACAAGCTCCTTTTCTTTCTTTTTTTTTACAACTTTATTTAAAAAGGAGAGATACATGTACAGAATTTTAAAAGCATTTTAGCATAAAAATATATGAATATATTTTTGTCAGTACTTGATTTTTTAGAGGTTTGATAGTATGCATTGAAATCTTACTAGTTACTATAAACATAAAGTACATGTAGAACAGAATGTAACATAGAAACAGTCAGAGTTTTCTTGGTTTGTATAGATTGAACATAATAATTTTTTAATACCAAAAATTGCCAAAAAGCTATATTTTTAGCTCTTGAATTATTAATAATTTAAGGGCTAGGTGTCTGAGAGAGTGCTATACACTTATTTTTTTTTTCTAACAAGGACTGAGGCTTTCACTTTTTGGCCTTTTTCTTTGAGCTTCATATAGTCTGTGAGTAGTTTTGTGGGTGTTTAGAGCTTTCTGGGGTTAGTATACAATTATCATTGACTATTATGTCTGTTCTTTTGTGACTAGGTTACCTCACTTAGGATGATATTCTCTAGATGCATCCATTTTCTTAAGAATTACATAAAGTCATTGTTTCTGATTGCTGAGTAGAACTCAATTGTGTAAATATACCACAATTTTTGTATCCATTCATCTACTGAAGGACATCTGGGTTCTTTCCAGCTTCTGGCTAGTATAAGTAAGGCTGCTATGAACATTGTGGTGCATATGTCTTTATTGTATGTTGGAGCTTCTCTGGGGTATATGCCCAGAAGTGGAATAACTGGGTCTTCAGATAGTACTATGTCCAAGTTTCTGAGGAACCGCCAGACTGATTTCCAGAATGGTTGTACCAGTTTACAACCCCACCAACAGTGGAGAAGTGTTCCTCTTTCTTCGCATCCTCGTCAGCATCTGCTGTCATCTGAAATTTTGATCTTAGCCATTCTGGTTGGTGTGAGATGGAATCTTAGGGTTGTTTTGATTTGGTTTGCAAGAATTTTAATAAGTATTTTTGCATTAATGTTCATGAGGAAATTTGGTCTATAGTTTTCTTTCTTTGTAGGATGTTTGTGTGGTTTGTGTATGAGAGTAGTTGTTGCTATAAATAATGAGTTGGGTAGTCTTCCTTCTGTTTCTATTTTGTAGAATACTTCTGAGAATATTGATATTAAATCTTCTATGGAGATCTGATAGAATTCAGCCCTGAACTTATCTGATCTTGGGCTTTTTTTGGTTGTGAGTCTTTTGATGACTACATATATTTCATTAGGGATTATGGGACAGTTTAGGTGGTTTATTTGATCCTTATTTAATTTTGGTGCCTGGTGTCTGCCTAGAAATTTGTTCATTTCTTTAGGTTTTCCATTTTTATTGAGTATAGGCTATTGAGTAGGATCTGATGATTTCATGAATTTCCTAAGTTACTGTTGTTATGTCTTCCTTTTCATTTCTGATTTTGTTAATTTGGATACTCTCTGTGCCCTCTAGTCCAGCTGAGGGTTTATCATTCTTGTTGATTTTAACAAAGAACCAGCTATTTGTTTTTTGTTTTTTTTTTGTTTGTTTGTTTTTTTATTTCTTTTTTATGGTACTTTTTGTTAGTGCTTGGCTTACTTAAGCTCTGAGTTTGATTATTTCTTCTGTCTACTCTCTTGGGTATATCTGCTTTTTTTTCTTGTAGAGCTTCCAGGTGTACTGTCAAACTGCCACTGTATACTCTCTCCATTTTCTTTTTGGAGGTGCTCAGAGTTATGAGTATTCCTCTTAGGACTGCTTTCATTATAACCTATAAGTTTAGGCATTTTGTGCCTTCATTTTCATTCAATTCTTAAAAATTCTTTATTTCTTTCTTTACCGAGTTATCATTGAGTAGAGCATTATTCAGCTTCCATGTGTAAATGGGATTCTCATTGTTTTTGTTGTTAATAAAGACCAGCCTTAGTCCAAAATGATCTGATGGGTTGCGTGAAAGTACTTCTATTTTCTTATATCTGCTGAGGCCCATTTTGTGATTTAATACATGCTCAATTTTGGAAAAGGTATTGTGATTTTGAGTAGAATGTATGTTCTTTTGTTTTAGAATAAAATGTTCTGTACATGATTGATATATCGATTTGGTACAAAACTTCTGTTAGTTTCACTGTGTCTCTATCCAGATTCTGCCTCAATGATTTGTACATTGATGAGAGTGGGGTGTTGAAGTCTCCCACTATTATTGTGTGTGGTACAAAATATATTCTATAAGCTTTAGTAATTTCTTTTATGAATGTGGGTGTGCTTATATTTGGAGCATAGATGTTCAGGATTGAGAATTCATCTGATAGATTATTTCCTGTGTAGAGTAAAAAGTGTCCACCAGGAACAGCAGAGATACAGGGACACAGGCCTGGTGAGACTGCACTGCCAGAGCACAGAGAGGTCTGGGCCTAGCACTCAGAAAGCACTCCCCCCCCCCACTGTGGTTTAGGGGAGCAGAAATTCTGCCACAGGGACTCCATTTCCACCCAGAGGGCCTGTGAATGCAGAACAAATGCTCAGGCCATCTACCACTGGGAACAGCAGTGATCCAGGGATACAGGACAGGTACACTGGAGAGACAGGAACCAATCACAGACAACAAGACCACTTATAATTACAGAAAACAAGATGGCAAGAGGAAAGCGAAAGAACTTTCCCAAAGGAAATTAATACAACCTGGAAACATGAGAGCCCAGCTCTCCCATCAGAGCAAACAGCAGAATGCCAAACACTTCAGAAAAGGAAGAGATCCTTAAACAAAAATGGGAGGTAAAACATTTAAAAAAAGAAGCTTTTAAAGAGGAAACTAGAAAAACACTCAAAGAAATCAAAGAACTAAAGGAAAACAGAACCAAAGAGATAAAGGAATTGAAAAGGTAATTTAAAATGGAAATGGAAACAATAAAGAAAACACTAAAAGAGACAACCCTGGAGGTAGAAAACCTAAAAAAGAAATCAGTAGCCACAGATGCAAGCATCTCCAACAGACTACAAGAGATACAACAGAGAATCTCAGGGACTGAAGACAACATAGAAAACATAGAAAAAACAGTCAGAGAAGATGCAAAAAACAAAAAGCTCCTAATCCAAAATGTCCAGGAGATCCAGGACACAATGAGAAGACCAAACCTAAGGATACTAGGAATAGAAGAAGGTAAGGAATATTAAGTAAGAGGCACAGTAAATATCTTCAAAAAAATCGTAGAAGAAAACTTCCCTACCCTTAAGAATGAGATGACCATGAGCATAAAAGAAGCCTACAGAACTCCAAATAGAGTGGACCAGAAAAGAAATTCCTCCTGACATATAATAGTCAAAACACCAAGTGCCCAAAGCAAATAAAGAATACTAAAAGCAGTAAAGGAAAAAGGCCATGTATCGTATAAAGGCAGACTAATAAGAATCACACCCTACTTCTCAACAGACTATAACAGCTAGAAGATCCTGGACAGAATTCATGCAGACCATAAAACAACACAAGTGTCAACCCAAACTGATATACACAGCAAAACTCTCAATCAGCATAGATGGAGAGACCAAGATATTCCAAGACAAAACTAAATTTACACAATATCTGACCACAAACCCAGCACTACAATTAATTATAGGTGAAAAACCCAATACAGGCAGGGAAACTACATCCTAGTAAAAAGAAGAAAATACCTAAACAAGAAAACCAAAAGAAGACAGATATATAGGCACAATTCTACCTCTAAAAGCAAAAATAGCAGGAAACAGCAACCACTATTCCTTAATCTCTATTAACATAAATGGACTCAATTCCCCAATAAGAAGATATAGGCTATCAGACTGGATACATAAACAGAAGCCAGCATTTTGCTGCATACAGGAAACTCATCTCAGAAACAAAGACAGACACTATCTCAATGTAAAAGGTTGGGAAAAAACCTTGCAGGCAAACAGACCAAGAAGCAAGCTGGAGTGGCCATTCTAATATCAAATTAAGTAGATTTTCAACCAAAAGTTATCAAAAAAGCTAAAGAAGAACACTTTTTACTCATTACAGAAAAAATTTGTCAGGAGAAACTCTCAGTCCTTAAAATATATGCTCCAAATACAAGAGCATCCATATTCTTAAGAGAAACCCTACAAAAGCTCAAAAATACATTGCACCCCACACAATAATTGTCGAAGACCTCAACACCCAACTCTCATCAATGTAGAGATCATGGAAACAGAAACTGAACAATGACACAGTGAAACTAGTAGAGGTTATGAACCAATTGGAATTAATAGACATCTACAAAACTTTTCATCCTAAAACAAAAGAATACACCTTGTTCTGGGCACCTCATGGCACCCCCTCCAAAATTAACCATATGATCAGTCACAAAACAAGCCTCAATAGATATAAAAAGATACAAATACTCCCATGCATCCTATCAGATCACCATAGTCTAAGGCTGGCCTTTAATAACAACAAAGACAACAAAAAGCCCATATACACATGGAAACTAAACAATGCAATATTAAACAATAGCTTGGTCAAAGTGGAAATAAAGAAACAAATTAAAGATTTTCTAGAATTTAATGAAAATGAAAACACAACATACCCAAATCTATGGGAAGCAATGAGAGCAGTACTGAAAACTCATAGCTCTGAGTGCTTCCAAAAAGAAACTGGAGAGAGCATACACTAGCAACTTGAAAGGACAATTGAAAGGTCTAGAACAATAGAAGTAGATATACCCAACAGGAGTAGATGGCAAGAAATAATCAAACTTAGAGCAGAAATTGACAAAATAGAAACAAAAAGAACAATTCAAATAATCAACAAAAACAAGAGCTGGTTCTTTGAGAAAATTAACAAGATTGAAAAACCCTTAGCCAGACTAGCTAGAGTGCAAAGAGAGAGTATTCAACTAAACAAAATTAGAAATGAAAGTGGAGACATAACAACTAAAACTAAGGAAATTCAAGAAATCATCAGATCCTACTACAAAAACCTACACTGAACAAAGCTGAAAAATCTTTAGGAAATGGATAAATTCCTAGACAGATACCAGATACTAAAGTTAAACTGGGACCAGGGAACCAATCTAAAAAATCCCATAACATGTAAAGAAATAGAAGCAGTCATCAAAAGCTTCCCAACCAAAAAAAGGCCAGGTCAAGTTGGGTTCACTGCAGAATTCTACCAGATTGACAACCTAATACCAATGCTCTCAAAACTATTTCACAAAATATAGTCAGAAGGAACACTAGCTAACTCATTTTTCGAGGCCACAATAACCCTTGTTCCTAAACCATACAAAGACCCTACAGGGAAAGAGAACTTCAAACCAATCTCACTTATGAACACTCATGCAAAACAAGTCAACAAAATCTTTGCAAACCGAATCCAAGAATACATCAAAACTATTATTCACCATGATCATTTAGGCTTCATCCCTGGGATGCAGGGATGGTTTAACATACAGAAATCAATCAATGTAATCCACCATATAAACAAACTCAAAGAAAAAAACTACAAGGACATTTCACTAGATGATGAGAATGCATTTGACAAAATTCAACACCCCTTCATGTTAAAAGTCTTGGAAATAACAGAAATCCAAGGCCCATACTTAAACATAATAAAAGCAACATACAGCAAACCAATAGCCAACATCAAACTTAACAGTGAGAAACTTGAAGCAATCCCACTAAAATTATGGACTCAACAAAGCTGTCCACTCTCCTCCTACCTATTCAACATAGTACCGGAAGTCCTGGCTGGAGCAATTAGACAGCAAAAGGAAATCAAAGGGATAAAAATTGGAAAGGAAGAAGTAAAAACATCACCATCACGGTTAGCTGATAAAATGATAGTGTATGTAAGTGACCCCAAAAATTCCACCAGAGAAGTTCTACAACTGATAAACAAGTTCACCAATGTGGCTGGATACAAAAGTAACTCAAACAAATCAGTAGCCTTCCTCTACTCAAAGGACAAACTTGGGAAGAAAGAAATTAGGGAAAAGATACACTTCACAATAGTCACAAAACATAGGAAATACCTTGGTGCGACTCTAACTAAGCAAGTGAAGGACCTGTATTACAAGAACTTCAAATCTCTAAAGAAGGTAATCAAGGAAGATCTCAGAAAATGGAAAGATATCCCATGTTCATGGATTGAAAGAATCAACATTTTAAAAATGGTCATCTTACCAAAAACAATCTACAGATTCAATGCAATCCCCATCAAAATTCCAACCCAATCCTTCATAGAGTGGAAAAGAGCAATGTACAATTTTATCTGGAATAACAAAAGACCTAGAATAGCGAAAATCATCCTCAAATACAAGAGAACATCTGGGGGGATCACCATCCCCTGACCTTAAGCTATATGACAAGGCAATTGTGCTAAAAACTGCATGGTACAAGCACAGAGATAGACATGTGGATCAATGGATTAGAATAGAAGATCCAGAAATGAGCCATCGCATATATGGTCACTTGATTTTTGACGAAGGATCTGTAAACATTCAATGGAAAAAGAACAGCAGCCTCTTCAACAAATGGTGTTGGTCCAACTGGTACTCAGCATGCAAAAGAATGAAAATAGACCCTTTCTTATCTCCTTGTACAAAGCTCAAGTGCAAGTCTATGAAAGATCTCCAAATTTAACCAGGCACTGAAACTATTAGAAGAGATAGTAGGGAAAACCTTAGAAAATATACGCACAGGAGAAAATTTTCTGATCAGAACACCAATGGCTCATGCTCTAAGGTCAAAGATTGACAAATGGGACTTAATGAGATTGCAAAGTTTCTGTAAAACTAAGGACACTGTCAAGAAAACAAAACAGCAGCCAACAGATTGGGAAAAGATCTTTACCAACCCCACATCTGATAGAGGCCTAATATCCAAGCTATACAAAGAACTCAAGATGTTAGACACCAGAGAATCAAACAACCCTATTAAAAATGGGGTACAGAGATAAACAAAATTTCTCAATTGAGGAATATTGAATGGCTGAGAAGCATCTAAGTAATGCTCGACATCATTAGCCATCAAGAAAATGCAAATCAAAACAACCCTGAGATTCCCCAGAAAGTCTAAGATCAAATATTCAGATGACAGCAGATGCTGGTGAGGTTGTGGAAAAAGAGGAACACTTCTCCACTGTTGGTTGGGTTGTAAATTGGTACAACCATTCTGGAAATCAGTCTGGCGATACCTCAGAAAATTGGACATAGTACTACCTGAAGACCCAGTTATTCCACTTCTGGGCATGTACCCCAGAGAAGCTCCAACATACAACAAAGACACATGCACCACAATGTTCATGATGCTCTATTTATAATAGCCAGAAGCTGGAAAGAACCCAGATGTCCTTCAGTGGATGAATGGATACAAAAATTGTGGTACATTTATACAATGGAGTTCTACTCAGCTATCAGTAACAATGACTTTATGTAATTCTTAAGAAAATGGATGCATCTAGAGAATATCATCCATAGTAAGATAACCCAGTCACAAAAGAACAGACATAATATGCTGTCAGTGATAATTGTATACTAACCCCAGAAAGCTCTGAACACCCCAGAAACAAATCACAGACTATATGAAGTTCAAGAAAATCAAAGGCAAAAACAAAAAAAAAAAAAAAACAAAAATGAAAAACCATTATGCTTAATCTTTACACACCAAGAAAACTTCGACTATTTCCATGTTACATCTTGTTTTACATGTACTTTATTCTCATTGTAACTAGTAAGATTTTAATGCATACTATCAAACCTTTAAAAAAATCGAGTACTGACAAAAATATATTCATATACTTTTATACAAAAATGCTTTTAAAATCTGTACACTTATCTTTGTTTTTTAAAAATAAACTTGTTCAATTTTTAAAAAGAGTAAAATGTGTCCTTTCTTGTCTTTTTTGCTACTTTTTATTATTGAATTTTTATATCAATATTAGAATAGCTATTTCAGCTTGTTTCTTGGCACCATATGTTTGTAAATATTTTTCACAGCCTTTTACTCTGAGGTAGTGATTTTCTTTGTCACTTAGATGAATTTTTTGTGGACAGCAAAAACGTGGATCCTCTTTACATATCCATTCTGATGGTCTATATCTTTTTATTGGGAAGTTGAGTCTATTAATATTAAGAGATATTAAGGACTAGTGTTTGCTGTTTCCTCTTATTTTTGTTGTTAGAGGTTGAATTATATTTGTGTGGTTTTCTTCTTTTGGGTTTATTGCAAAGAGATATTTTCTTGCTTTTCCTAGGGTTTAGTTGTTTACCTTGTGTTGGAGTTTTCCATCAATTATTGTTTGTAGGGCTGGGTTTGTGGACAAATATTGTGTAAATTTGATTTTGTCCTGGAATATCTTGGTTTCTTCATGTATCATAATTAAGAGTTTTGATTGATATAGTAACCTGGGCTGGCATTTATGTTCTCTTAGTTTATGTATGACATCAGTCCAGGGTCTTCTAGCTTTCATAGTCTCTGGTGAGAAGTCTGGTATAATTCTGATTAGTCTGCCTTTATATGTTACTTGACCTTTTTCCTTTACTGCTTTTTGTATTATTTCTTTTCTTTTTCTTTTCTTTTTTTGAGCAGTTGGTGTTTTGACTATTAGTGTAGGGAAGAACTTCTTTTCTAGTCCAATCTATTTGAAGATATGTAGGATTCTTTATGTTCATGATCAACTTTTTCTTAAGGTTGGGGATGTTTTCTTCTATGTTTTCTTGAACATATTTAATGGGCCTTATAGTTGGGAATTTTCACTCTCTTTTACTCTTATTACCCTTAGGTTTTGTCTTCTCATTGTGTCCTGGATTTTTCTGAACGTTTTGGGATAGGAACTTTTGGCATTTTCTCTGTGTGATGTGTCAATGCTTTTTATGGTCTCATATGCCCCTGAGATTCTCTCTTCCATTTCTTTATTTTTTGGTGATGATTGCATCTATGACTCCTGATCTCTTTCCTAGGTTTTCTATCTCCAAGATTGTCATATTTTGTGATTCCTTTATCATTTCTATTTCCATTTTCAATTCCTTCACCTGTTTGGTTTGGTTTTCCTATAGTTCTTTAAGTAATTTTTGTATTTCCTCTTTAAGGGCTTCAACTTGTTTTTGTGTGCTTGCCTGGTTCTCTTGTAATTCTTTAAGTTATTCATGCACTTCTCAAGGACCTCCATTATGATCATGAAGTATGATTTTAACTCCATATCTTGTTTCTCTGGTGTGTTGGGTTATCAACTACTTGCTGTGGTGGAAGAACTAAGTTCTGATGTTGTCAGGCTGTCTTGGTTTTCATTTCTTAGGTTCTAGTGCTTTCCTCTTTCCATCTTCCTATCTGTGATGCTAGGTGATCTTGTCTCTATCTGGAGCTTGTCTCTCATGTGGGTCTGTGGGCCCATGGTCTCTGGAGTTAAATTGCTACTGGCTGTTCAGCTGTTTGTGGGTAGGCTATGAGTTCCAATGGCAGTGGGCCAGCTCTGGGTTTGTGCCAGAACTGTCAGTTCTCAGGCAGCACTGTGCTATGTGCACCTGGAGAATTCCTGGTAGCCTCTCCCCTGATAGTCAGTGGAAAGGAAGTGTGGACTCATCTGTGGGCCCAGGAGGGAAAGTGTTCCTGCGGCTCCTCTGGTTGCTTAGCAATCTCCAGAAAGGAGGAAGTCCTGATGGTGTTGGGCTGGCTCTGGCTCTTTGCCAGATTTATAACTAGCAAAAATTCTCTCCCTTTTATGAACTTCATCTGTACCTAGCTGATTCTTTAGCTGTGTAGAAGCTTTTCAAGTTTTATGAAATCCCACTTATAAGCTATTGATCTTAATTCTTGGGTGAATGTACTCATATTCAGCAAGTACTTTCCTATACTTTAGGACACTGCATGTATTTTTTTCAGTGTTTTCGTGTTCATATGTAAGTCTGTGATCTATTTTGAGTTAGTTTTCTGCAACGTGATTGACAACTTTCTAGTTTAATTATTCTATACATAGACATCCAGTCTTCCCAGCACCATTTGTTGAGGGTGCTTTCTTTTCTCTGAAGTATAGTAAATGACTTAAGTTTTGTGTGCTCACGTTTCAATCTTCAATTTTTCCCACTGGCCTACAGGTTTGGTGTTCAGGTGTGTGTGTGTGTCTGTTGTGTGTGTGTGTGTCTGTTGTGTGTGTGTGTGTGTGTGTGTGTGTGTGTGCACATGAGCCAGTATCATATTGTTTTTATTACTATGGTTGTGTAATATAAATTGAGATTTATAAAGGTAATGCCTCCAGATCTGTGCTTTCTTGCTTAACATTTTTTAAGCTCTCTGTGGCCTTTATTGTATCCCAATGAATTTAAAGACAGATTTTCTGTAAAGAATGAGATGGTAATTTTTATTGAAAATGCATTGAATCTCTAAATAACTTTGGACAAATAGATCATTTTTACAATATTAAATCTACCAATCCAAGAGCATGGGATGTCTTTCTATTTTCTAGGCCCTTTATCTCTTTCTGTAGAGTTAATGTTTTTTGTTGCATAAATCCTTAACTTACTTGGTTAACTTATTCCTTGACATTTTATTTCTTTAAGTTGACTGTGAATGGGAATGGGTCCATGATCTCTTTCTCTCTGTGTTGGTTGGTGTGTAGAGTGGTTATTGATTTGAGTACACTGATTCTCTATCTTGTCATATTGCTGAATCTGTGCATCACTTTTACAGTTTTCTGGTAATGTTTTATGTAGAGTTCCATATCATCTGCAAAAAGGTATAATTTGACTTCTTTCCCTATTTCTATTTTTTTTTAATTTTCTTCTTTTGTTTATTGCTCCAGCACATGCTTTGAGCATACCGTTGAGAAGGAATAAACATAGTGGATGGCACTGTCTAATTTTTAACCTCAACAGGATTGCTTCATTTTTCTCCACTCAAGATAATGTTTACCGCGAATTTCTAGTGTATAGCTTTCATTATGTTTCTATATGTTCCCTCTAACCCTTTTTCCTCTAGAACTTTTATAATAAAGTCATGTTGGATTTTTTTTCAAAAGTTCTTTTTATATATACAAATATGATCATTTTTTCCATACAATGTATAAACTTTATTTTACTTTCTTTTTTTTAAACAACTTTATTTTACAAAACAAAGATAAATGTACAGATTTTAAACATTTTTTGCTTAAAATTATACATTTTTGTCACTACTTTTTTTCAGATTTTAACATAATTTTTACATAAAACTATATGAATATGTTTTTTAGTCAGTACTTGATTTTTTTCAAGGTTTGGTTGTATGCATTGAAAACTTAATAGTTACAATGAGCTAAAGTACATGTAAAACAAAATGTAACATGGAAATAGTTAAAGTTTTCTTGTTTTGTAAATTTTTTTTGTTTTGTTTTGTTTTCTTTATTTCTTGGACTTCATACAGTTTGTGAGTTGTTTCTGGGGGAGTGCAAGCCTCTGGGGTTAGCATCCCACTCTCAGTGCCTGCATATTATGTCTGTTCTTTTGTGACTGGGTTATCTCACTCAGGATGATATTCTCTAGATGCAGCCATTTTCTTAAGAATTTGGTTAAGTCATTGTTTCTGGTGGCTGAGTAGTATTCCATTGTGTATATGTACCAAATTTTTGTATCCATTCATCTTCTGAAGGACATCTGGGTTCCTTCCAGCTTCTAGCTATTATAAATAGAGCCGCTATGAACATTGTGGTGCATATATCATTGTTGTGTATTAAAGTGTCTCTGGGGTATATGCCCAGAAGTGGAATAGCTGGGTCTTCACGTAGTACTATATCCAATTTTCTGAGGTATCGCCAGACAGATTTCCAGAGTGGTTATATTAGCTTGCAACCCCACCAACAGTGGAGAAGTGTTCCTCTTTCTCCACAGCCTCGCCAGCATCTGCTGTCATCTGAGTTTTGGATCTTGGCCAATCTGACTGGTGTGAGGTGGAATCTCAGGGTTGTTTTGATTTGCATTTCCCTGATGGCTAAGGATGTCTAGCACTTCCTCAGCTGTTTCTCGGCCATTCGGTGTTCCTCAACAGAAATCGTTTTGTTTAGCTCTGTACCCCATTTTTAATAGGGTTATTTGATTCTCTGGTGTCTAGCTTTTTCAGTTCCTTGTACACCTTAGATATTAGGCCTCTATCTGATGCAGTGTTGGTAAAGATCTTTTCCCATTCTGTTGGTTGCCGTTTTGTTTTCTTGATGATGTCCTTAGCCTTACAGAAATTTTGCAATCTCATTAAGTCCCATTTGTTAATCTTTGACCTTAGAGCTTGAGCCATTGGTGTTTTGTTCAGGAAATTTTCTCCTGTGCCTATGTGTTCTAAGGTTTTCCCTACTTTCTCATCTAATAGTTTCAGTGTATCTGGTTTAATGTGGAGATCTTTGATCCACTTACACTTGAGCTTTGTACAAGAAGATAAGAAAGGGTCTATTTTCATTCTTTTGCATGCTGAGTGCCAGTTGGACCAGCACCATTTGTTGAATAGGCTGTCCTTTTTCCTTTGAAAGTTTACGGCTCCTTTGGCAAAAATCAGGTGACCATATACCTGAGGGCTCAATTCTGGATCTTCTATTCTATTCCATTGATCCACATGCCTATTTCTGTACCTGTACCATGCAGTTTTCAGCACAATTGCCTTGTAATATAGCAAGAGGTCTGGGATAGTGATTCCCGCAGATTTTTTTTTTTCTTGTTGAGGATGGATTTCGCTATTCTAGGTCTTTTGTTATTCCATATGAAATTGCACATTGATCTTTCCAATTCCATGAAGAACTGGGTTGGAATTTTGATGGGATTGCATTGAATCTGTAGATTGCTTTTGGTAGGATGGCCATTTTTAAGCTGTTGATTTTTCCAATCCATGAGTATGGGAGATCTTTCCATTTTCTGAGATCCTCCTCAATTTCCTTCTTTAGAGGTTTGAAGTTCTTGTCATACAGGTCCTTCACTTCCTTAGTTAGAGTCACACCAAGGTATTTCATAATTTTAGTGACGATTGTGAAGGGTACCTTTTTCCTAATTTCTTTCTCCACATGTTTGTCCTTTGAGTATAGGAAGGCTACTGATTTGTTTGAGTTAATTTTATATCCAGCCACTTTGCTGAACTTGTTTATCAGCTGTAGGAGTTCTCTGGTGGAATTTTTGGGGTCACTTAAGTACACTATCATGTCATCGGCAAAGAGTGATGTTTTTATCTCTTCCTTTCCGATTTGTATCCCCTTGATCTCCTTTTGCTGTCTAATTGCTCAAGCCAGGACTTCCAGTACTATGTTGAATAGGTAGGGGGAGAGTGGGCAGCCTTGTCGAGTCCCTGATTTTAGTGGGATTGCTTCAAGTTTCTCGCCATTAAGTTTGATGTTGGCTGGTGGTTTGCTGTATATTGCTTTTATTATGTTTAAGTATGGACCTTGGATTCCTGTTCTTTCCAGGACTTTTAACATGAAGGGGTGTTGGATTTTGTCAAATGCTTTCTCATCATCTAGTGAGATGTCCATGTGATTTTGATCTTTGAGTTTGTTTATATGGTGGATTACGTTGATGGATTTCCTTACATTAAACCATCCCTGCATCCCAGGCATGAAGCCTACTTGGTCATGATGAATGATCGTTTTGATGTGTTCTTGGATTCGGTTTACTAGGATTTTTTTGAGTATTTTTGCATCAATGTTCATAAGTGAGATTGGTCTGAAGTTCTCTTTCCTTTTAGGGTCTTTGTGTGGTTTAGGTACGAGAGTTATTGTAGCCTCAAAAAATGAGTTGGGTAATATTCCATCTGATCCTATCTTTTGGAATAGTTTGGCGAGTATTGGTGTTATATCCCCAATAAATGTCTGATAAAATTATGCACTGAACCCGTCTGGTCCTGGGCTTTTCTTGGTTGGGAGGCTTTTGATGACTTCTTCTATTTCTTTAGGTTTTATAGGGTTATTTAGATGGTTTACTTGGTCCTGGTTTAACTTTGGGACCTTGTTTCTGTCTAGGAAAATGTCCATTTCCTCCAGATTTTCCAATTTTGTGGAGTATAAGTTTTTGTTGTAGGATCTGATGATTTCTTGAATTTCCTCAGTTTCAGTTGTTATGTCGCCACTTTCCTTTCTGATTTCGTTAATTTGGATACTTTCTCTTTGCCGTCTAGTTAGTCTGGCTAGGGGTTTATCAATCTTGTTGATTTTCTCAAAGAACCAACTCTTGGTTTTGTTGATTTTTTCAATGGTTCTTTTTGTTTCTATTTGGTCTATTTCTGCCCTAATTTTGATTATTTCTTGCCGTCTACTCTTTTTGGGTATATCTGCTTCCTTTTCTTCTAGGGCTTTTAGCTGTGCTGTCAGGTTGCTGATGTGAGCTCTCTCCAGCTTCTTTTTGGAAGCACTTAGGGCTATGAGTTTTCCTCTCAGTACTGCTTTCATTGCATCCCATAGGTTTGGGTATGTTGTGTTTTCGTTTTCATTGAATTCTAGAAAATCCTTAATTTCTTTCTTTATTTCTTCTTTGACCCTGATATCCTTTAACAGAGCGTTGTTTAGTTTCCATGTGTATGTGGGCTTTTTGTTGTCTTTGTTGTTGTTAAAGGCCAGCCGTAGACCATGGTGATCTGAGAGGATGCATGGGAGTATTTCAATCTTTTATATCGATGGAGGCTCGTTCTGTGTCCAATTATGTGGTCAATTTTCGAGAAGGTGCCATGGGGTGGTGAGAAGAAGGTGTATTCTTTTACTTTAGGATAGTATGTTCTGTATATATCTATTAATTCTAGTTGGTTCAAAGTCTCTGCTAGTTTTGCAGTGTCCTTGTTCAGTTTCTGTTTCCCGGATCTGTCCATTGGTGAGAGTGGGATATTAAAGTCTCCCACTATTATTGTGTGGGGTGAAATGTATTTTTTGAGCTTTAGTAGGGTTTCTTTTATGAATGTGGGTGATTTTTTATTTAGAGCATATATGTTAAGGATTGAGAGTTCCTCCTGACAGATTTCCCCAGTAATGAGTAAAAAGTGTCCTTCCTTATCTTTTTTGATAACTTTTGGTTGGACATTTACTTTATTCGATATTAGAATAGCCACTCCAGCTTGCTTCTTGGAGCTGTTTGCTTGGAAGTTTTTTTCCCACCCTTTTACTCTGAGATAGTGTCTGTCTCTGTCTCTGAGATGAGTTTCCTGTATGCAGCAAAAAGCTGGATTTTGTTTATGTATCCAGTCTGATAGTCTATGTCTCTTTATTGGGGAGTTGAGATCATTTATGTTAATAGATATCAAGGAATAGTTGTTTCTGTTTCCTGCCATTATTGCTTTTTTGGGTTGAGTTGTGTCTGTGTTTTTTTCTTCTTTTAGTTTTCTTGTTTAGGAGTTTTTTACTAGGATGTATTTTCCCTCATTGTATTGGGTTTTCCACCTATAATTCGTTGTAGTACTGGGTTTGTGGTCAGATATTGTGTGAATTTTGATTTGTCTTGAAATATCTTCGTCTCTCCATCAATGGTGATTGATAGTTTTGCTGGGTATAAACTTGGGCTGGCACTTGTGCTCTCTTAAGGAGTGCATGATGTCTGTCCAGGCTCTTCTAGCTTTCATAGTCTCTGTTGAGATATCGGGTGTGAGTCTGATTGGTCTGCCTTTATATGTTACCTGACCTTTTTCCCTTACTGCTTTTAGTATTCTTTCTTTTCTTTGGGCACTTGATGTTTTTACTATGATGTGTCGGGAGGTATTTCTTTTCTGGTCCAACCTATTTGGAGTTCTGAAGGCTTCTTTTATGCTCGTGGTCATCTCATTCTTGAGGGTAGAAAAGTTTTCTTCTATGATTTTGTTGAAGATATTTACTGTGCCTCTTAGTTGATACTCTTCTCCCTCTTCTATTTCTATTATCCTTAGGTTTGGTCTTCTCATTGTGTCTTGGACTTCCTGGACATTTTGGATTAGGAGCTTTTTGTTTTTTGCATCTTCTCTGGCTGTTTTGTCTATGTTTGCAATGTTGTCTTCTGCCCCCGAGATTCTCTCTTTGATCTCTTCTAATCTGTTGGAAATGCTTGCTTCTGTGACTCCTGATTTCTTTTTTTTTTTTTTTTTGGTGTTCTGACTCTAGGGTTATCTCTTTGAGCGTTTTCTTTATTGTGTCAATTTCTCTTTTAATTTCTCTCTTCCATTTTTTTATTTCTTTGGTTCTGTTTTCCTCTAGTTCTTTGAGTTCTTTGAGTGTTTTTCTTGTTTCTTCTTTAAAAGCTTCTGAGTCTTTTTGCTTTTCCTCCCTTTCTTGTTTAAGTATTTCTATCAGCATCTTGAGGTATGATTTCAGGTCTGTGTCTTCTCTTTCTGGAGTGTTTGGAATTCCGATGTTTGCTGTTATAGGAGAGCTGGGTTCTGGTGTTGCTAGATTGTCTTGATTTCCTTGGGATACACTCTTTCTCTTTCCTCTTGCCATTTTGTTGTCAGTGATATGTTCTTGGCTTTTCCCTTGTATCTGGTCTGTGTCCCTGGTTTTCCACTGGTCCAGGTGTCAGATGGGCTGAGCCCTGTTTTATACCTCTGAGTCGTTGGGTGTGAACAGAAGTTCCAAGTTCTGATTCTGGTTGCTGGATCAGCACTGCAGGGCAGGGCAAGGAAGGGGGTACACTTTCTGTGTGTACTCTGCAGAGATCTCTCTGCTCCCGGCAGCCCAGGTCTCCCACCCACCAGTTGCTCAGCCTCTACGAGCGGCCATTCTGGGTGGCAGATGGGCCAGGCTCTGCTCTGCATCCTGAACTCGCCTCCGGGTGGAAACAGAAGTTCTAATTTTCTGTTCCCAATCGCTGGATCGGGCAAGGCAGGGCAGGGCAAGGCAGGGTGTGCACTCTCCGTGTGCACTCCGAAGAGATCTCTCTGCTCCCCTGCAGCCTAGGTCTCCCACTCACCAGTTGCTCATCCTCTACGAGCCGCCGTTCCGGGTGGCAGATCGATCGTTTTTTTTATTAAGTCCGTTTATAGTTTCACATGTATTGATTTGCATATGTTTGAACACCCATGCATTTCAGGGATAAAACCACCTTGGTCATGGTGGATAATTTTTTAATGTATGTCTCTATTCTAGATACTCTCTGAAGGTCTGATAGAACTGTGCTGTGAAACTATATGACTCTGTGCTTTTCTAGTTGGCAAGCTTCCATTACTTTTCAATTAGTAATTTGTCATGGATCTGAATAGGTTATTAAAATCTTCTTTGTTTAAGTTTGGTGATTTGGCTGAATCTAGAAATCTGTTCATTTCTTTTAGAATTCTTTTAGATTTTTCAACTTAATTCAGTACAGGGTTGTTTATTTTTAAATAAAATCATTCTCTTACAATCTAAATTTCTTTTATGTTCATTTTAATGTTTTTCTGTCTGTTTCTGATTCCATTAACTTGGGTCCCCTTTTTCTCTCTTTTAGTTAGTTGGGGCAATGATCTACCTATCTTGTTTATCTTCTCAAAGATTGATTATTTCTTTGTATTGTTTGCTTAGATCCTGTATCATTAATTTCTGCTCTTATTTTTGTTATTTTTTTATCACTGACTGGGCTTCAATTTATTAACTTCTTGCTTTTCCAAATTCTTGGGTTTCCTCCTTCAAAGGACCATTTATTTGTGTCCTTTCTGATAATTTAGCATAAGCGGTTAGCATTTTAAGCTCCCTTGTAGGGCAGCAATCAGTGTTAGGATGGCTTTCAGTGTGTTACAGATGTTTGGCTGTGTTATATTCTTATTTTTACCTTGGTCCAGAACGTTTTTTTTTTCTTTCTTGATTTCTTCTTTAGCCCATTCATCATCCAGGAATGATTTGCTCACTTCAATTAATTTGTGTGTCTACTAAAAATTTATTTGTTGTCGAGTTCAAGTTTCATAGCAAGTAAGAACACATGAAGTTATCTAAATCTTTTTAAAATTTAAAGATGCACTTTGTATCCCAGTATGTAATTTATTTTAGAGAATCTTCAGTGTGCTGATTAGTACAGTATTAGTACTGGTGTTTGGGTGGAATGTATTGTCAAAATCTGTTAAGTACATTTGGACTCTCTCTCTCTCTCTCTCTCTCTCTCTCTCTCTCTCTCTCTCTCTCTCTCTCTCTCTCTCTCCCTCTCCCTCTCTCTCTCTTTCCCTCATTCTTTCTTTTTTTTTTTTGCTTAGATACCCAGTCTATTGATAAAAGTAGGATATTTAAATCACTTACCAACAATGGATTGATTATTAGAGTCAAGACTTCACTTTTTGTGTCTTTCAATCTAGTAATTCATTTTTTTATTAATATTCAGTGCATTAGAGCTTGGTGCAAATATGCTTAGGATAGTAATGCATTTTAATTTAGTATTTTATTGATTAAAATAATGTATTCTTCTTTGTCTCTTCTGATTAATTTTGTTTGGAATTCTATTCTATCAAATATTAGTACAGTGAAGCCAGATTGCTCCTTAACCCCACTTGAATGTAGTACTCTTGTCCATCTTTTGACACTTAGACAGTGCTTGTCTTTAAAATTATGATATGTTCCTGAGCCATTCAGTCAGTTGTGTCTTTCATTGGAGAAATGAGCCCATTAGTATTTAAGTGTATTATTGAAATGTGTGTGTTAATTGTAATTACTGTGTTGTTGGTTATTTGGTGTGAGTGTGAGTGTGTGTGTGTGTGTGTGTGTGTGTGTGTGTGTGTGTGTGTGTGTAGGTGTGGTATGTGTACTTAGTTTTACTCTGATTCTTATCTCTTTTCATTGTTTCCTGGCCATACTCATTTCTGTTGCGAACATGAAATATTGCTTCCTGTATTGTCTAACTGGAGTTTAGTTTGTTGGATTTATATTTTTCTCTAACAGTTTATATCATGGAAAGTTTTCTCTTTCTCCTTCAACTATGGCAAATAGTTTTTCTGGGTATATTAGTCTGGGATGGATCGAAGATCTTTCATAACTTAGAAAGCATTGTTCCAGCTTTTAAGGTTTCCATTGAGAAATTAGCTTTATTTTATAAAAGCTAAAAGAAATTAGAAATATATATATGGGTGTGTGTGTATACATATATATATATTATTTTATGTGCTATGCACACTTAATATTTTAACTATAATATGCCATGGAGATTTTTATTCTTGTGTTGTCAATTTAGGGTTCTATCTAACTGTGGCATCTGTATGGTCTTTCCTTAGTTTTGGATTTTTTTTCTATGATGATTGTTGAAGACCTGGTCTGTGCCTTTGACCTGGGATTCATCTCCCTCATCTATGCTTATAAAATTAAGGTATGATGTTTTTATGTGTTCTCACAGCTTGTGAAGCCTGATTTCTTATATCACCCAGGACCATTTGCCCAAGACTGGTACAATGGGCTGGTCTCTGCCCTCATAAATTACTACTTAAGAAAATGCTCTACTGGCCTGTCTACAGCTTGATATTACAGAGTCATATTCTCAACTGAATTTCCCTTCTTTCTGATTATTCTAGCTTATGTCATGCTAACATAAAGTTAACTAGCACACCTGGGTGGTGTGTGTGTGTGTGTATGTGTGTGTGTGTGTGTGTGTGTGTGTGTGCGTGTGTCCATGTGAAGTTGACTTTTTAAATATCTGTAAAGAATCCTGTTGGTATTTTGATGGGGATTGCATTGAATCTATAGATTTCTTTTGGTAGAATGGCTATTTTCACAACATTAATCCTACTGAACCATAAACATGGGAGAGCTTTCCTTTTTTAGTGTCTTAAAGTTTTTATTATACGAGTATTCCACTTGCTCAGTTATGGTTATCTTAATTTATTTTTGAGACTATTTTGTAAAAGGTAAAGTTTCCCTTATTTCTTTCATAGAATGTTCATTATTTAAATATAGAAAGGCTAGCAATTGTTTTGTTAAGTGACCATATTATTGATATATAATGAGTGCAGTTCCCTGACATACACAGAAGACACTATTTAATGGCAAATGTCCTGATCTTCTAGATCTTATATTCTGCCTGGCCTTCTTATGCAATATTCCCCAAGCCTTAGGTGTAAGGATTATATTATAAATGTGTCGATTGTGGATGGGCACCACATGGTCAGTTTTTTCTGCATTTTGATAATGTGTGGATTTCTGTGATGATCTTTGTATGCTACAAAAAGAAGATACTTTGGTAAACAGTTAGACCTTCACTTATATAGAAGTAGATAGAAAGCTAAGTACTCAGAAATTGCATTATACTGTAATTAAATCAGTAATTATACTGATTTACAAATATGCAATGGAAGGTTCATTTCTAGGATCTATGACTTAACCAGCTACAAGTCATTAGCTTAGCTTATAGTATTAGAAATAAATTCCTGCTTGTTGAGTGGGCCTTAAGTCCATTTAAGTGACTATTGGCTGTATCAAGATACATGAACCACTTTTGCATCTTCGGGAATATCTTATCATGCTGGTTGTTGTTGTAATTCAAAATCTTTACTAATATGTAGAACTTTTAATAGTTTTTTTTTCATTTGGATGCTGTGAGAACCAGTCCTTAGGGACGATGCTTTCCAGGACAGTACTAGTTCCATTTCCCTATTTTCTGTGTCTGAAGAATGTGATTGTTGCAGTAAATATTAAAAAGGAATCTCTTATTTCTTTATCGGCCTGCAGTCTCACTCCGAGGGCGCTGCTTCCAGTATGGAGCCATTGCACAGATTCTGTCACTTTGTCCAAGTCTCCCCCAATCTCACTCCACCTGCTCGACTGCTTCCAACCCAGGTGAAATTACCTCCCTACCCAGCACAAACATGACTCTCAGGTCCAATGGCTTTTCATACAGTTTTATATATCAAACTCTCAATCTACAAACCCTTTACACAGTAAGATTACATCAAATAGACAAAGATACAAACTTCCCTTCTATATGAGATAAAAGACCTATAAAAGCTTTAAAATGTTCATAGCTACCTAACACCAACTAAGGCCACTTGGATCCAGTTCATCCTTTCTGATGTCCATCTTGGTGCTTTCTCTCTTGGTCCTTCTCCTTTGCTCCCCCTTCCCCTCACTTCTGACCCACTCTCTCTTTCTGCCTTCCCCTGCCCAATCCCCGACTCTCACCTTTATTTTACTAAGTAAAATGGGAAGGTTCAGATGCAGTCACCTGTGTACGTGTAACTAGGCATCCCTTCTTGGGGAAGTGGAATTAATTTCAAACTACAAATGGCTGCAGAACCATCTACATGTGGTATGTTTTGCAACAAAGTTCTAAAAAAAGCAACAAAAGAAATACAAGCCAAAGTTCTTAAAACTGGTAGGATTTATCAAGCACTTCTTATGAGCTTGTCTCTGTGATAAGCCATGTTGCATAAAACCTCCATCAATGCTCATTTCACCTGATGTTCACGGCTGCATTTCAGATGAGAACTCTGATAAAAACTCAAGGTTTATCAGAAAAAAAAAAAAAACTTTTCCATGTTCAGTCATTTGGAAAGTGGGAGAGACCAGGTTTTTTCTTTCCTCCTGGCTCCTTCCTTTAGTCCCAACCAACCTCAAATTGCTTTTTACCTTTCTCATAAATATCAATCAAATCAATACTCTGTAAAGATTTTAAGGGTTCTTACTGACTGACTCTAAGACACCTCAGTGGAGACATTTTGTCAGTTGTCTGAAACATGCATTCAGAGTTTTTGTCTAATCAGGTCCTGACTGGGTTTAGAAAACAATAAAAATCCATTGAAGGTAAAATGTCTGTTAGCAGGAAGTTTGAAGAACATGGGAGAATGCCCAAGAAACAAAATTAATCATTCTGATTATACCTGAATGTTTGCCATTGCAAAATAGAACTAGAGAATAAATAAGCTTATTTTCATGTAACGTGGAAAGAGAAATCTTAGGCATGATGGTGGATACCTTTGATGCCAGCACTTGGGAAGGAGAGGCAGGCAGATGTATTGAGGTTTTAGTCAGCCTGATGTACACAAAATGTTCAAGGACAGCCAAAGCTACACAGTGTGACCTTGTCTCAAAAACTAAAGAAGAAAAAAAAAAAAAAGAAAGGAGACTTTTTAAAAATATATATCATCCATTAGAGGAGTTTCTGAACAATGGGGAATTTTGGAAATTAATTTTAAAGTTGATATTTTAATGCCTGTTCACTGTTATGCAATTTTCCAAGGCTAATTTTTAAGTATCTGGCTTTCCAATTGTCAGACATAGTATTAATGCACACAATAATATTAGTGCTAACAAAATTAGACAAATGCTCCTTGAGTCTTTTGTTATTATAAGGTTAAGAATGATGAGGTCCAGGAGCAGGTTAAATCTGACATTTGCCCTCAGTTTATGTAGAGTCAAGTTGGAATAAAACAAAACAAAATTTAGAAACAAATGCTCTGCTGGACATTTTGATGGATAATCATCTTTGCATCTCTTGTAGCTGCCTCTCAAGGGCTTGGTAAAATACATGTGGGCAAGAATTGCCATCTGTATTTAGTAGCTAGATTCTTAATTCTAATTAGAAAGTTGAGTAAACACAGCAAAACTACAGCATGTTTTTCTCCATCTTTTTCCTCTCAGTTTATGTAGGTATCGTCTTATCAAGCTGCAACATGATAGGACATAGAATTTTGTTTTCTTCACAATTATGAGTTTTAAAGAAGTTATAATAAAATGACATTATAGAAATGATACTATGTATTCAGTTGCCTGTCATTCTATGAATCATCTTGCAATTTTGTTCAAATTGTCCCTGAATAACTTGCTTTTATGAATTCATTTACGTTATAGTGTACATGTTTAAGAATGGCTGGATTTCTTTTATCTGATTTTATTTTTCTTAAGCTTCAAATCTGATCACTTTCTTTTTGCATTATGTGTTTGTCATGCTTGGCAGTTAATCCCATGTCTGGCCATTTCTAAGCTTCTGTAATTCCTTTGAGGGTTCCAGAAGGTCAATGTGTGGCCTGACCTCCTGCTAGGTGAACTGCTCTCTTCTCTCTCCAGATATTTTCTTGTTGAAAGTTTTATTGCCAAATTCTGTATACAAGTTGTAAGTGAGAAGCATCAAATATTATTCAATGATAGAATTTGGAGGTTTTCTAACTGGAGAACATGTGAGGAAGATGCACCTGGGTCCTGCCAGTGTTTCTCCTGGCACATCTGCCCTGGGAGGCTCTTTGCACTTCAGCCATCTGTGCTTCCATAAACAAACTTCAGTGGTTTTCTCTCCTGATCCAAATTCTAGCAGCTGGATTCTGTTTTTAGTTCCTTTGATGTTCTGACACCAGTAGCCGTGTGTTCTTGAATTTCTGTATGTCCTTCAACTCTTGGGGATTGTATCAGAATGTTAGGTCAGTGGTCCACAGAAGTTTCCAATGTGGGTATTCTGCAAGGCTTGTGCTAAAGTATGCCCACAGAGCATCCTGAGAAAATAAAATGGTGTTTGAAGTCCTCTGTCCAACTTCAAGTGTTTCTGTTGCTTCTCATAAAATAGGAATGTCTCCCCTTTACATAATTTTTCTCACCTGTTGAGAATATCCCTTCATGTTCCAACACTCAAGTACCCATTAAGGCTGCCCTTTCAACATTATGGGATTAATTTCAGAGTGTTTCATGAATAAATATTATTTTATTAGGGGTTGTAGATGTAGTGTTACTTAGTGAATGTCTAAATACATATAGTTACTCCATATATGTATATATTTTTGTTAAAATTATGTAAACAATTATGCCTTATGTTGATATATTATTATGTAACATACCTCTAAATTACAATTTTGCTTTACAATAATCCATAAGTTTTAGTATCATTAATTCAGAATATATTACAATTGATATTCATAATTTATTATGGGAAAAGAATTCTGTAATGAAAGCCAATAAAGTTACTTTCGATTAAAGCAAAGGAAAATGACAAAGGCCCAGAAGACAGCTCAGTGGGTAACAATGTTTGCCGAGTAAGCAGGAGAACTTGAACTCTATTAGCAACATCCATGTAAAATATCAGGCACCTGTATTTCCGGTGCTAAACATACAGAGACAAGAGGATATTTGGAACTTGCTCACCCATCAGTCCACCAAAAGTGATAAGCTCCATGTTTAGTCAAAGACCGTATCTTAAAGGGATAAATGAGTTTTCAAAAGAATAAATGTTTAAGATGGAAAGCAAGCTTTGTGAGAATAAGAAGAAATCGTATAATTGCCTTTCAGAGATATTTGTAAGCAACCAGAAACCTGACAGTTGAAACTAAAGCTGAAGAGTGAAAGAAAATATTCGGATCAGATAAAAATAAAAATTATCAGATAACCATGAAACCAAAAAGTAAGTCCTTGAAAATTACACATTTTACTATTTTCTCAATGAAAGTTCAGCAGTTCTTTTTATTGATAAGTATCATAAGTTTTGTAGAATGCTGTAACAATGAGACTAGCTATCATCTCTGATTTCTTCCTGTTATAAATTTGTATATCATGTAGGACTACACCATTACACTGAGAAAACAATGTTTCTGAGTTTAATAAGAGTAAAATAAACTAGTTTCCTTGTAGAAACAACCATTTGAAATCAACATTATTAATGAATTTTATCAACATTGTTCAGTATCTAAAATTTCACCCCAGGAGCCATTTCTATTGGCTAAAATCTCTCTTGTTCCTCACTGCAACCATAAGTGTGTCATGGTCAGCCCTGTGGGAATGGACAAAGAAAGTTACCAGTATTAGATTAATGCCCACAGTAGTGTTATAATATCACTTAATGGCTAAGGTTTAAAACCTCCCCATGTGCTACCTGGCTTCTTGCATGGCATAGAGTGCCTAAAGGCTACTAATTCCTTCTCCTCCTAAATGCACAGGCTGGAATGTACAGCTTCTAAGTTCCTTTGCAACATTATTCCATCATAATTTCTACAGTAAAGGTATCATTTCATATAATGAACATTTGCCAAGTACTCTGTTAACCCCACACAGAAGTCAAAACAAAATGGGAGGATAATGTGAATGATCAGGTAAGTCTGATAAGTGTAGCAGAGGAAATGCACTGGTTTCTACCCAATGGACAGTAAGGACAGCAAAGGAACCAAAGGTCTCTCTGGACATGGGGTATTTCTCTTTTGTAATATCAGGTGCAAATTAAGTACAGAATGGAAGGTGTGAAAGAAAAACAAAATGGAAGAGAAAGAATAACACATGTGGTAGATGGGATGTAGATGGGGTAGATGGTGCTGGGGAGAACATTCAGACAAGGCAAAAGGCTGTGCTCAGTGTTTGGAGATGAAAGCCATGGAACCACCAGCAGATGGAAAGACTTGAAGCTGTTTTATTTCTGTGGGAACAGTGCTTTAGATGAATTTTTAGTGAGCCATGAGTGGCCAAATATCATCAACTGTGATTCCCAGAGTTCCTACTGGAAGAGGCAACTAAAGTAGAGAACAGAAATAGAGTGGGAGATTTGCGTATGTCCACTCTGATCTGTGAACTTCAAGGGGGATAATATTCAGCTAGCCATCAGATTCGTGGAGATCAGATTCGAAGCTGAGGCTGGAAATCTTTAGGATCATCAGAAAGTAGAAACATGATAGTCATATAATGGGAATATGAATAGTAAGACGAAGTATAAGCCAACTGGTTGACCTGATAGTTTTCATTTAGAGAAGTCTGCTCTTGTTGGCCTCTTTTGATTGACATTACATGCCAGGTAGTCTAGCTATTAATGATCAGATTTTAAGGGTAAAATCATTCTGATTTTTTGGCTTTCTCATATATACATTTCTAAATGCCACAGAAGTATTTCTGTATCAAAGAACAACCTCTGATTGGAGGCATATTTATGTAATACACATTTTTATTCAGGTGAAAATTTTTCTTTCTGAAAGTCAGTTAAAGGGACATCACATTCTACTATTTTGTTTTACTCTAATTTATCTTGGCTTCTAGCCTACAGGCTCTAGTGGTAGGGAATTCAACCTGGGTTCTGCTCCTCTGAAAGCTCTTTCTTCTTTCATGAGTTTTGATTGCTTTAGATTTTTGCTTAAAGTCACGAACACACTAATGACTCAAAGAACAGACTTTGAAGATTTGGATCTCCAACCTGACGTTTGCTGCTTCCCCATTCAGAAACCGTGTAGTAGTGTCTCTGAGGCACAATTCCAAGGTGTCTTGTTTAAGATATAAATGTTATTCTTAGAAGATAAACTCTTTTATCAATCTTTTTTTTATATCTAGAGAACCACAGCATTCACCACTGCCTACTCAGTCAGGCTAGCTGGTGTCTTAAGTAGTGTGTTTATGTGTTGGAACAATGAAATGTTTTCACACTCCAGGACTTTGGCATCCTATTCTCTGTGCATGCTTCTTACTTAGAACAAGGTTTTCCTTTGGGAAACTTGAGGTCAGGGGTAGGAAGTTTAAAAGTCAACTGCTGTGCTCCTTCATTTTCAGTGTTGCTTTAGTGAAGGCACAGAAATACTTCTTTTGGGTAAGCTAAGACTGCATGTGTTTTTCTCCTCTCCTCCCCAAATTTGAGCCTTATTCTATACTTTCACAAGATATTTAATGCCTACTGTGTATTCTTTCAAACTTAGTCTTGTCACGTTCAAGGCATTTCTCACATTTATCTTCCCAGAGTTTGCATACATCTTTGTAAACAGTTTCTTAACAGGGTCACAGCTGTAACTAGTTTCTTGAACAGTCTGAACTCAGTGGGAGTGAATACGAAAGCATTCTGTTTTCCCCAGTCACAGACTGAAACTCTGCTCAAATAAATCCTTTTTTCTTGTATCTTAACAACATCTTGGATAGATTAAAATCCTCTTCACTTTTGATTTTTTAAAGGGAATCCATTTTGAGACTGTAATCTATCTAATGAAATCCTGAGCTCCTTTCCTCCCCAGTGAATCTGGAATGAGCAATGAGTGTGATCTGCTCTTTTATTGATTTTATTCCCACATAGGCACCTGAGACAGCAATTCCACAGGGAGAACTCTGCATCTCTTACTATATTGTTGCTGCAGTGAAATAGGCATGTACAGGAGAGGGAAAACACTTTCTATGGTCAATTGTTACTTTTTCAGTAACATTGTTTTGCAGATCTTGCAGCTCTGGTGATGTAGAGGGGCAGATGTGTGCTCAAGAGGGCCCTCTGGTTCTCTTCAGTTCCATATTCTCTGACATGACTGATCTGCCTAGAGCTCCAACTTTTCCAAATGTTTACAGAATTCCATTGGTCAACAGTTCATCTTCCTGCATTCTAAGTCTGTTCATGTATTCAGATTGTGTACTGCTCTCACTGTATGTGACTTGATTTAGGATGTAAGTATGGTACTTGGTGCCTCTTCATGTCAGGTGCCATGCCCTACTAGCTTTTTGAGATTTAGAAAGAATTCTACTAAAAATTAACTGTGCAGTGAATCATGATAGGAGACTTTATGTGGAAGCTACAACCATAAAGTCTTAGTGAAACATTGTTGCTCACTTTATGCATCTAAAACAGCTCATTATTTATAATGAGTCTGCCCATTACAGTGAGAAGCAAGGACAGTGGAGGAGCCATCCTGTCACATGGTTTCATAGTGATGTAGAGACAAACAAAGGCATGTGGAAAAATAATTTCTCTAAACTTTTATCTAAGGTGGTGTAGTCACCAGTATTGCTTGTGTTTCTTGGCCCAAATGTCATATTTATCCAGTTGCTCTCAAATGGATTGAAGACATATGATTCCTACATGTATTTTGAAGGAGAATGGGATTACTTATGAGCATTTCCACAGCAAACCTAGCCCATTCTAAAACCCAAATATTTGTTTTCTTCTTTTCTAAAGTTCTATGTGGTCTGCCTAGGTAATTTCAAATCCATGATCTCTCAGAGAAGCTCCAGAATCATGTGTTCATATCTGAGCATGGCTCTTCTTGGACAGCAAGTCTCCTAACATAAAAGACAAATGGTCTACCTCCTATGCACCAGCATAGTGGTGAAAGGAGAATGAGATCACCAAAAATAAGTGCCTGCATTTAGAAAGGAGATAGGGTGTGAAACACAAACCAACTGCACAGTGGTTCTGAAATCCAGACAAGCTTCTCTAACACACTGATTTGGATCCAATACTTCTCACTGGAAGGCTCTGTCCAGTGATACTTGGGCACTTGTATCTGTTCCTGTAGATTAGTTCCATTTATTGCCTTTCAATGTGATCTAAAGCAGAAACTGGAAAACTGGTCTATTTCTGAGTGCTAAGCAATTTAACCATCTTCACAGCAAGGAAAGTCAGAGTTCTTTCCACTCGGAGCCATTGACATTTTCAGTTCAGGTATGCACTCGTGTAAGCAATCATCTTTAAAAAAAAAAAAAAGTAGCAAGACATACTGTCTCCCATACTACATTCAGTTCTTTAGCTCAAGAACCACACATATTTCATTTTTAGACATACTAATTAAATCACTACGATTGACTTGTATTAGTTAGGGGCTGGCCAGGCTTTTGTCTCTCCTAAACCTCTGTTTATAAGTGGAAAGACATAAATAGGTATTAAGGCTTTAATTGCACTCTGCCCTATTCTCTTTTAATTCAATTGGAACTATTAAATTTGGGGTTGAAAATTATACTCTTCATTTTATCCTTGTTGAGTTAAAATTGGCCTCTTCCATTGTAGAGAATCTTTGGTCTTTTTCAAGATGAGAAAAAGAGAAGTTAGTGGAATTTTGAAGTGAAAAGTTAGCTATTTTATTTTATTTGCTTTTATATCTGGCTGAATCTAGACATTTTCCCCAAACTCATCTTTCTCATAATAGTTTATAAATTAAACAGTTAAGAACCATGGTAACATGTACTTTATGCTCATTGTAACTAGTAAGATTTTAATGCATACTATCAAACCTTTAACAAAATCAAGTACTGACAAAAATGTATTTGCATACTTTAATGCATAAATGCTTAAAATCTGTACATTTATCTTTGTTTTTTAAAATAAAGTTGTAAAAAGAAAAAAAGAACCATGGTAACTTTACTTTCTTATTTTGTGCATGAAAACTAAAGATTCTTTATTATCTTCCTTCCAAGTCATTTTAGGCAACAGTTTTCCAAAATGTCATTGGTTCTCAGCATCAATCATAATGTTCCTAGTTTTTCTTTTGAATTGGCAGGGCTTGTGAGTAGCACACTAGTTACAGAGACTAATTTGGCCTTACCTAACTTCAACTGAATTTGGAAGCCTTATCCTACCAGATGCTTGGAAAGTCCACTGGAATGTTGGTAATAATCTTAATGAATATCATCATCACTGCAACAAAATAGTAATTAGTTCTAGCTTTTATATTTTAATTTGTTCATTTGTGGTACAGATGTGGAATAGACAACATTCTAAGAAATCTTGACATTTTTTTTCAAGTCTGCCTTTTTTGTAATCTCAGTCCACGTAATAGCAATTCTTTTTGCCCAGTTGTTGGATAAAATATTGCACAATAATCAGTGCTCCTTTTCCTCATCATACACATATAGCTGACCCCACTGACTTTATTTTCAAATATACTCAGTCTGTCTAGTCCTTCTTTCTGCCTTCATCTCTATTACCCAGGTCTGAGGTTGGAGAGAAGACCAGTTTTTTTGCTATAAAAAAAGAATTTTAGAAGGGGAGAGTATTAAAGGCTCTGGATCACACAGGGAAGAACCCTGGAAGGCAATTAATGTATTAAAATAAGATCTATACAGACATAGCTTCTATTGTTGTTTCTTAATTCTATGCAACTATTCTAGGCAGATTTGTCATTATAGATTTAAATTTTATTCCTTCTTATTCCTTTGTAGTACAGCCTTTATTAACTAACCAATTAAATGTATCACGAAGGGCATGAAGTATCTCTTAGCTTGGTTTGGCTTTGTGTTTCCTTCACAGTAATCACCAGCACTTACCATATTGTACATATTGATTTCAAAGGCTTCAGTAGAATGTTAAACTAAGAAAACAAGTCAGGCTGACTTTCTTCCCTTTCTCTTTCCCACTGCCTCCTCAATTATACTTATTTAAAAACAGTTCACTTTGATGTATCTCCGGGGCTGAAAATGGAAGCACAGCAATTAGCACAGTGGGAGCACTCAAAATAGAGAGAGAGAGAGAGAGAGAGAGAGAGAGAGAGAGAGAGAGAGAGAGAGGCTGAACTATAAGAAAAACTGTTCAAGAGGAAAATTTTATATGACAAAGATGGTATTTCATACTTTTAAAAGATAAATCATTGTACATGTGTGTGTTCAATTCATGGTGTGTATATGTGTGTGTGTGTGTGTCTGTGTGTCTCTGTGTGTGTGTTTATATGCCATGATACTTCTGTAAAGTCTGAAGATACTTTAATAAAGTCATTTTATCTTAACATTCTGAGGATCAAATTGAGGTGACCAAGTTTGTAGCTTTACCTACTAAGCCATTTCATATCAGCCCACATTTTATATTTTACCTCAGAAAAGAAAAATATTTTTTACACCTAAGTACAAAAATAATAGAAAACTCAAGTTTAAATGTTCAATTATTTGTAAAGTTGAAAACTGAATTTTATTCCAGATATATTTTATACATGTAAATCTTCAAAACTATTATACAAACAATAAAATAAATAATTGGGACATGAAGAATTTCTGAACATGATATAAAATTTCATAAAGGAGACCACAGTTGCCCTGATATTCAAACCACATAAAGGTCTGTCAAGAACAAAGAGAACAAGTTTTTATGAAGAATTTATACTCACATAGCAATTTGGGCTTGTGTTCTAGACCTTAAGGTCAGCTTTGAAAGACAAGCATCACTGACCACTGTCCCCCAAAACTTTCTCTATTCTTCCTTCTTGTCCTCATGAAAACCCTGTCCTCTCTAACAAGGACAACAGAGAATTATGAACCAATTTTTCTAATGAACATAGATGCAAAATTACTGAATAAAATACTTGCAAATTGAATCCAAAAGCACATCAAAAAGATCATCTATCATGATCAAGTAGACTCCATCCCAGGGATGGTTCAATAGATGAAAATCAATAAATGTAATTCACTGTATAAAGAAACTGAAAGAAAAAAAAACTGAATGATCATTTCATTAGATGCAGAAAAGGTCTTTGACAAAATCTAACACCCTATCATGATAAAAGCCCTAAATAGATTAGGAAATCATGAAACATACCTAACCATAAGAAAGGCAATTTAAAGTAAGCCCATAACCAACATCAACTCAAATGTACAGAAACTCAAAACAATTCCATTAGAATCAGGAACAAGACAAGGTTTCCCACTCCCTCACTACCTGTTCAATTGTGCTTGAAGTATTAGCTAGAGCAATAAGACACCTGAAAGAGATCAAAATATGATCTTCAATGGAAAAAGACAAATTATCTTGCTTGCAGATGAAATGATATTCTGCATAAGTATCCTTTAAAATTCCATCAGGGAACTCCTACAGTTGATCCATTTTCAGGAGAGTCAGAAGATATAAAAGTAATTTACAAAAATCAGTAGTGCTATTATATAAAAAGACAAATGGTCTAAGGAGAAAATCATGAAAAATGAGAAAGAATTTTAAATAATGTCTTCCTGCCTAGAATTTATGCAAGCTACTATATACTTTTTAAAACATGAATGGTAAACAAATGTCCCATAGAACATGGAAATGGAACATAAGACAATGTTCTTAAGTCATGAGACAGTCACATGATTAATTTAATTGTTATGTGACATGAACAACTCTCCCAAATCAACCTTTCAAGAGGAAACAAAAGCAAAGCTTAGTAAAAGGATAGAAATAGTTTGCCAGACCTATGAAAAAAATTCTGCTAATGCCATGAAAACGTTGCAATTTGGTCAGGTGAATCAACACAGTTTTGTAACTATGATATTAGCAGATAAAATTCTCAGGCGTTTGAAAAGTGGAAACAAGTTACAGTAGAAGAAAAAAAAAGTCAACACTGGATTAGAAGAAAATCTATCACTAGGTATAAAAGCAAACAAAATTATACCATGAGTTTGTTAAACAGTTCCTGCTGATATTTTCTTTTTCAGAAATGTTTTCAAATACTCTGCATTTCTGGAGGACATGACAATATCATTGCTCTGGCCAGTTTCCCCAGCAGTTGGATGTCCCAAGATTTTGGACGTTTAGCAGCAAAACCAATGAATAAAATTTGCTTCCTTCCTCATTGAGAGGAAAAGCTTGTTCTCTTCGGTCTTGACAGGTATGCACAGTGTAGCAATTATCAGGATAGAGTGATACTAGAAGTCATAACCGTAATAGCATCGGCTCATCCGGTGCTGGGATCCCAGAAAGGAACCACAGATTTTCCATGGCACTGGGCTATGGAACCCACTTTCTACTTCCAATGTGCTCTAGCAATAGCTGTTTGCTGGTAGTTTCCCAGACAGATTTATCTTACCATTAGCAGCTTTGGAGCTGCAAGCACTGACCAGAAGAAATGGCAACTAGTTAACTTATTTTGTCCACTTTATGTTAATCTAGGATGTCCTCTTTGAGATCCAGAAAAAAGGATAGTTAGAGCTGCCAGACAGGCTGCTTAGCTTTTTGGCACCCAATTTTGAGTCTCTAACCCCTTCTTCCTCCCTTCCTCACTGTCCCTTTGTAATTTCCCCAGGGCTTCTCACAGAGCTCTCATGCTCCTCCCAGTCTGGCCATGTTTTCCCCAGGCACTAGCATTGAAGGACTTTCTGTCAGGGAGGACAAGAAGGAAGAATAAAGACAGAACAAGTTTTGAGGACCGTGGCCAATAATACTGCCTCTCAAATCTGGCCTTAAGGTCCAGAAAAAGCACAAATTACTAGGAGGAAGGCGTAAATCACTCACTGTTGTACAAGCCTTGCTCTATGCTTTCAACAGTTTGTAAGGTCAACAGAACCACATCTATCTGGTCTGAGTTTATAGTGCTGCTCCAGATACAGACTGTAGAGGTAGAGGCAGCAGTGTTTGGGAAAACTGAAAGTCAACTGGTACAGGTGGGTTTTTCTGTTTGTTTGTTTGCATGTTTGATTGATTGATTGATGGATGGATGGATGGATGGATGGATGGATGGATGGATGGATGGATTGATTTTAGTTTGGGTTTTGAAAAAGGAAGCCATGCCTGTACATAAAAAGTCCTTTGCAGTCTGCTTCCATTTCTTCTGCTTGAACAGGTCTCTGGTTCATGGGCTTCATTCATGAGATCCATTTCTGGTTGCAGTTATCCTGGGTCCTGCTGCTCTGTAGTTTTTTTCTGTCTCTGACAATAATGATCCATAAATACACTGTGATGCAAAGAGAATTAAGACAAATTTGGCTCAGTGGGATCTTTGTGACATCTCAGATTCCTTTCTTCAAACTGAAAGGTTGGTGTCTCCCCACACAAGTATTTTATAAGACTTGCAGGGTGATTCATATTTTTTAAAAAAGTTAAACATTTACTAATTAGTGTCTAAATGAGGTTCTTGAATTGCAGAATGGTTTTTCTTTGGCTTTCTTACAGTAAAATAGCTTTAAAGATTTATGATATGAAAGGATACCAATGTTCCTAGGTTTAAATGTGTTGAAAATCTTGAATCTTGAATCATGGGAATGGGAAGTATTTACTAGTGACCTGGCTGTGTTACAAGTGATTTTTAGGGCACTGAGCCTGGGAGTCCTTAGCACTGTTCAGAACTTTCCATGACGTTTCCATTGCTAATGTAACCTCTGATGTTCATGGAACATCAACAGTGAAAAAAGAGTCATGGTTCTGGCATCTTAATGAGCTTCTGAAAAGAGGGAGGAAAACAATGTGTCTATCAGGATGGGCTCTCTCCCTCCTGTCTCTTCAGTTTCCTGCTGTATCCTGGCTAGTTTTATGACAACTTGACACAATTTCCACTGAGAGGAAGGACCCTCAAGAGAGAAAGGGCCACCTTAAGATCAGGCTGTAAGCAAGCCTGGAGGCAAATCTCTTAATTAGTAATTGATGGAGGAGATTCCAGTCTATTTTGGGTTGTGCCATGCCTGGGCTGGTAGTACTCAGCTCAATAAGAAAGCAAGCAGAGCAAGACATGAGGAGCAAGTCAATAAGCAGCATTACTCCATGGCCTCTACATCAGCTCCTGAGTTCAGATTCTCCCCTTGTTTGAGTTTCTGCCCTACTTTTCTCCCATATTATAGAATGCCTATAAAACAGAAAAGATACAAAGACCTTTTAATTATTGACTTCTATGTGTGATTTGAAGCAATAAGGCTGTAGTTTTCAACATATATATTTGCCCCATGTGATGTATTTGACATTTTCTGGAGGCATTGCTGCTGCAGAACAGAACAGCCTCTAACAGAACAAGAATTAGTTCTCTCACAATGCTGTTATGCTGATATTGTCTTAATTGAGCTCATTATTGCTTAAAACTTAAAACTTTAGGCAAGTAAACATGAAAAGTAAATCAAAGCCATATCATTTTCAGCCATTGCTTCTGCAGTCTATGTAGGAGCCAACACTGTTAAACTATGCAGGATCCTAGGCAGAAAAGTCTACAGATCTGTACCTTAGTATTTTTTCTTTTTCTTCCTCTACTTTCCTATTGTTGAAATCTTTTGAGACTGTAATTTACTTACAACATGTTTCCCTTCTCTTTCCTCCTTCCAAGTCTTTTCAAATAGTCCTCCCTGCTCTGCTTCAAATGTGTGGCTTCTTTTTTCCTATTGTTGTTGTTTGTATATACATGTATACTCCTAAATATAGCCTGTTGAGTCCATATAATATTACTTGTATGTATTTTTTAGAACTGATAGGTTGGCACTGGACAGACAGTTGGTGTGCTCTTCCCTGAGGAAAACCATCTCTCCCACTTCCAGCTTCCCAAAATTCCTATAGTTCTTTGTGTAGGGTTGGGGTTACAGGAGCTTTCCTTCCTCTACTCTGAAAAAATTTGTTACCCTTCCTCCACAAATCTTTCTGTGACTTTCTTTTTAAAAAAATAAAAAAAAAATCTGTCTTCTGCAATAGTGTCTCCTATGAAATACAAACTATGATATAAATAAACACCAGCTGAACCATTGTAATTTCGATTGTTTCTTCACATACAACCATCTTCCCCAGACTGAGAGTCCTTGAGGGGCAGAGTCTGGCTTTATTCTTCTTTGAAAGCCCAAAGCCTGGTTGAGTCTACCTGTGGACTTCTCTGAGAAATGTACTTGAAACAAAGCCCTTCTCAATGAAGGTCTCTGGTGTAGGGGAGCATTTGTGGATTAGCCATTACCTTTCTTGTGCTTAATTTGCCTTGTGGATATTTCGATGACATCTGAGCCTTATTTGGGAACATTTCCTAATTGTAAAGCTCTTTCACACACTACATTACTGTTATACAACCAATATCACGTTTTCCCTTGGTATTACTTTGGTAAAGCAGACTTACTTTCAACAACACAAATTTTATTTTTCTTCCTAACTTTTTTCTTTTCCCAAATATTCTGAAGCAAGACAAAGAATAGCAAAACAAAAAACACCATACATCTTTCTCAATTTTGAAACACATCATGTCTCTCAAAAACTTCCTTTTCATTTTTGAATGTTTCTCTAAATAAAGGCTCTAATGTATCATTTATCGCTTCCTGAAATTTTTGTAGATTCATTTCCCGTCTGCTCTGGTTAAATTGTACATTGGTTGAATGATATCCATAGCCTATAGATTAAACCCACACTAAAAATGACAAGATCCTCCATGGCCTTGTTCTATATTACCTCTCTAGGCCTATCAGTTACCTTTCTTTAATTTCCTTTATCATTATTACTGCCAATATTAATTTGTTCCCAATTTATACCAGGCTTTACCCAATGCTTTCATGTTGTTTCTTTTTCCTGAAATCACCATGTGCATCACCTACTGTTTTTGTCATCAGCTACCACACAGCATCTCTCTCATAAAAAATGTCAGTTTGACTTTCAAGTAAGGATGTTATCTTCTGGATTTCCAGAATGTGTTCCCAGCACATCTTTTTTTCTCCTTTAATTATCAGTGTGTGCTGTCCACCCAATACTGTGAGGCCTTTAAGGACGAAAATCATGCAGTCCATTTTCCAAGTGATGTATTAATCACAGGACCTTAGATAAGAAAGCTGGTGAACACAAAGCTTTCTGATGGCAATTCTTCAGTGAAAACATGTTCAACCAAGCTGAAAGTCCAACTGTTAGGAATACAGCTAGAGCTGGTGTGGTTACAACTTTTTGAGGTTATTCTCTTTGTATTGAAGACATTCAGAAGACACCTCAAGCATGAGGTTGGAAGTCTTTGGATTTTCCTGACCTAATAGAGTCTGCCAATCTGAGTCCATGTTTTAGGCTTTTTCCAATTTTACAAAGACACCATTCAGTTACTCTGCTAAGATGGATGTAGTTTGTCTAAAATAAATAAGTAAATAAACAAAACAAAACAAGAAACACTCTGTCTTTCCAGGACCTAGCTGGGTGAGGCTACCTGATGTTTCCCTCCACATACTATACCCAAACCACTAAATTTAGCTCTGATCTCATATTCAATGACCGAGCTTTGTCTTGCCACCCATGTCTGCACCATAGTCAAACTCTAGGCTTCTGCCAGAATCTTTCCTACCTGTCTCTGAACCATTATACATACACTACATTAAATTCATACACTACATTAAATTTCTTCACTCATACAGATCCTGCACAACATTCACCAGGTTCTAGCCCTGTGAGTTTGCCTCATCTTTTCTTCCACACAGGCTGCCCAACCTAGATCTACCCCCAACACTAGACTTGGACCAAGATATTCATCCATTGTATCAGCCCAGTGTGTGTGTGTGTGTGTGTGTGTGTGTGTGTGTGTGTGTGTGTGATCTCCTGATTTTATTCCACCTAAGCCATTTCCAACTCTAGGCCCAAACCACCTACACATCTTTTCTTCTGCTCCGAGCTACTCTGCCCATATTAAGTACATAACTAACAAAAGATGCCCACCTGCACAATCTCATCATAAAAATACAAAGAAGTAAAGGATGAAACTATTTATCTTCTGTATTCACTAGTCTTGTAGAAATGTCTGCAATGAGAGCTTTGTGATGAGTCCTAGGATGCAAAATTTAAAAGAACAATCACAAAAGAAATGACCAAAGAATAGATTGAGTTTAGAGAAGACAAAAAAACAGTTTAGTGAGATTATGGAGAGAGAACTGAAGGTGAATTAATGTCTAAATGATACAAAACAAATAAAAACAAACAACACAACAACAAAATCAAAAATGGGAACTGACTGAAATCATGAAGACAATCCAGGACTTGCAAATGGAATTGAATAAAGAGATGTGGACACTGATGGGGATTCAAGCTGACATTTTAAAAACCCAACAATTCAACTAGAAAACTCAAGAGAAAGCTTTACAAGTAAAACAAATCAAGCAGAAGTTGAGTATTTTAGACAAATTAGCAAGGGAATTGAAAAATTAAAAACAAACGAACAAAAAAGGAAACAAAAAGATCATAAAGGAAAGGCATGATACCATAGAAGGTGCCATGAAGATACCAAGATATAAAACATTCCTGAAAATAAATGAACTACTAAAGGAATCATCATTCCTGATTTTAAGTTGTACAATAGAGCTGGCATAATGAAAACAACATGTCATGACGTAAAAATAGACACGTTGACCAGTGGAAGAAAATTGAAGACCCAGAAACTCTGGATACCTGAGTTTCTGACAGAAAAAAAAAGCCAAAACTACATAGTAATAAGAAACCAGCATCTTCAGCAATTTGAGTTAGGCAACCTGGATGGTTGCATTTAAAAGAGTGAAAATAGATCTATATCATCCTACACAAACTCAACCCCCAAAAGATCAAGAACTTCGGTGTAAGACTAGATAGTCTCAATGTGATAGAAATGAATGAAGGACTAGTCCTGAAGATACTATCAGAGTTGAGGACTTACTGAATAGAATACAGATAGTGAATAATGGAAAATCATATTTTTAGAATACAGTGTCACTGAATATATCAACTGCATTTTCTATGACCAGGAGTAGTTAGTCAACATACACAGACTCTCTGGGTTTGGTTGTGTGTGTATGTATCTTTTAGATTGTTTTCTTTTGAAATTTTTGTCTTATGAGGGATTTTTGGTTTGGTTTGGGTTGTCTTTAAGTTTGTTTTTTAGTGTGGTTTTGTGATGAGTTTTATTGTTTTTGCTCCTTTTGGGAGAGACACCATGAAATTGTGTGGGTAAGGAGGTAGGAGGATTTGGGGAAAGGAATGATTATAATTAAAAATATTGTATAAATTTTTAACTTAAAAAAAGGAAGAAGGAAGAAAATAAGGAAGACAAAAGAATAGCAAAGAAAGTAAAGGAAAGAAATGAAAAGAAAGGGGTACACCTTCCAGTTCCCACCAATGCCAGTCAGGAACAGAGCCGCAGCACAGGAACTGATACTACACAGCACAGATTGCCATGCAATTTCCCAGGATCACAGGCTCAGAAGAAGAATAGGCTCTAGTCAGAGACAGGGAGGCCAGGTAACAACAGAGACAACCAGATGTCAAGAGGCAAGTGTAAGAACATAAGCAACAGAAACCAATTTGACTTGGCAACATCAGAACCCAGTTCTCCCACCACAGCAAGTATCAACACACTCTTAAAACAAATTTCAGGTCTAAACTCTCATTCCATAAAGATGATACTGGACTTTAAGAAGAATATAAATAACTCCCTTAAAGAAACACAGGAGAATACAAGTAAACAACTGGAAGCCATTAAAGAGGTAATGCATAAATCCCTTTAAAAGTACTGAAAAACACAGTTAAAAAAATAAAGAAATTGAACAAAAGCATCCAGAATCTAAAAATAAAAATAGAGTCACTAAAGAAAACTCAAACAGAGACATTCCTGGAGATGGAAAACCTAGCAAACAGGAGTCACAGATGCAAGCATTACCAACAGAATACAAGAGATAGAAGACAGAATCTCAGAGGCAGAAGATACAATATAAGGCCTCAACACAACAGTAAAGGAAAATTTAAAAAGCAAAAAGCAAAAGTCTCCTATCTGAAAACATTCAAGAAATCCAGAATACAATGAAAAGACTAAACCTGAAAATAATAGGTATAGAGAGAGTGAAGATTTCCAACTCAAAGAGCCAGCAAATATTTTCAACAAAATTATAAAAGAAAAATTTTCTAACCTAAAGAAAGAAATGCCCATAGACACACAGGAAGCCAACAGAACACCAAATAGATGGGACCAGAAAAGAAGTTCCTTTCTTTATATAATAATTAAAACACCAAATGCACTTAAGAAAGAGGGAATATTGAAAGCACTAAGAGAAAATTGTCAAGTAACATATAAAGGAAGACCAATCAGATTTACAGCAGACATCTCAAAAGAGACTATAATAACAACAAGATCTGGAGCAGATGCAACACAGACCATAAGAGAATAAAAAGTATCCCAGGCTACTATACCCAGCAAAACAAACAATTACCATAGGTGGAGAAACCAAAGTATTCCAAGACAAAGCCAAAATTTAACAATGTCTTTCCACTAATCCACCCTACAGAGAATAATAGAAGAAAAAGTCCAACACAAAGAGAAAAACTACACACAAGAAAAAACAAGAAGTTAGTCTTTTCACAACAAAACCAAAAGAAGCGAAACACACAAACATAATTCCACCTATAACAGCAAAAATAACAGGATCATTGATTTTTAAAATATTTCAACCTCAGTGGACTCAATTACCCAATAAAAAGACATAGGCTAACCGGCTGGATACATAAACAGGATCCAGCATTTTACTGCATACAGGAGACACACCTTGGAGTCAAAAACAGATATTCTCTCAAAGTAAAAATTGGGAAAAAAATTTTCCAAGCAAATACTCTCAAGAAACAAACCAGAGTAGCTATTCCAATATCTACCAAAATAGACTTTCAACTAAAGGTTATCAAAAAAGTTAGGGAAGGACACTAGATACTCATCCTAGGTAAAATCCAACAGAATGAACTCTCAATTTTGAACAATTATGCCCCAAATGCAAGGGTACCAACATTTGTAAAAGAAACTTTACTAAACCTCAAAACAGACATTGATCATCACAGAATAATAATAGAACATTTCAACACTCCACTCTCACTAATGGACAGATTCTGGAAACAGAAATTAATCAGAGACACATTGAAACTAAAATAAGTTATGAATGAAATGGATTAACAAATATTAACAGAACATTTCACCCTAAAAAAATAAAGAATATACTTCTTTCTCAGTACCTCATGGTACCTTCTCAAAAATCAACCATATGTTCAGACACAAAACAAAGTAAAACAGATACAAAAACCTTGAATTAGTCCCATGAATTTTACCAGACTACCACAGACTAAGGCTGGTCTTCAATAGCAAAAAAAAAAAAAAAAAAAAAAAAAAAAAAAAAAAAACAGAAATTCCACATGCATATGATGGAAGCTGAACAACTATCTATTCAACAATAGTGCAGTCAACTCACAGATTGTGTGAAGTCCAAGAAAAAAAGAAAACAAAACAAAACAAAAAGTTTTGCTCAATCCTTACCCACCAAGAACACATTGACAAATTCCGGGTTACCCCCTGTATTACATGTACTGTTTGCTCATTATAAAAAAAAAAAAAATCTTTACACACCATGAAAACTTTGACTATTTCCAGGTTACATCTTGTTTTACATGTACTTTATGCTCATTGTAACTAGTAAGAACTTAATCACACTATCAAACCTTTAAAAAAAAAACCAAGTACTGACAAAAATGTATTGTATACTTTTATGCAAAAAATGCTTAAAATCTGTGCATTTATCTTTGTTTTTTTAAATAAAGTTGTAAAAAATAAAAATAAAAAATAAAATTAAAAAAATAGTGCAGTCAAGGAGAAAAGAAATTAAAAACTTAAAGACTTTTTAGAATACAATGAAAATGAAAGCACAATATACCCAAACTTACGGGACACAATGAAAGCAGTACTGAGAGGAAAACTCATAACTCTGAATGCCTCCATAAAGATATTGAAGATATCATACACTAGCAAGATAAGAGCTCATCTGAAATCTCTAGAATAAAAAGAAGCAAATACAACCAAGAGAAGTAGAAGGTGGGAAAAAATCTAACACAGGGCTAAAATCATCCAAGTAGAAAAAGAACTATACAAGGAATCAAAAAAAAAAAAAGAGCTGATTCTTAGGAAAAAATAAACAAGATAGAAAAACCCTTAACCATGCAAACCAGAGGACACAGAGACAGTATCCAAATTGACAAAATCAGGAATAAAAAGGTTACATAACAACAGAAACAGGGAATTAAAAAATAATCAGAACCTACTAAAAATGTTTACACTCAACAAAATTTAAAAACCTAGATGAAATGGATGATTATTTAGACAGATCCCAGGTACCAAAATTAAATCAAAGACAGATAAACTATTTTTAAAAACCTTATAATTCCCAAGAAAATAAAAGCAATCATTAGAAGTCTCTCATCTTAAAAATAAATAAATAAATAAGGCCACGGCCAGATGGTTTTAAAGCAGAATTCTATCATACCTTCAAAGAAAATCTAATACCAATACTCCTCAAATATTCCACAAAATAGAACACTACCTATTTCTTTCTATAAAACCAGTTACACTTATAGGTAAATCACAAAAAAACTCAACAATGAAAGAACACTACAGAACAATTTTCTTTGTGAATATTAATGAAAAACAATAAAATTCTCATAAACCAAATCCAAAAATGCATGTCAATATGATCATCCACCATGATTAAGTAGAGTTCATCCCAGGGAGGCAGAGATGGTTCAATATATGGAAATCTATCAATGTAATCCACTATATAAACAAACAAACAAAAAAAAAACCCCACATGATCATCCCATTAGATGCGGAAAAAACATTAAAAACATTTGACAAAATACAGCACCCATTCATGTGAAAACTGTTAGAGATATCAGGGATTCAAGATGCATACCTAAATATAACAAAAGCAATATATAGCAAATCAATAACCAACATCAAAATGAAAAGAAACTTGAAGCAATCCAATTAAGATAATGGACAAACCAAGGCTACCCACTCTCTCCCAACATATCCAATATAGTACTCCAAGTTTAGCCAAAGCATTTACAATAAAAATAGATCAAAGGAATACAAATTGAAGGGGGTGGTCAAGATAGCATTCTTTGCAGATTATGTGATAGTATACATAAAAGACCCCAAAAATTCTATCAGAGAGCTCTTACACCTGATAAACAACTTCAGCAATGCGGCTAGATATAAAATTAACTGGAAAAATTAGTAGTCATCCTCTACTCAAGGGTAAAAAGACTGAGAAAAAAATTAAGGAATGAAACCATTCACAAATAATATAAATTATCTTGGTGTGACTCTAACCAAGCAAGTAAAAGATCTATATGACAATAACTTTAAGTCTTTGAACAAAGGAATTGAAGAAGATCTCAGAAGATGGAAAGCTCTCCCATGCTCATGGATTGGCAGGATTGATACAGTAAAAATGACCATCATGCCAAAAACAATGTACAAATTCAATGCAATCCCCATCAAAATCCCAATTTAATTCTTCATAGGGTTGAAAAGAGCAACTTGCAAATACATTTGGAATAACAAATAATTCAGTATAGCAAAAAATATTTTCAACGATAAAAGAACTGCTGGGGGAATCATGATTCCCAACCTCAAGCTGAATTACAGAGCAACCATGATTTTAAAAATCAAACAAAACAAAAAACAAAAAATAACCCAAACAAACAAAAAAATCTGTGTTGCATTGATACAAAGACAGGCAGGAATAGAATTAATGGAATAGAATTGAAGACACAGAAATGAACCCACAGATCTATGGTCACATGATCTTTGACAAAGGAGTAAAGACCATCTCCAGTGGGGGAAAAAACAGCATTTTCAACAAATGGTGCTGGTTCAAGTGGCGGTCAGCATGTAGAAGAAAGCAAACTGATCCTTTCTTATCTTCACCCACAAAGCTAAAGTGGATCAAAGACCACCACATAAAACCGGATACATTGAAACTAATAGAACAAAAAGTAGGAAAGGGCCTCGAACACGTATGCACAGTGGAAAATTTCTTGAACAGAACACCAATTGCTTATGCTCTAACATCAAGAATTGACAAATGGGACCTCATAAGATTGCAAAGCTTCTCTAAGGCAAAGAACATTGTCAATAGAATCAAATGCAACCAACAGATTGGGAAAAGATCTTTACCAATCCTACATCTGATAAAGGGCTAATATCCAGTGTATACAAAGAAATTAAAAGGTTAGACCCAATAGAATCAAATAACCCTATTAAAAATGGGGAAAAGAGCTAGACAAAGAATTCTCAGCCAAAGAATATTAAATAGCTGAAAAATACCTAAAGAAACGTTTAACTTCCTTGGTCATTGGGGAAATGCAAATCCAAACAACTCTGAGATTCCACCTCATACCAGTCACAATGACTAAAATCAAAATCTCAGGTGTCAGTAGATGCCAGAGAGGATATGGAGAAAGAGGAACACTCCTCTACTGTTGGTGGGGTTGCAAGCTGGTAAGACAACTCTGGAAATCAGTCTGGTAGTTCCTCAGAAAATTGGATATAGTGGTACCTGAGAGCCCAGCTATACCACTACTTGGCATATACCCAAAAGATGCTCCAACATATAACAGAGACACTATGTTCATAGCAGCCTTGTTTGTAATATCTAGAAGCTGGATAGAACCCAGATGTTCTTCAATAGAGGAATGGACACAAAAAAAAAATGTTGTAAATTTACACAATGGAGTACTACTCAGACACTAAAAACAATAAATTTATGAAAGTCTTAGGCAAATGAATGGGAATAGAAAATGTTATTCTGAGTGAGGTAACCCAATGATAAAAGAACACACATAGTATGCACTCACTGCTAAGTGGATATTAGCCCAAAAGCTTGGATTACCATAGATACAATTAACAGACTACATGAAGCTCAAGAAATTAGAAGTCTGAAGAGGGGATGCTTCAGTTCTTCTTAAAAGCGGGAAGAAATATCAACAGGCAAAAATACAAAAACAAAATGTGAAGCAGAGACTGAAGGTAGGGCCATCCAGAGACTGTGGGGATCCATCCTACATACTGTCACCAAACCCAGACAATAATGTGGATGCCAAGAAGTGCATGCTGTCAGGTCCCTGATATAGCTGTCTCCTGAGAGGATCGACCAGAGCCTGAGAAATATATAGTTGGATTCTCTTAACTAATCATTGGACTGAAAATGGGATCCCCCAATGGAGGAGTTAGAAAAAGGACTGAAAGAACTGAAGGGGTTGCAACCCCACTGGAAGAACAATAATATCAATCAACTAGACCCTCCAGAGCTCCCAGAGACTAAACCACCTACAAAAAGTACACATGGAGGGACCCATGGTTCCAACAACATATGTAGCAGAGGATAGCCTTATCAAGTGTCAATGAGAGGAGAGGTTCTTGGCCCTGTGAACATTCAATACATCAGTTTAGGAGAATGCCAGGAGTGAAGATAGGAGAGAGTGGGTGGGCAGGGAAATATTCTCATTGAGGCAGAGGGAGGGGGATGGGACACGGGGGTGCTAGAGTAGAAAGTGGGAAAGAGGATAACATATGAAATATAAGTAAAGAAAATATGCAATATAAATTAATTAATTAATAAACCTGATACACTGAATCTAATAGAAGTGAGAAAGAGCCCTGAATACTTGGGCACAGGGTAAACTTCCTGAACAGAAGGCCAATGCTTATGATTTAAGAGCAACAGTAGACAAATGGGGCCTCGTAAAATTGAAACACTTCTGTAAAGTGAAGAGCACAGTCAATAGGACAAAGTAGCAGCCCACAGATTGAGAAAAGATATTTAGCAACCATTCATCCAACAGAGAGCTAATATCCAATATATACAAAGAACTCAATAAATTAGATCCAGAAACCAAATAGCCCTATTTAAAAAATAGGGAATAAAGATAAACAGAGAATTCTCAACAGAGGAATTTTAGAGATTCCACCTCATATTGGTCAGAATGGCTAAGATCAAAAATGTAGGTGACAGCAAGTCTGGATGAGGATGTGGAGAAGGAGAAATCCTCCTTAATTGCTGGTGGGACGTCAAGCTAATAAAACCACTTTGAATATCAGCTGGTGGTTCCTAGAAAAATTGGAAATAGTTCTGCTTGAAGTCCCAGCTATACTTCTCCTGGACATATACCCAAAAGATGCTCAGTCATATAAGAAGGAAACATAGTCCACTATATTCATAGCAGCCTTATTTATAATAGCCAGAAGCTGGAAACAATTCAGATGTCCCTCAAGAGAGAAGTTGATACAAAAAAAATGTGGTACATTTACACAATAGAGTACTCTGCATCCATTAAAAAAAAAGACTTCATGAAATTATTAGGCAAATAGATAGAACTAGAAAATATCATCCTGTGTGAGGTAACCCAGACACAAAAGAACCCTTATAGAATGTACTCACTAATAAGTGGATATTAGCCCAAAAGTTCACAATGACCATGGTACATGTATAGACCATATGGAGCATAGAAGGAATAAAGACAGGGGTGTGGGTGCTTCAGTCCTGCATTGAGGAAGGAACAGGATGATTGTGGGAGATGAAAAGAGGACCAGAGAGGAAGAAATGATGGGGCAGAAGTAAGGGTGGCAGTATCAGAAACGGAAGATGTGAGAGAGGTACAGAGGGTCAGGAATTCAAACAAAAACAGGTAGGAGGGAGTGAGGAACTGGGGAGAGCCACTGGAGAGTTCCAGACACAGGAAAACATGAGCTTCTTGGACCCAACAGAATTGACATTTGCCATAATGTGAAGAGAAGAGGGAGATAGAACCTGTGGGAACCACCTTCAGTAGATAAGAACAGCCCCTGATTGGAACATAGATTGAAGGTAGAATCAAGCAGGGACTCCCCTACCTGGGGATACATCATTATTGTCTGCAGACATCAAACCCAACACTGTTGCCATGGTCCAGAGCCGCTTACTGACAGGAACCTAGTGTGGTGGTTCCTTAGGAGGTCAAACCAGCAACTGACCAATGCAGATGTGGATGTTTGAAGTCAACCATCAGACTCAGCTCAGGGAACCTAGTAGGGGAAATGGTAGAAGGACTGGGGGAGCAGAGGGTGATTGCAATCCCATAGGAATAACATTGGATGGCCTGACCACTCTGTTCTTTCAGAGTTTAGACCACCAACCAAGGAGTGTACCCGGAGGGATCCATGGCTCCAGATGCACATGTAGCAGAGGATGGCCTGGCCTGACAGCAATGGAGGGGAAGCCCTTGGTCCCGGGGTGGTTTGCTACCCCAGAGTAGAAGGATGCTGGAGCAGAGAGGGAGGAGAGTGTGGGTGGGCAGAGGAGCACCCTCATTCAGGAAAAGGGGAGGGGGAGGGTGGAGGTGAGATGGGGAGTTGATGGAGGGGAAGTGGGATATCATTTGAGATGTAAACAAATAAAACTGATAATAACAAAATAAAATAAAAAACAAAGTATATGCATGTATGTATGTAAAGAAGGGAAGAAAAGAAGGAAGGAAGAAAGGAAGGAAGGAGTAAAAAAGGAAGGAAGAAGGAAGGAAGGAAGGAAGGAGGAAGGAAGGAAGGAAGGAAGGAAGAAGGAAGGAAGGAAGGAGGAAGGAAGGAAGGAAGGAAGGAAGGAAGGAAGAAAAGAAGGAAGGAAAGAAGGACACATGAGAAAACCATAGGGGCAGGAGGAGAAAAAAAAACTCTAGTAGCTCAAGAACTTAGACATATACACAGAGGAAGCAATTGCTAACAGGGTAACTTAGAACCAAACTTTGAAGTGTGCATGTGTACCAGGAAGTCTGGTAGCTAGAGACATCTTCCTAGAGGTGGTTTAGTTAGAACAATATGGCATTAAATCTGGAAAAGAAGATCAGCAACAAGAAATCTAGTTAATAATCCTAAACTTCACATGCAGGGCTTGATTCTTTACTAGGTGTTATATTTTATGTATATTGTCTTTCATAGTTATGCCAATTTCATAAAGTGATTATACCAACCCTATTCTATTTGTACAATCTGGTAAGTGACAGAGATAGAGTTTAAGCCCAGGGTGTGTAAATAAAACCTGAAACTAGTTCTTAAATGTGCTGCCCCAGAGCCATGCATTAGAAAGAAAATCCAATGAAGGCTGATGGGAAAGACAAGATACAGTTGCAGTAAAAGCAATAGGAATTTGTGACTCATTGAATGCGAAGCAAAACAATCAATCCTGATATAAATATTTCCGGTCTGAAGGATGAGAAAAAAATATAAAATTAACACAAGAAATGCAAGATGGGGTTGGGGGCTGCCACACACATAGGCATTTGCTGTAAATTGGTGTGGGGTAATGGAAGATGTTTGAGAAAAGTACACGATAATTTTGAGCATGAATTCTAACTGTATTATATTCAATAGGACTCAACATTGCACCACAACTCAAGATGAAAAACATCCACAGCAATCCAACAAGGATCTCAAAACCCTTTCCTTCCCTATATTTTCCTACAAGTTCTCTTAAAAGTGTAAAGTATAATAAAATGAACGTTGCTCTGAAGAGCTCCATCTTTGTGGCTCAACGGAGTATGTTTCTTTCTTTCTTTCTTTCATTTAACTAACCAAGACTTTCCTGCCTTCTAATGCCAATTTGGGCCTAAATGCTATTTTCCCCTAACAACTTCAAGTGTGAAAACGTATGCTTTCCTCCACCCGCACCCTCTCCATAATACATTCTGTAAATTTCCATCCTTCTGCAGAAAACTCACCACTTTTTAACAGTATGGGTCTTAAAATAAAGACTCAAAGGCCCAAGGAAAACAGCGGGCTCCTAATGTAAATATGTCATGAAGCCAAAGGCTTTAGAAAATGCCCTCCATAACTTGGTCGTTTTGAAAGAGTGTTGGGGAGTTATTGCTTATTCTTTGCCATGTAATATATATATATATATATAAAGTTTGTACAAATGAGGAGAGCTTGTATTTCAAAGAAAGACACAGAAAAATCCATCTTTCAGTATAGTGTGAAAAGGTGGAGCACATCCCCCTACATATCCTCCAGCTGTTCAGGACTGCGATACATTTTTGCTCCAAATCCAAGGCATATCTCACTTTGGAAAGAACTAATTTTATAAAAAGAAATTTATACATCTTGTAAGCTCTTATTCCTAATAAAACTACTCCAAAACTCTATCCTTCTCACCCCAACTCTGTGCTGTTCTGTGTCTAAAAGCTAGATAACAAAATAAACTGCTCCCATGCTATTTCTGAATAACTTCTGAAAATTTTCAGAAACTACAATGAACATTAGTATCTCACGTTCTACCCAAACCTGAATAATGATGGTAATTAGAAGGATATATGTTTCTGGATCCAATAATTCCAGAATAGCTGTCATCTTTTGAATGAGATAGAAGGTGAATATTCCTTGATTAATTCCAGTAATCTAAATATGACTTGAAAGGACAAACAGAAGAGAAAGACAATAGAAAACATACAACCAGTCATGAAAGTTCATGGTAATCAAGTCTGACACTGTTCAACTTAGTTCCAGAGGCAATGCTAATAGGAACCACGTTTTATTCCTCTGTAGTCTCTGGCTGGTCTCCTCTGCATCTCCGCAGTACTTTTACCTTGTGTGGTTGGTCCCTCAATTATCTGAGTATGTGGAGTGATAAGTGATCTATGGGGATATTTGGGTGAGTAGGCCACATGTGAAACGCAAGCCAGAATGTAAAACTTCAAAACCTAATAAGCAGCTTTTCCAAACCAAAAAAGAAAAAAAAATGTATCTGTAACCAGACTCCTAAAACACAGTTCACTAAAACAATGACCTCAAAATCAACAAACAATTTTGGTTATATTAATTTTTTGGATTTATTTATTCTTAAAAGGAGTGGACCTTGATTAACACTCTTAGATTATACATAAAGAACAGCCATAAGGTTAGAAAAAATGAATTCTGACCATAGAGAAATGATTGGCTGAATCATGTTGTCTTAATGAAGTATTATACAAGTGTAATTGTGCATTAAACACAGTTACAATGTGTTTAGGTTTCACAATTTAATTTAAAGATTTAAAATTTTTTAAATAATTCTTATAAACCAACAACACCACCAACATTGACTGCACTTACAGAAAACTATGGGTAAAAACTAAAAGCCAATATATGATGATAAAACTACATTTCATAATTATACATGGTTTTCATATTAAAACTAAAGACTGACTTTTACATTGTTATGTAAAAAAGTGTTCTCAGATATAATTTGTAATCATCATCTATTTAAAATTCAGAATGAAACCAGATGCTGTGTTACACATCTTTAATCCCAGCACTTGGGAAGCAGAGTCTGTGGATCTTGGTCTACATAGTGAGATTAAGGACAACCAGAGCTATACAGTGAGAAAATGTCCCAAAAGAATCAAAGAAAGAAAGAAAGAAAGAAAACTATCATTTCTCTTGCTTGAGGAAGAGAAAGAGGAACATTGTGCTAGGTTTTAGATTGACTTCATAATGAATTAGCTGTTTAAACTCACATTAGTATCTTAACACTTTCTGCAACTCAGTTCTGTCCCCTGTCAGATGAAAACACTGTCTTAGAGTTTCTATTGCTGAAATGAAACACCATGCCCAAAATCAACTTGAAAGAAATGGGTTTGTTTAATATTACAGCCTGTAGTCCTAGAGACTACAGCTAGAAAAATTGGGCAGGAGCTCAAGAAGAAACCTAGAGGCAGGAACTGGAGCAGAGGCCATTGAGGAGTGTCTCTCACCAGCTTGCTTCCCATGGCTTCCTCATCCTGTCTTCTTACATCATTCAGGACCTGTCCAGGGATGGCACCTAAAATGGGCTCAGCCATCTGCATCAGTCATTAGGTAAGACAATAGTCCACGGACTTTCCCAAAGGTCAAGTGCCTCCTGCTGAGGGATTTTTAAATTAAGATGCTTTCTTCCAGATAGGTCTAGATTTGTATCAAGTTGACAAAAACCACCCAGCACATACTAATAATGTGAGCTTTTCGTGATCATTAAGACTCAATACTCCATTAAAAGATTTAGCAAATCACCTGAAAGTAATGTACATTTACTAAATGGTATCCATGGTAGCTATTGTATAAAACATAGAACTCATATGTATGTAGATATATGTTACATTTATGTGTGGATATGCAAAAGTACCTACTCACAACCATTACATGTTCTCAGTAAATGAAAACTGTCACACAACTCATATAGCACTGAGCTATAAGACAGACTACATGCTAGCAATTCTGTGGATAGTGAATACCACATATAGTATACTAACCGTATAGCTTCTTGTCCTTACAGGAGGGCTAAGATTTAGGGATAATTAGTTATTTTACAAAATAGGAATTAGAGAATCCAAGACCTAAAATAGTCTTCCAAGGTTGCAGAGATGTTAAAAGGCATAGCTAGACAGGAGATACATTAGAAGATACCAAAGTAAAAAATAAAAAAAAAAATCAAGCTCTTAGCTATGAGCCATACTGCTTTCATTTAATGTGAAACAAGATGCACCTAGTTTGTGTTTCAGCCTAGTGTGTGCCTCATCTGTCTGGTGACTCTCAATAAACAGCATGGAAGGCTCCAATTATTTATTCATCCACCTGTAGCACTGAAACCCTGCTCTGAAGGCCTCGCCGTGTCCTGTCCTCTTTGGTTCAGCTGCCTCCAGCAAAGCCTGTTGTGCTACCTTGAATTTGGGAAGTGGAGATGAAGGGCAGTGATGTCATCTCACCAGTGTTGAAGGCAGTTCATTAGGAAAGGGAACAAAGAAAATTTTCCACTCTAAGTTGTTTTATCCAGTTAGCAATCAGTGTTCAATTTTCTTTTTATGACTGGGACTCTTCTGGTTTAAGGTGCTATGTGAACTTAAGACTTTCAAGAAAAGCACTTAGCATCCAGTACTTCCAAGACTGTATTTCTCTCTAAGACCTTTGTTCAGGGAGCCCCAGTTAACATCTCAGAGCCCATTCTGGGAAGACTGATGTAGTTGAAAAGACCACCAGCTGTCAATTCATGTCCCACATACACACACTGTGACCTTAAGCATCTGCTCTGGGCTTGCGTTACCCCCACAAAATAATGCTGTGGTCTAGCCTGCTATGGTGGCTTGGAATACTTTCCCTGTCAGTTTTCTGGAAAATCTCACCCTGATGATGCCTTGTGATTAGTTCACAATGTCGTCCTTCCACTTGGCTAAGGACTGTCTGACAAAGGAGCAAATATTATAAAGATTGGAGCTCACACTGTTTGTCCTCAACAACATGCAAGAAGAATGTAAGAATTATATAATGGAAAATGGATTTCAAAGAAACTGTTCTGATGCAAGGCAACAGACAAAGGCCATTACAAGAGGACTGTGGCATTTCTAAGTTTGCTTAATCAGCCTTACCTTCTTCCATCCTCCTGACATCCCTTCGCACAAACAAAGGCAATTTGCAATTTTACCAATGTCGGTTCCACCTGAAATGCTTACATGGTTTATATAATACTATATTGATCAAAACACTTTGGTAATCTGGACAGGGCTAATAGTCCACTGTGTCAATTGTTCAGAAAACTATGAAAAATAAATGCATTTAAGAACCCTCAGTCACTACTAATGAGGGGCTAGGAATTTGGGGATTCTATATCAAATGTTTTAACATTTCCAGAGAACTACAGATTCTCACAGTGCTATGGTTGCTTCTAGCGTCTTTGGCCAAGGTAACAAAGTGAAAGAATAAACTCAGAAATTAAGAATGCATAGATAGTCTCAAGGATTATGTGATACTTAGTGCTCATTGCCAACGTGACAGACTCCAGAATAACATGAGAAATACCTCTGGAAACTCCTGTGAGGGGTTACCTCGATTAGCATTAGACTTAAAAGTGTCTGAGGGATTATTTTGCTTACATTATTTGATGTGAAAAGACCTTTAGTGATGACTAATTTTGGTTGTCAACTTGACTGCATTTGGAATCAACAAAAACTCAAGCTGCCAAGCACTCTTACAAGGGATTTACATAGAGTTTATTTGATGCTGGAAGATCTACCTTAAATCTGGGGCACACCTTTTGGGGCACCCCTCATAAAAGGGCATGGTAAAAGGAATCTCTGTTTTGTACCTGTTTTCTCTTACTCTTACTGGCAAGTCTGTCTATCCTGTTGCTATGGCCAGAAATTAAATCTAGCATCTTCCGGATTCCAGTGTAGATTAAAAACTAGCAGCTCCCCAGGAGTTTCCAGGACTCTAGCATCAGACTGGGAGTGTGGAATCATCCAGCCTTGTAGACTGAACAACACCTATATTCTAGGCCTCTGAGACAGCTTGTTGGGCCACCTGGACCACATTCTGTTGTTAGAAAAATATGCTAGCTATAAGTCTAAGTGGGAATTAATATCTAGAACACGTAATACTGAAAAAAGTAAACAAGAAATCAAATAACAGAATCAAATGGACTGAGAAAACGAACAGATGGCTCTCAAAAGACGTAACACAAATGGTTAAAAACAATGAAAAAAAATCAACCTCACTATCGGAAATGTAAATTCAAAATGCACTAACATTCCACCTTACCCTAGTCCGAATGGCAGCCACTGAGAATTGAAAAAAAGAACAAATTCTTATGAGAATGTGAACAAAGGAGTCCTTGTATGTTGCTGGTGGGAAAGTGAACTAGTCCTGCCACAGTGGAAGTCAGTTGAAGGTTCTTCAAAATACTAAAAATATACTTAACATATGACCATAAGGAATAGAAGGGGAGGAGCATATGGGAGGTTACACTCAATACATATGCTTATATAAAAATGTCTTTATGTAGTACAGCACTATGTACAAGGAATACATACAGTGAAAATTTAAAACTAAATAAAATTAACTCATTACCTATTTAGTAAGTATATCCTGAGAGCTACTGGATATATATCCAATATATATAATAATATTTAATAAAAACAAATAATGAAGCTGAGTGACAAGGTCTGAAAATATAAAGACCATGGAGCAGAGTAAGTGTGTAGTAAAGAAATATGGTTTTAAATTTTTCTTGACATATAGAAGCTCATGCCTTTATGGCATCTCCACGACATGCTAGCTCAGTGTTAGATGCAGGGAAGAATGCATGGAGTAGAGAATCCTATCGTGAAAGCCTGCTTTCCTTCTCATGTTCTGGAATTACAGTGCTCATCAGCATTGGTTTAGGGTTCGATGAGAAGTCAATACCAGAGGCACCTCTGTGCTAGTAAATATACGACCATGTCTTTCTAAGGTTGCCAATGAAGATCATATTATCCCTGCTCTGTTGCTCCTGATTTCTGTAATCAATTAACATTGTTAGCTTTCTTTTTAAGCATCAAGTAGCTCTTTCTAGAATGTATTTATGTGTTTCTTATATGAACACTTAAAGAACGATCTAATAAAGACAAGGATCACATATAACATATGTGGTGTTTTACATGTAGTAGAATAATACAGCAACCACACAGAGGATTTTATTTCATCCCATTTTACAGTGCCTCTAAGTGTTAAAATATTTAATCTGTTAAAGTATTTCAGACGAAGAATTTAAATATATTCTGCCCTTTTTGATGCATGTTTTATGTGGAATCTGCTCCTTTCTGGTTTTCTCATTTGTAGAGTTGGTGGATTTTCCCCATAAATTTGGTTTCTTGAATCTCCTTCTTGTTTCATTTAATTACATAAAACTTCAGGGAGAAAAGAAAAGAGATCACTGTATAAAAAAAAACTAGTATCTGCAATAAAAATTAATCAAATTAAAAGTCACCCCACTGATAATACTTTTCACCAAACTCAAATAAAGACCTACTCATAAAACTATAGACAAATACCCTTTAATAAAATTTAACAAAATTTCCTTTAATAAAAACCAAATCCAGTTGAAAACAAAGATCCAAAGGCTGAAGCCCAGAATAACAGGAGCTATTGCCATTTGAGAATGGTGCTCTTCTCCCTCTGAGAGACAGCCTTACCACCCACGATTAGACCTTGTGCACATAAGGCCAGCAAGCTCTCTTAAAAATCAGAAGGAGAGGTAAGATGATGCATTTTATTAAGTTCTATAAATTTCAAATATTCTGATTTTTTTCACTATCATAGAACCCAATCGGTTTCTGAATTTGTTAAGACAAGGAAAAGTCTATACAGAAAAGGGAGGGGAAGCATTAAGAAATGAACCACAAGCTAAACAATGAAAACTCAGAAGTAGAAGAAAATTTCAGTATTTTTCATTATAAATGTCTGCAGTCATTCCATCTTCAGATAACTATTGCTTTTATAATATTTTTAACATAGTCAAATATCTCATTGTGTGTATAACATTTAAAAAAACCAATTGGCAACTCAGTGTTCATCGTTTAAATTTCCAAAGTTCAGAAAATGGAATTATTATTAGCTATTTTATTTAGTTAAATTTTTACATGGTTCCTCCCTACAGTATTTCCAACCATCTGCCGGTTCTGTTGGCTCTACCTCAGAATGTTGGATTTTATCAGGTGTCACATGTTTTATCACTATCAGTCTGACCAAAGTTGTTCTGCCCGACACATGGGTTCTGCCTGTACTGCTCACCAGCTGACTTTTCTTTTAGCTGTCCAGTTGCACTCTTAAACTATGGCAATCTTTTGCTAAAAAAGAAAAAAAAACTGTTCATAGTCCACCAAGAGCAAAGTCTAGCTGCTCTATCACCACAGGATCAGCCCCATCTTCTTTCTAACCAGTACTCCCATAACCCTCCTGTAGCTGTGTACAGCCATATTGTTCATGAAGGACTTGAATATCCTCCAGGCAATATGCTTCTCTTAGTCCCTGGGACTGTCGTATCTATATACTAGAGAATAATTCAGAATATTTTGCAAGCATGTGAGGTTAGAGTCATAAAATCAAAAGATTTGAAGGTTTGCTTACTTCTAAAGACTGTTCTGCAGAGAGCTGCTTTCTTGTATCTTCAAGTTGTCTTCTGCTTCTATGTGTGTAACAGGTATACTTTTAAAATAAGAACATCAAATTCCCTCATTTGAATTTCAGAGGGGATAACCCAGTCTAAAGAACATTCTTTTCTCTGCTTAAATGGTCATGTCCTACGAACTAATATAGCTCAACCTTTGTGTAGTCCAGAGATGTGATTTCAAGCAGCCTAACTTCTCCAGGAATAGGTAACAATACACATATTCTCTTTGTTCTGTGTCTTCTCTTTAGTCTCCTTCAAGTAACTCAACAATTTTAGCACTCTAAGACATATATTTCTAACATGTATGCATGCACATACATGTTTTATAAAAGTAGAATTTTCAGTGTCTTATTTATTGATATAGTCAGTGTGTAGAAAGTTTACTAATAATACTGTCAGAAGCTAAATTTTAGTAATGAACAATACTTCATAAAAATTTCAAAGAACCATCTGTGACACTTTTCTAACCGCATGGAAACACCAAGTAAAACACTTATCCACTTACCTGCACCGTGAACACACACGAGCATGGAAACACTTCAGTATCAGTGGGGCTTGTTAATAGATATTCCCTAATGACTAGGTAAGAAAACCTTTAGCCTCCGTGTTTTTCCATGATAGATAAAGCTCATTAGTTATGCATTACTACAACTAAACATTCAACATTAAGGGCAATTCTGTTTCCCCACAAAGCTGAGATGCATGTCATATACTAATTAAGAGCTACTCTAACTGACATTAAACCTTGTGCCTGGGGCAGCCTCCCACAGCAAGAATCATTTCACCTAAAATACCAATTGTACCAACCCTGAAAAAGCTCTATCCTCAGAATACTGTGATCAAAATTTCTTTAATGCACTCATCCCATGATGTTTTTTCATAAATAGTAGGTCACATATTATAAAACATATGTTTAAAAAACTCAATTTGTAGCCATCCCAAACCAAATTACAAATTAATAAACATAGTCTTTCTCATTTTAAAATGTTAAAGCTTATTTTCTATTTTTTTGATAATTTTATGGATAAAAAAAATGTATTTAGGTCATTTTCACTCCCAAATTACCCTCTCTGATCCCCCTCACTCATGTTGAATGAACTTTCCAACAACTGTCCCTCCTACCTTTGTGCTCTTTTGGCTTGTTTATTTGTTTGTGTGTTTGGTTGTTTGTTTGTGTGCTTACACTACTGAAGAATTTTTATCCTCCTACGGCAACCATGAATCCCACAGCACCACAGGGAGTTCCAGGCCAGGCTGGGTTGCAGAAGAACCTACCTCAACAAATAACAAGAACGTGTGCAGATCTTATTTTCTTCAGGCTTAAAAATGGAGTTTGAACTAGCAACTCCTAACATTTCTCAGCTATTAATGCTTTTGCATAGCTTGACATCACCAAGTGCCTGTAAAAGTCACCTGTGTAAATCCTGGGAACTTCTAAGAGCTATGAACAAAAGATGGTCCAGAAAATTAAAGGAGTATCCAGACACTTACTATCTCCCTTTCCTGGTGTTTAACGTATTACTACTGACCTTTAAAGGCTGAGAGTATCCTGGTGTTCCAATTAATCAATAGAAAAGGTCACATATTCTTAAGGTTAATCATTCATACAATTTTTTATGATGAAATCATAAATATGTTGTGTGTGGATAAGAGCAGATGACATAAGCTCATATCAGGTTTGTTTTTTTTTTTTTTTTTTTTTTTCATTGCAATCTACTGTTTCAGAAGACCCAATTTTCTGCATCAGTAAAGATCTGGATTTATTTGTCAAGGGAAGATGTCATTATGGAGTATCTATGAAAGTCTAAAATGTCAATCCACAATGCTAATTAATATTGGTTAGAGTACTGATTGGTAGATTTCTTTAGTGCTACACCAATGTAACTAAATCCAGAGGGCAGCTCAAATCATAGGAAAGGATCTGCCTCTCTTTTTTCACTAAAGAGAAATGACTTTCTTCCATCAGAATAAGTTTACCTCCTCAATTCCTCTGGGTGGAATGTGATTGCTGTCTCTGTAAATAGGCTCTTAATACTGCTTGACATTATCTCTATATATACTACCTGAAAAACTTACAATCAATTTGTAGTCTCAACAAGAACAAATAATAGATGTACTTAGGAACATTCTCTACTTAATGATCAAATAAACTCATAGATTTTTTTTTCTTTTCCTTATCAAGAAATCAATTAACATTCTAGGTGTTATTTAAAACAATAGAATGTTGACCATTCTATGGCAACAGGTTGACTTCCAGGCAACAGGCATAATTACCAATCTATATTGTGTCATCAGTGTTGATTAAGATTGAGAGCTCATATTCTGTGTTTAGAGTGACCTGCAAAGAAAGCATGACCTCTCTCACTGAAGAAGGCTGCACTAGATAGACAGTGTTGTGGAATCTCAGGATTCAGTAACGTCCAGATTAGTTCACCAATCAGGAAGCTCAGCAAGACATAAAAAAAATTGATGAGAGCAAGACTGTGGCATGCATCTCCTGCCTATAACCTACAAAGCCAACTGACATTTCACCAATGTCAGCAAAGACAAGACATCTCCAATTCTCTCTCCAAGGTCTTTTTAATTTTTCCTTTTCTTTTTATGGGATATTTTCCTTGTTTACATTTCAAATATCTCCTTTCTAGGTTTCAGCCCCTCAAACCACCTATCCATCAACTCCCTCCTGCCTCCCCACCCAGGCATTTCCCAACACTGGGCACTGAGCGTTCACAGAACCAAGGGCCTCTCCTCCTATTGATGCCCAATAAGACCATCCTCTGCTACATATGCAGCTGAAGCCATAGGTTGTTCTAGGTGTACTCTTTGGTTGGTGGTTTAGTGCCTTGGAGCTCTGGGGGTCTAGTTGATTGATATTGTTGCTCTTCCTATGGATTGAAAACCTCTGCAGCTCTTTCAGTTCCTTTTCTAATTCTTCCATTGAGGACACCATTCTCAGTCCAATGGTCAGCTATGAGCATCTGCCTCTGTATTTGTTAAGCTCCAGCAAAGCCTTTCAGTAGACAGCTATATCAAGCTCCTGTCAGAATGCACTTCGTGGCATCGGCCATAGTGTCTGGGTTTGGGGACTGTATGTGGGATAGATAGGGATAATGTCAATAGGACAAAATGGCAACCAACAGATTGGTAAAAGATATTTACCAATCTTAAATCAAATAGAGGACTAACATCTAATATGTACAAAGAACTCAAGAACTTAGACTCCAGAGAATAAAATTATCCTATTAAAAATGGGGTATAGAGCAAAACAAGGAATTCTCAACTGAGGAATATTGAACAGCCATGAAGCACCTAAAGAAATGTTCAACATCAAAAACCAATCCAGATCTTCTATAAGAACAGCAAGTTCTTTTAACTACTGACAGAGCTGTCTCTCCAGCCTCTTATTATTACTCATTAATAACCTTTTTGTGTGTGAATTCTAACGGTTGCTCAATTTTATTGGACTTAAATCAAAATATTTGTCTTTCCATTGTTGTTTTAGAAAATTATTTGCTTCTGTTTATTCCAAATATTACACAGCATCAGTTCCTAATTTCTTAATTTTAATACTGTCTTCACTGTCTCGTTGACTTCTAAATTTATCACTGCATATGCTTTCTACAGGGTTTTTTCCCCCTCTCTCTTTATTTTTAAATTATCTGGTCAAGTACATATTTTGTATCAAAATGATTGAAAAAGAAATGTATTCTTTGCTTAGGGAATATAAATATATAAATGACATAGAATATTAAACCTTAAATGCATCAGGGTTTCTAAAAAAAAAAAACATTGTTTTTCACACTAGTAATCAATGTACATTGAAAAAATTAATTAATAAAATCAATGTTACTGTTTCTGTGTGTATTGCATTTGTGCAACTCTACAAATGCCAGAAGAGCATAGTAGAACGCCTGGAGCTGTGAGCTGCCAGGTATGTGCAGGGAACACAGGTCCTCTGTAATAGGAACAACTTCTCTTAACCACAGGGTCATGACTCCAGTTTCTATTTCTGCTGCTGGATCAAGATTTCTCTGCATATCTAATAGTTTCAACTATACATATTATAAATGTGTCATGTCAGTGTAATTTTATGATGTGTTTATTTTCAACAGTTTCAGTTTGTATCATTGTATAAAAGATGCCCAGTTTTATTCTGTAAAAAGCCTTTAACCTTAAATAAGATTTTTTTTCTGAGTCTGCTCTAATTCCAGTGTTTGTTTGGTCTTACACTGTCACTTTCTTTGTTGGAACTGAAGAAACATGGAGACTGTTAGCCCATTTTACTCTTGCATGTTTTTTGTCACAAATTCATACATCTGTTTTCAAACCCAGACCATTTTCTGACTAAAGTTCAGCCTGTTTATGCTTATCTCGGTGCCTTATACCACTGACTTCACCCCTTTCATCTGGCTGCATTTTTTTCTTCTAATTTAACTTGTTACTTTTCTTTCTTCTGGTTTTATTACTGTGAGTACATTGCTGTTCATTCATCTCTCACAATGTTAATTTAAACTTTCTGGGATAATTTTCTATCCTTTAATAGTTGTAATCTCTTTCTCTGCTCTCTTAATCAGACACATATGCCACTATATTGTTCTGAAAACAAGTCACTAACAACACTCCAATTTCCACAACCACAGCACCTTAATTCTCCATGCCACCATTCCTACACAAAATAAAGATGGCATAAAAACAATGCATTCTCGATCAAAACTTTCCAGATGCTTGTATTTATGTTCCACATTCTTATCCCCACATGTCTGTGGTTTGCTGATAGAATTTAGGGTTTACCATATCAAAACTTCCTCTATGAATGCCTTCTATTTCAAAATTAGGACTCACATATTTTCTTAAACAAACATTTACCATAATAACAACATAATGAGGTCCTATCCCTAGATGAATAGCAACTGGCAATTAATGGCTGCTAAGAAAGGGAGATTCAGTCTTAAAAGGACAGACCCTGACAGGTCAACCAGTTGTCTCTAAACAAATGATCATATGAGCAAAACCTCATGAAAATATATTAATGCATAGTTAATTATAAATGCATAGTTAATTATGCAAATATATAATTAAAGAAGAGATTATGAATTTTCAAGACAGTAGAGGGGATGGGAGTAGTCATAGGAAGTGGAAGGAGAGGGTGTAAATAATGCAAGTATATTACTCATGAAATTATCACATTTCAAAATAGATCCTAGAAATGACTAGACAGCACTTACTGAGCAGATATTATATAACATAATCTTTCTTACATATATTTTGTACCTAGTTCTTCATTCTTATTGTAACTATAATATGGGATAAGGTCAACAGTATTCTCATCCTTTATTTTGCATACAAAGAAGCTGTGGCAAAGGGATTTAGGAGACATATCTAGTGTTACACAACAAATGTGAGACATAATCAGTCACTGAATGCATATGTGCTGCTTGGGCCCGTGCCTACACATTCTGAAGTCCCACCTCCCTACTAGGACTGTGCCCTTTGGCCTTTGTTTATATCTGCCACCTGTGTGGATTAAGTTGCTTAATTGTTTATGGTGATTTTTTCTTCTGTCAGGAGCTTGAGTGTTTGTCACTCAGTTTCATGTTATTATGAGTTCAAAGCTGGCTGTGTATATCTAGGCTTTGAGTCTTTCTCTCAATGCTTTGTAACCTAAGATACCATGGAATAAAAAAGGGTAGAGAGGCTTCTTCCAGGAACTCAAAGGGAGTATTTAAAACTTTCACAGATCTCAGAGGTATTGGGAAATTCCTGTTCCACAAATGTTTCAACCACTGATGGGTACTGCAAGTTTTAAGCAAAAGAAAGAAAAAAAATTAACTATCTAATAACCCACACAACAGCCTACAAGAAAAGGATAAAGAAGGTAATTTTAATAAGCCCTATGAGAATCACCATATAGGACTAAAACTCATTTGAATAAAATCAATACTGATGCTTATAGATACCCCAATACAACCCAAAAAGTCTAGAAACTGTGATCACTATTTTCAAACTATAACCAATCAGTATACAATAATGAAGAAGTGGATCATTATGCAATTAGAATGATTAGTTTAACATTTACTCTTAAAGAACAGTAATCACATTACTAAATTGTAAAATAAATCACAGTGAGGAGTCAAAATTACATAATGAGAGAAAAAGGAACTACTGAAGATCTGTTAAGTGATGAAAGTGTGTTAAGGCATTCAAGGGAATTCGCATGTGAACAATTGTACCTCTGAGTTAAGAGAAAACTTAAATCAATTGACTAAAATGTATCCTCACTAAAAGTTAGTCTATTTTATGACATTGTGTACACGTAGTCATGCATGGATGAATAAAAATATTGCCTGACTTTCCAGCTCAGACAGAGACCAGGTGACCACCATCAGGACTCAGGACCTGCCTGCAGACTGCTGAGTTTTCAGAACAGCTTCACAAGTACTTTCCTACCTGATCCCATAGTTAGTCTGCCACACATCCCCAATGGCTATCCTGGGAGGAAACACTGGGAACTCTTGAAGCTCATAGAGTGGGGTGCTCTCTGGGAAGGGGTCTATTCTGGCCCAGAAACAAAACTGGGACACTACCATGAGAATTCAGAATAGACCCACAGATGGCTGAGCACCCAAAACAGCCTCACAAGCAATCTTCGACCTGAGCTCAAAGAGACAGAACGGAGTCACTACCATCAGAAATCATTGTCTGCCCACAAAAAGCCAAACACCCAGGAAATATCTCCCTCCTGAGCCCATGGGCCCTCAGACCTACAGGAAAGACAAGCTCAAGTCAGAGACAACAAAGATGACCTATATTTAAAAATAACAAGATGGCAAGAGGAAAGCACAAGAACCTAAACAATGAAAACCAAGACTACCTGACAACATCAGAACCCAGTTCTCCCACCACAGCATGTAGCAGATTTAACAATAAAACAGAAAAACAAGATTTAGACCTAAACTCATACTTCATGATGATGATGGATGTTTTCAAGAAGCACATGAAGAACTCCCTTAAACAATTGCAGGAGAGCACAATTAAACAAGTAGAAGTCCTTAAATAGAAAAACAAAAAATCACTCAAATAACTACAGGAAAACAGAGCCAAACAGGTGACATAATTGAAAATGGAAACAGAAACAATAAAGAAATCACATAAAGAGACAACCCTAAAGATAGAAAACCTAAGAAAGAAATCAGAAGTCATAGATGCAAGCATCACCAAAAGACTACAAGAAATGGAAGAGAGGATCTCGGGGGCAAAAGACAATGTAGGAAACATTGAATCAACAGTCAGAGAAAATTCAAAGATCAAAAGGCTCCTAACTCAAAACATCCAGGATATCCAGGACACAATGAGAAGACCAAACCTAAGGATAATAGGTATAGAAGAGGGCGAAGAATATCAACTAAAATGCACAGTAAATATCTTCAACAAAATCATAGAAGAAAATTTTTTGTGCCATTAAGAAAAAAATGACCATGAACATACAAGAAGCCTACAGAACTCCAAATAGATTGGGCCAGAAAAGAAATTCTTCCTAAAACATAAGAGTCAAAATACCAAATATTCAAAACAAAGAAAAATTACTAAAAGCAGTAAGAGAAAAGAACAAGTAACATATAAAGGCAGATCAATCAGAATTATACCAGATTTTTCAACAGAGACTATGAAAGCTAGAAGATCCAAGACAGACAACATACAGACTCTAAGAGAACACAATGCCAGTGAAGGTTACTGTATCCAGCAAAATTCTCAATTACCATATATGGAGAGACCAGGATATTCCAGAACAAAACCAAATTTACACAATATCTGACCACAAACCCAGCACTACAACAAATTGTAGGTGGAAAACCAAATACAAGGAGGGAAACTACACCATAGAAAAAGCAAGAAAAAAAATAAGGAAGAAAGAACAAAAGAAAAACACACAAATATAATTCTACCTCTAACAACAAAAATAGCAGTAAACAACAATCACTATTACTTAATATCTTTTAACATCAATGGACTCAATTCCCCAATAAAGAGACTTAGACTATCAGACTGGATACGTAAACAGAATCCAACAATTTGCTGCATACAGGAAACTCATCTCAGAGACAAAGACAGACACTACCTGAGAGTAAAAGACTAGGAAAAAAAACCTTCCAAGCAAATGGGTCCAAGAAACAAGCTGAAGTAGCTTTTTAATTTAAAATAAAATAGATTTTCAACCAGAAATTATCAAAAAAGATAAGAAAGAACACTTTTTACTCATCACAGGAAAAATCTAAGATAAACTCTCAATCTTGAACATCTATGCTCCAAATACAAGGGCACCCACATTAATAAAAGAAATTCTACTAAAGTTCAAAGCATATGTTACATCACACACAATAATAGTGGGAGACTTCAATACCCCACTCTCATCAATGGACAGATCATGGAGGCAGAAACTGAACAGAGACACAGCTAAACTAGCAGAGGTTATGAACCAACTGGAATTAACAGACGTCTACAGGACATTTCATCCTAAAACAAAAGAATATACTTTCTTCTCAGCACATCATGGTATCTTCTCCAAAACTGACCATATTGTCTGTCACAAAACAGGCCTCAACAGATACAAGATGACTTAAATACTGCCATGCACCCTATCAGATAACTATAAGCTAAGACTTGTCTTTAATAAAAACAAAAACAAAAAATACCCACATATACATGGAAGCAGAACAATACTCTGTTCAATGATAACACAGTCAAGAAAGAAATCAAGGATTTTTTTAGAATTTAACAAAAATGACAGCACAATGTACCCAAACTTATGGGATGCAATGAAGGCAGTACTAAGAGGAAAACACATGGCTCCAAATGTCTCCAAAAAGAAAATGAATAAAGCATACAGTAGCAGCTTGACAGCCCAGTTAAAGCTCTAGAACAAAAAGAAACAGATACACCCAAGAGGAGTAGACAGCAGGAAATAATCAAACTCAGAGCAGAAATCAACCAAATAGAGACAAAAAAAAAAAAAAAAAAAAAAAACTATACAGAGAATCAAAGTATAAAAAATAAAAAACCAAGAGCTGGTTCTTTGAGAAGATCGACAAAATTGATAAACCATTAGCCAGACTAGCTACAGGGCACAGAGAGAGTATCCAAATTAACAAAATCAGAAATGAAAAAGTAGATATGACAACAGAAACTGAAGAAATTCAAGAAATCATCAAGTCCTACTAGAAAAGCCTATACTTAACAAACTGGAAAATCTGAAGGAAATGGATAAATTTCTAGACAAATACCAAATACCAAAGTTAAATGAGTATCAGATAAACCAATGAAACAGCCCCATAATACCAAAAAAAAAAAAAAAAAATAGAAGCGCAATCATCAAAAGCTTCCCAACCAAAAAAAGTCCAGGACCAGATGGGTTTAGTGGAGAATTCTATCAGACTTTTATAGAAGACCTAATACCTATACTCTTCAAACTATTTCACAAGATAGAAACAGTAGGAACACTACGCAACTTGTTCTTCAAAGCCACAATTACCTCGTACCAATACCACACAAAGACACTACAAAGAAAGAGAACTTCAGACCAATTGTTCTCATGGACATTTATGCAAAAATGCGCAATAAAATTCTTACAAACTGCATCCAAGAACACATCAAAACAATCATCCGACAAGGAACAGCGGAGATCCAGAGACACAGGCCTGGTGAGACTGAGCTGCAAGTACCCAGGTCACAGAGAGGTCTGGGCCAAGCATGCAGAAAGCATGCCTCCCTGCCGCCCCCAACAATTGGTTGAAGGGATCAGGAACTCTGCCATAAGGACTCGGTTTCCACCCACAGGGCACTTGCATGCAGAACAAACGCTCAGTCCATCTGCCATGGGAACAGCAGAGATCCAGGGACACAGACCAGGTACACAGGAGAGATAGGAACCAATCGCAGACAACAAGATGGCAAAAGGAAAGCAAAAGAACTCACCTAATGGAAACCAAGACAACCTAACAACACCAGAACCCAGCTCTTCCATAACAGCAAACAGCAGAATGCCAAACACTCCAGAAAAATAATACTCAGACCCAAAATTATATCTCAAGATGATGATAGAGATCCTTAAACAAGAAAGGGAGGAAAAGCATAAAGAAATAAAAGCTTTTAAATAGGAAACAAGAAAAACACTCAAAGAAATCAAAGAACTAAAGGAAAACAGAACCAAAGAGATGAAGAAATTAAAGAAGGAATTTAAAATGAAAATGGACACAATAAAGAAAAGACTAAAAGAAACAACCCTGGAGGTAGAAAACATAAAAAAGAAATCAGTAGTCATAGATGCAAGCATCTCCAACAGACTACAAGACATGGAAGAGAGTATTTTAGGGACCAAAAAAACATGGAAAACATAGGCAAAACAGTCAGAGAAGATGCAAAAACCAAAAAGCTCCTAATCCAAAATGTCCAGGAGATCCAGGACACAATGAGAAGACCAAACCTAAGGATAATAGGAATAGAAGAGGGTGAAGAATATCAATTAAGAGGCACAGTACATATCTTCAACAAAATCATAGAAGAAAACTTCCCTACCATTAAGAATGTGAGGAACATGAGCATAAAAGAAGCGTACAGAACTCCAAATAGGTTGGACCAGAAAAGAAATTCCTCCCAACACATAATACTCAAAACACCAAGTGCCCAAAGCAAAGAAAGAATACTAAAAGCCATGTAACATATAAAGGGAGACCAATCAGAACCACACCCTACTTCTCAACAGAGACTATGAGAGCTAGAAGATCCTGGACAGACATCATACAGACCCTAAAAGAACACAAGTGTCAAAACAAGTTGCTATACCCTGCAAAATTCTCAATCACCATAGATGGAGAGACCAAGATATTCCAGGAAAAAACTAAATTTACACAATATCTGACCACAAACCTATCACTACAACAAATTGTAGGTGGAAAACCAAATACAAGGAGGGAATTAGACTGGATACATAAACAGAATCCAGCATTTTGCTGCATACAGGAAACTCATCTCAGAGACAAACACAGTTGAAAAATCAAGAACAGAAGGACATAGATACACCCAAGTGGAGTAGATGGCAAAAAATAATCAAACTCAGAGAAGAATTTGACCAAATACAAACAAAAAGAACTACAAAAAAATTAACAAAACCAAGAGCTGGTTCTTTGAAAAAATGAAAAAGATGGATAAACCTTTAGCAAGACTAACTAGAGGAAAAAGAGAGAGTATCCAAATTAACAAAATCAGAAAGGAAAGTGGAGACATAACTGAAACTGAGGAAATTCAAGAAATCATCAGATCCTACCATAAAAACCTATACTCAACAAAGCTGGAAAATCTGGAGGAAATGGGTGAATTCCTAGACAACTACCAGATACTAAAGTTAAACCAGGACCAGGTAAGCCATCTAAAAAATTCCATAACACCTAAAGAAATAGAAGCAGTCATCAAAAGCCTCCCAACCGAAAAAAGCCCAGGTCCAAATGGGTTCAGTGCAGAATGTTATCAGACATTTATTGACGACATAATACCAATACTCTCCAAACTATTCCACAGAATCGAGTCAGATGGAACACTACCTAACTCATTTGACGAGGCCATAATAACCCTTGTTCCTAAATACACAAAGACCCTACAAGGAAAGTGAACTTCAGACCAATCTCACATATGAACATTGATGCAAAAGTATTCAACAAAATCCTTGCAAACCAAATCCAAGAACACATCAAAACAATCATTCACCATGATCAAGTAAGCTTTATCCCTGGGATGCAGGAATGGTTTAATATGGCAATCCATCAATGTAATCGACCATATAAACAAACTCAAAGAAAAAAACCACATGGTCATCTCACTAGATACTGAGAAAGCATTTGACAAAATTCAACACCCCTTCATCATAAAAGTCTTGGTAAGAACAGGAATCCAAGGCCCATACCTAAACATAATAAAAGCAATATACAGCAAAACAATAGCTAACATCAAATTTAACAATGAGAACCTTGAAGCAATGCCACTAAAATCTGTGACTCGAAAAGGCTGACCACTCTTCCCCTACCTATTCAAAATAGTACTGGAAGTCCTGGCCAGAGCAATTACATAGCAAAAGTTAATCAAAGGGATATGAATTGGAAAGGAAGAAGTAAAACATCACTATTTGCAGATGATGTGATAGTGTACATAGTGACCCCAAAAATTTCACCAGAGAACTTCTACAGCTGATAAACAAGTTCAGCAAAGTGGCTGGATATAAAATTTACTCAAACAAGTCAGTAGTCTTCCTCTACTCAAAGAACATACATGTGGAGAAAGAAATTAGGGAAAAGATACCTTTCACAATAGTCACAAACAATATGAAATACCTTGGTGTGACTCTAAGGAAGTAAGCAAAGGACCTGTATGACAAAAACTTCAAATCTCTAAAGAAGGAAATCAAGGAAGATCTCAGAAAATGTAAATATCTCCCATGCTCATAGATTGGAAGGATCAACATTGTAAAAATGGCCATCTTACCAAAAGCAATATACAGATTCAATGTAATCCCCATGAAAATTCCAACCCAATTCTTCATGGAGCTGGAAAGAGCATTGTGCAATTTCATCTAGAATAACAAAAGATCTATGATAGTGAAATCCATTCTCAACAACAAGAAAACATTTGCGGGAATCACTATCCCTGACCTCAAGCTATATTACAAGGCAATTGTGCTGAAAACTGCATGGTACTGGTACAGAAATAGGCATGTGGATCAATGGAATAGAATAGAAGATCCAGAAATGAGCCCTCACATATATGGTCACCTGATTTTTGACAAAGGAGCTGTAAACATTAAATGGAAAAAAACAACAGCCTCTTCAACAAATGGTGTTGGTTCGTCTGGCACTCAGCATGCAGAAGAATGAAAATAGACCCTTTCTTATCTCCTTGTACAAAGCTCAAGTGAAAGTGGATCAAAGATCTCCACATTAAACCAGGTACACTGAAATTATTAGAAGAGAAAGTAGGGAAAATCTTAGAACACATAGGCTCAGCAGAAAATTTCCTGAACAGAACACCAAGAGCTCATGCACTAAGGTCAAATATCGACAAATTGGACTTAATGAGATTGCAAAGTTTCTGTAAGGCTAAGGACACTGTCAAGAAAACAAAAAGGCAGCCAACAGATTGGGAAAAGATCTTTACCAACCACACATCTGATAGAGGCCTAATATTCAAGGTATATAAAGAACTCAAGAAGTAAGACACCAGAGAATCAAACAACCGTATTAAAAAATGGAGTACAGAGCTAAACAAAAAGTTCTCAATTGAGGAATATCGAATGGCTGAGAAGCATCTAAGGAAGTGCCCAAAGACATTAGCCATCAGGGAAATGCAAATCAAAACAACCCTGAGATTTTACATCACACCAATCAGAATGGCTAAGATCAAAAATTCAGATGACAGCAGATGCTGGTAAGGTTGCAGAGAGGGAGGAACACTTCTCCACTCTTGGTGGGGTTGTAAACTGGTACAACCACAGAAATAAGTCTGGCGATTCCTCAGAAAATTGAACATAGTACTACCTGAAGACCCAATTATTCCCCAGAGAAGCTCCAACATACAACTTAGACACATGCACCACAATGTTCATAGCAGCTCTATTTATAATAGCCAGAAGCTGGAAAGAACCAGATGTCCTTCAGTAGATGAATGGATACAAAAATTGTGGTACATTTACACAATGGAGTACTACTCAGCTATCAGAAACAATGACTTAACCAAATTCTTAAGAAAATAGCTGCATCTAGAGAATATCATCCTGAGTGAGATAACCCAGTCACAAAAGAACAGACATAATATGCAGTCACTGATAATTGCATACTAACCCCAGAAAGCTCTGAACACCCCAGAAACAACTCACAGACTATATGAAGTTCAAGAAAAACAAATGCCAAAAAAAAAGAAAATTAAAAACCATTATGGTTAATTTTTACACACCAAGGTAACTTTGACTATTTCCCAGTTACATTTTGTTTATTGTACTCTATGCTCATTGTAACTAGTAATATTTTATTGCATACTATCAAACCTTTAAAAAAATCAAGTACTGACAAAAATTTATTCATATACTTTATGACAAAAATGTATTCATATACTTTTTCAAAAATGTTTAAATCTGTACATTTATCTTTTTTTAAATAAAGTTGTTCAATTTAATTAAAAAAAAACTCATCCACTATGATCAGGTAGGCTTTATCCCAGGGATGCAGGAATGGTTCAATATACAGAAGTTCATCAGCATTATCTACCATATAAACAAATTCAAAGAAAAATACCACATGGTCCTCTCATTAAATGCTGAGAAAGCATTCAACAAAATTAAACACCCTTTCATGATAAAAGTCTTGGAAAGATCAGGAATCTAAGGCCCATACTTATACATAGTAAAAGCAATATATTGCAAACCAGTAGCAAACATCAAACCAAATGAAGAGAAACTTGAAACAATCCCATTAAAATCAGGGACTAAACAAAGTAGCCCACTGTCCCACTACCTATTCAATATAGTACTGGAAGTCTTGGCCAGAGCAATTAGACAACAAAAAGAAGTCAAAGGGATTCACATTGGAAAGGAAGAAGTCAAAATATCACTATTTGTAGATGATAGAATAGTACACTTAAGTAACCCTCAAAATTCCACTAGAATACTTTTACAACTAACTAACAATTTCAGCAAAGTAGCTGGATATAAACTTAACTCAAACAAATCAACCACCTTTCTCTACTCAAGGGATAAACAGGCTGAGAAAAATCTAGAGAATTGACACCCTTCACAATCTTCACAAAGACTATAAAATACATTGGGGTGACCCTAACCGAGCAAGTGAAGGATCTGTATGACAAGACTCTGAAAAAGAAAATTGAAGAAAATCTCAGAAGATGGAAAGATCTCCCATACTCATGGACTGGAAGGATCAACATTGTAAAAATGGCCATCTTGTCAATAGCAATCTACAGATTCAATGCAATCCCCATCATAATTCCAACTCAATTATTCATAGAGTTGAGGAATCACCATCCCTGACCTCAAGCTATACTACAAAACAATTGTGATAAAAACTGCATGTTACTGGTACAGAGATATCCAGGTAGACTGATGTAACAGAATTAAAATCCCAGAAATGAACCCATACACCTATCTATGGTCACTTGATCTTTGACAAAGGAGCTAAAAATAATCAGTGAAAAAAGGACAGCCTCTTCAATAAATGATGTTGGTTCAACTGGCAGTCAGCATGCAGAAGAATGAAAATAGATCCTTTTTTATCTCCTTGTACAACGCTCAAGTTTAAGTGGATCAAAGATCTCCACATAAAACCAGGTACACTGAAACTATTAGAAGAGAAAGTGGATAAAAGCTTAGAACACATAAGCACAGGGGAAAATTTCCTGAACAAAACACCAATGGCTTATGCTCTAAGATCAAGAATAGATCAATGGGACTTCTTTTGATTGCAAAGTTTCTGTAAGACTAAGGACACTGTCAAGAAAACAAAACACCAGTGTTTAAAACAGTAAAATACAAACATGTATATGCATATGTGGATTTAAATATATATATATATATATATATATATATATATATATATATATATATATATTAACACAAAATAAACCGATTTAAATACTATAGGTCTATATAAAAATGGCATGTTTAGTATATACATTAGGGTATAATTTGATAGTTCATGGCTAACACCAACACAATGCCAATTTAATTTTTTCACTTTACCTCCATAGACTGTGCTTTTGTGTAAATATAGTTTATGTACATATGCATAAACATATATATATCTTCACATACATAGATATGTACACAAACACACACACACAGAAGAGAGAGGAGGGTTGAAGGGAGGGAGGAAGAGGGAGAGAGAGAGAAAAGAAAAGAGAGAAAGAAGAGGTAAAGATGGGAAATAATAAAAGATCAGAGGGAAAGTTGGAATGGGGAAAGAAAGGAAGTGGGGACTGAAGAACAAAGAACTACCATGTTCTGAGGGAACTGAGGCATTCTGGGACACAGGAGAGATGAAGAGCAAGAAAGAGTCTTGCCTGTTTCAAATTACCACAAACTACCACAGAGGAAAATGTAACCCTGACCATTTATGTTTAGCATGCCACACAACAAAACACGATATAATGAATTTCACAAAGATTCAATTTTGAGAAGAATCCCAAAACACATTAATTATAGTTGTCTACAAATTACAGTGCCTGTTTTCGGCACGTGGTAGTGACTCATGAGTATGATGCTATCCATTCATCACACAAGAACATCCAAGGTGATTAAAGTGAACTCATTTCTTGTATGCATGTTCTCAAATTTTAATTACTGATTCAGACTCTGAAACTTAGAACTACATTAAAAAATCTAAGCCAGACTGCCAAAGGACACAGTGGTAAAGGGATTTGCTGTAACATTGAGAACATGAGCTCAATCCCTGGAATACACCTGGAAAGACAAAATTGACGTCTACGAATTGTCTTCTGACCTCTACAAGAACATTGTAGCATATACATTTATGAGCACATGCACAAATAAAATAATGATGATGATAATAACATAAAATAAAATATTAAAAACTTAAGCCAACATAAAGCAACATTTACATTTATATTATCAATGAAAGAGACATATCTGGAAGGAAGTTTCACAACCAGGTACGTTAGCACACCCCCTGTGATACCAGCATTTAGAAAATTTCAGGAAGAGGAATAAACTCAAGGCCAACCTCTGGTATCCAGCAAGGAAAATCTTATAAAAAACTAAACTCACAAAACAAAATTTTTCCTTGACTAAGTCTTTTTTTTATTATAGAAGGTGTTTATAGAAACTGCAGATACTACACTCAATTAAATTCTCCTTGAAATCACTTGAGTTTGAGGAATTTGCTTATATCTAAATATGCATCTAAATTTAGGGTTTTTTTCAAATATAATGTTTTTATTTAATATTTTGGGATTTTACATCATGTACTCCATCACTGACTTTCCAATTGTCCTGGGTCTATCTTCATACCCTTGTGACCTCCCTATACCCCAAAAGAGAAGAAAAAGATCAAAAAATCAAATATCCAAAATGTGTTGCTCATATATTCACTGGAGCATGGTCAAACTCCCAGTGACCAGTCCCTTTAAAAATGACTGAATCTTTCCCTAACTATATCTCCAACCCCTGCAAGAAGCCATCAACTGTGGAGAGCTACTTTGTTTCATGGAGAAATGCATTCAAGATACTGATGCTGACACATTGTTGAGTCATATCGAAAGCTCCTTACTCATATAACTTCTATCTGTTCTTCATCAAAATATTGATTAAGTTGTATATGATTGTCAGTCAACTGAGTTGGTGGATTTATTTCCACCCACTAACTTATTTTAAAAGATGCTCTTAGATCTGTGGAACAACGTGTCAGGATTCCAATAGCACACTAACAGCCTAACGACTAACTTCAGAATAGAATACAAATTTTTTTTTTGTTTTTTTTAAACGACTTTATTTTACAAAACAAAGATAAATGTACAGATTTTAAACATTTTTTGCTTAAAATTATACTTTTTTGTCAGTACTGTTTTTTCAGACATTAAAATAATTTTTACATAAAACCATGTGAATATATTTTTTTTTAGTCAGTACTTGATTTTTTTCAAGGGCTTGACAGTATGCATTGAAAACCTAATAGTTACAATAAGCGTAAAGTACATGCAAAACAAAACGCAACATGAAAATAGTCAAAGTCTTCTTGTTTGTAAATATATGTATATTTTTTTTTGTTTTCTTTATTTCTTGGACTTCATACAGTCTGTGAGTTGTTTCTGGGGGAGTGCAAGCCTCTGGGGTTAGCATCCCACTATCAGTGACTGCATATTATGTCTATTCTTTTGTGACTGGGTTATCTCACTCAGGAAGAATACAAATTTTTGACATTGTTAAAGAATGAATGATATAGATCTGAATTAAACAGAGAGGTAAGAGTGATGGAAAGAAATGAGATAAATCACAGAAAGATAGGGGTAGAAAACACAAAAATCCTTGACCAGTTTTTTCCTCTTACTTCTTTAAATTTTTCTCTGTGGCATGATTTAAAGCAAAATTTTGGATTTTTTTTCTGTTTGTGCAAAAATAGCTATTTTTTGTTTGTTATATGAATAAATACCTAAACCAAAGAAAAAGAATAATAATGTTACCTCCAAAGAATTTTAGTTCTTTTTTAAGTTTGTTATTATTTATCAAAATTGTATTAGCATTGTAAAAAGCTCTTTCTTTTTTGTATATAAAATGTTTCCAAAGGCACTCAAGTGAATACGTTCTAATGAAACTCTGGCAATATTGTCAAAAAGTAGCAAAGCCTTCCAGGCAGGCTGACATTTTGTTTTCCAGGAAGCATGAACTATAAATGATTGGAATGCATCTTGGGATAAGGAATCTGAGCAGCATGCTCATACAAAAAGGAGGTAAATTTTCCACTTCCCTAACATCCCAGGTACACAAGAGCATAAGGGAACAGCTGGCAGCCTGTCTGATTACCATACTGCCTACAGCTACATTGAACAGATCATGTTCGTCCCCCAATTAGCAACTCTTTCCCATTTGTGGTTAGTCTGAATAATTTCACCTAGCCACAACTGCTGTTGCCAAAAATGCATGCAGGCACACCCTCAAATCCTTAAAATGGATACACTTAAATTTTTCAGGAGCTTGGTTTTCTAATGTCTCAGAAATTCCTGCTATTAGCCTTCTGGTCAACTTCAATATAAACTCTACCTGTAGATAGCTCTTGGGGATGTCAAAGTGTTAATGTGCTTAGAATAGTTAGTACTTTTGTGAATTGACTAGTTAGCATTTTTAAAATAAAGGTCTTGCTTCTTTTTGAATGAACTCAAGTGTTTCCCAAAAGGTTTAGGAGAAACCATGTAAGGAAATGAATTGGGCCCTAAAAGTTAATACAAACTAATATTTTCTCCTTTTCCTTCCTTTTTTTCCTTCCCTTCCCTTTTTCATCTTCCTTCTTTCTTTCATTAACTTTCTTTTGGGTAATAATTGTTTATTGTCATGGACTTTGACTGGATGACATTTTTTTCCACAAGGCAGGTAAAATGGTGTTTTGTATTAAATATGATAAAATCAGCACAGGGCAGGTCACCACACCCTTTGAACATGGCTGGCATATGGAGTTGTGTAAAGCCAAGTTATCTATGCTAAGAAGAGGTCTCCTCCTCCTTATACCAAAAGCACAGAAGCCCACTAAAACCTCTCTTGGCATGGGAAGGGGCCAGTCTTTCAGAACCAAAACTGTAGGATTTCTGAGAAACAGAACAAGGACAGGGTATTTGAAAATAGATCTGATGAGAACCCTGTGTTGACGGTGTAGCAAAAGCCAAAGTCTTCAAACCAGACCAGTGACTCATTGCATTAAATACTTGTAAATCAAGCAAAAGTGTCTATTCTGTGACACATCATGACACACTTCAGCTTGCACAGTGAGATTTGGGGGGGTTGTTTGTATTTCTTGTTTTCTTTTGAGAAAGAGGTTTTAAGGACAGAGAGTAGATATGGAAGGACAGGGAGATGAGGGGAATTGCGATGCTTTCATATAGAACTCAGAATCACCAGCCCAGGGATGGTACCACCCACAGTGGTCTGGACCCTCCCCTATCAATCACTAATTTTAAAACATGCACTACAGTCTTGCCCACAGTCTGATCATATAGAGGCAATTTTTCTTTTCAGCTGCAGCTCCCTCCTCTCAGCTGACTGACTCTCTGGCCTGTGTCAAGATGACATAAAGCTAGCCAGCACGCCTGGTGAGAAGGTACTCACACTGTGAAAATGACTAAGACCAACAAAACAGCTGACAACAAATGCTGGTAAGGTTGGGGAGAAAAGGACTATAGGTGGGGATATAAGTTGGTGCAGCCACTCTGGACATTGGTACAGAGAAATCTTCAGAAAATCTAGAACTAAGTCTATCCTATGACCAGTTATAACAACTCCTTAGCATATGCCTAAAGTGCTCAGCAGCCTCCTGCACAAACACCTACTCAGACATAGGCATTGTTTTCTGTTCACAAGAGCTAGGAAATAGAACCTAAATGCCTTTCAGCGGGTGAATGGACAGTGAAAATGTGATACATACACAGTATGGAATATAATTTAGCTGTACAGAAACATGAAATTTTCAGATAAAGGCATGGACTTAGAAAATACTGAATGAGGTAATCCAGGCCCAGAAACACAAACATCATAAGTTCTCTCTTATCTGTGTTTCCTAAAGCTAAACCCTCAGACGTGAGTATATGACATGGAATAAATCACGGAAACTGGGAAATTATAAAGGGACCACAGGGGTACAGTGGGTTAGGGAGGTAAAGAGCAGGGTTCTGGTGATACAAAATAGGGAGTAAATGACTAAGAGATGATGCTAACTGGAGAGGAGGGAGGGAAGTCAGTACAGGAAAAGGAACAAGATACAGAACAAATGTTCAATCAAGCCTCAAGGAATCCCATTCATTTATATTTACCTAGAATTATGCATAATTCATACAAATTTATGTGGTGCATACATTCTTAAACGCACATACATGTCACACACACATACACACACGTATATACATGTATATATTCATATATAACATAATATGTATATATTATGAGAAACTAAGCCACTTGGGCTGACAATATTTCCTACAGGAACTATAGACCAACAAAACCCCAGAACCAGGCATAAGAAACTCGCATTTCAAACAGTTGGTCACAGTAGTTCAGGATATTTCCCAACCAATACAGAATATTGACTTAGCACATGGTCAACTCTCCGGGATTGAGAGTGAGTCTCTATTGCTGAAACCACCACACACTCAGGACGAAGACTCAAATAATTCAAGCTGTCCCTAAAATGTCATCCTCATACTCTCTGGTAACTGTAGCTGACACCCTTATCAAAGAAGCCTTTCTTTACAACAAATTTAAATCATCCCAGAAAGCGACAACTAAACACAATACAGACTTTAGCAGGTTGTGGAGAGCCCAGCCTCTATTGACAGATCTACACCACAGTTCCTGCATCTGTGGCTAAGGGACATCACACATGTGAGGGTGGATAGATTTTAAGAAATATTTTACGTATCTTACAATAGTATTGCTCTTATCATTAGGTCTAAACATTAATTAAGAATATAAATGATTTGTTCTACCTGCATCAGCATCCTTACTACTACATTACAGGCATTTAAATACAGATTATGTTTCAAAGGTTCTCCACAAAGAGAGGGTGGGCAAGGGATTGACAGTAGCAAAGAAGAGAAGATTAGCTGGTAATTTATTATTTAAATAGTGGAAGGTATGTTTCAATATTCCATGTGCCAGGTTCACTTCTAGATCGTGGATCTTTTCTTCTAATATCAGACACATCACAGGTAAACACTTATTTTTATTTGTGCTCATTATCCTTAGTGTGTGTGTGTGTATATATATATATATTGGTTGCAACAGGGTGAATGAGAGGAGGAAAGTAGCCCTGGGTACAAATTTCGTATTCCAAAGTGTGAGAAGATCAACTACCATAACAGATGCAGTGTTTTGGAGTACCAGAAATACTGAGGAATAAGAAGCAAACTGGAGAAAGACTGTATGAAGCTTTTATAGCTGATAGCCAGTCGGATCTGATAGATCTGCATACAGTAGAGGATATTGTCAATGCTCTTGACTATTCTCCAGAAATTGGTTGTAAAGTCCCATTACTGAAGATTCCACATGCTCAAGTAATAAACTGTGAAGAAAGCAGGCTTTAATAATAGCAGAAGGTGCTATAATACACACAGTCACACAGGAGAAAAGTAATTACCAATCTCACCCAGCTGTGAATTTGATGGCATACATAATAATGACCTGCCTTGGGAGGCATGCCCAAGGGGGCAATAGTAGCATGAACATCAGGGACATAACCAATCGTTTTGGGGTTGGTCTTAAGTCCCACAAGAGACAGAGAGAAGGGAGGGGAAGGGAAGGGGGAGGAAGAGGGAAAAGGAGATGGAGAGGGGAAGGGAAGAGGATGGGAGGGGGAGAGGAAGAGGGGAGAAAGAGAGAGAAACCCATGATTGAATAACCAGTTATTGATTCAAGAGTCTATGACTAATAGACTATAGGCTCTAAGGGATAATCAACTACTTATATTCTGTTAAATGAACATAGAATTCAAAGAATTTCTAATGACTTATTTTTATTCTCATAGATCAGTATATTACCAATCCTTATCAGAGAAGCATCTATTTGCCGTAGATGGTGATTATAGAGATTTTCAACTGAATAAAAGACTGAAGAGCGCTCTGTCATATATAGAACATTTACATCATGCCCCCCTCAAAGGCTCAGAGATCATTTTAGACAATGGAGCAGAGTGTGTGACTCAGGAGTGGTAAATGACTAAGAGGAAACAGTATCTTCTATACAAAGCAGAACAGCTGTATGTCCTTATGATGCAATCCAAACCAAATCCCAGCAAGGGACAAGTCTCAACCCTTCCTGAGGAGCTATGGGCAATTAATAACTGCTTTGAGAGGGACAGCCTGTTTCCTCTAGGAGCATAGTCTCTGGTAAGTGTACCTCACTCCAGTGGAAGGCCTCAGATCCAAGAAAAAGGAAGGAAGGGAGGGAGGGAGGGAGGGAGGGAGGGAGAGAGCGAGAGAGAGAGAGAGAGAGAGAGAGAGAGAGAGAGAGAGAGAGAGAGAGAGAGAGAGAAGGAGAGAAGAAGAAGAAGAAGAAGAAGAAGAAGAAGAAGAAGAAGAAGAAGAAGAAGAAGAAGAAGAAGAAGAAGAAGAAGAAGAAGAAGAAAAAGAAGAAGAAGAAGAAGAAAAAGAAGAAGGAGGAGGAGGAGGGGGAGGAGGAGGAGGAGGGAGGGAGGGAGGAAGGAAGGAGAGAGGAAAGGAAGGAAAGAAAAAAGAAAGGAAGGAGGAAGAAAAAGACAAAAGAAAAGATTGTGTAGCACAAATTGGCTTTAGAGGGAATTTATTTTTAAGGACACAAAAGTGGATGGGTAGAGAATGTGGGTGAGACTGGGAAGAGTTGAGAGAGTATGATTCAAAAACAAATATTTATTCTCAAGTAACTAATAAAATATACCTTAAGTAAAATCTTGAGGTCATAATTGCTTTCATAATGGCAATAAACCAATGATCTTACTAATGTTAGCAAGAAAGGAGGACAGTGAAATAAAATAGTGCAAAAGAGAGGGGAGGCAGAAAAATAATAAGCTGAGCTCTGAACACAAAATAAGATTTTAAAAAGATAAATAACTCATCTTGCTTTGTAGTCACTCTCCTTCACACATCCCAGCAATCCTGGCTTTATGTGAATCCCCCACTAATACCTGACAATGTTCTTTTATTCTTATTAGTCCTATCACAGTGTGTGTGTGTGTGTGTGTGTGTGTGTGTGTGTGTGTACGCAAGTCACATACCCTATTTCTCCCTCTCACTAGTCTGTAATGGACTACTTTCTCCCACTGTGCTCAGTAATAAAAGTGGCTAGCAGGCCAACTAGAAATTAACTAGAATTCAACTAGAGCCTCTCCTGGAAAAAAAAATACATACATACATACATACATACATACATACATACATACATACATACATACATAGCTGGGAAGAGAGCCTAGAAGTAAGAGCACTGGATGCTCAGATAGAGGACCTGGCTTTGATTCCCAGCAGCCACATGGTAGCTCATAACTGCCTACAATCCAGTTTCAGGAGATGTGATGTCTTCTTCTGATCTCAGACAGTACACATAAATGCACACCAACTCCAGCACATTATATTAAAAATAAATAAAAATTTAAAATATAAAATATCTCAATTGGTAGCCTAAAAAAATCTGTTTTGATTAAGGTCAGTGGAATTTGCTTTTACAGATTTTTTTTAAACTTTTGAACTGTTATTAACATTTTTATATCCAGACTGGCTTAATTGGCTTATAGCTTTATATGCATTATTTTATAATGGGATTAATGACATAACTAATTTCATAGTTTTCTGGAATTCAGATTTACAGGTATACAATGTAACTGCTGCCATGTAAATGAATCTTGCAGGTGGAAGAAGGAAAGTATTAATTTGTAAATCTAATAATACAACTAAGAAAGCATTCTAAGTCCAAAGACTGTTTTAGGACCAGCCAACTGAGGCCTTTTTCTGCACTGATAACCTCCTATTGCTGAATCTCTCTTGAGGTATCCAAAGCAAAACGATCAAAATTCCTCAGCTTTTATGTCAATCTGCTAAACTTGAAAGGTTCAAACAGAGCTCCCAGTAGACAATGGAGTCACAGGAAGGAGATGGTGCAGTGAGTTTCTAAACAGGATCATTATTCAAACGTAAAGAACTATACCTATTAGCTGTGCTGTGCAGCAAACTACCTTCTCACAAAAGAGAGCCATGAAGTCATTCATCTGGGCTGACCCTGTGTGTCAGCTGAAGGAATCTGGTCTTCTAGGGTTTGATGGTCTCCACCCTGAACCTGTCAGCTAACAAGGACCATAGGAGCTAATATCTTCTCCCTCAGACTTCTATCTGCCACACTTGATGAGCTTGGCTTAAGGAGAGCCTTGGTACTTGGACCTCTGTACATACTAGGCAATCTGGTCTTCAATGATAGATCACAGCTCTAACATCTCTTTGGTCTCAGTTTTTCAAGTTATATGTCTGATGAGACCATATTCCAATACACAGAACTTCTGACCTGTGTGATTCACACTTGCTATAGTTCTTAGAAATGATGCGTATTGCATGGACATTCTTGGATTGATTGGTAGTCACCATTGCTTATAAAACCCAAGGTTATACTTCAAGACAGTGTAAATGATCTGTGGCTGTGATTTGCAAGCTACCCAACTATAACAAAATTCCTTATTGGTGCCTAGGTTTTTAGTCCTCCTTGTAAAGATAGCCCCATGAGGGGATTCCGGCATTCAAAGAGATGCTCTTTAGGAGTTTATCTGTACAAGATTAACACGTACTATGAATGAATGAATGAATGAATGAATGAATGAATGAATGGTCTTGTGCAAATTGTGAGTCCAGAGTCAGTAAAATCAAAGGTTACATCAATTCCAGCTCTGAGGGTTCCCTTGAGAGAAAAGGCCCTCCTGAACTTATCCTGAACTCCTTTCCTCCAGAACAGTGAGAGAGCCAGAATCCACTCTTTGCAGCCATTCCATTTACGGTGCTCTGCAGCAGGAATCTTGGGAATCCTGCTGCCTGCCCTTTCTAGACCAGCTCGCCTTTCCAGTGCTGATCGGAGCCTGTCCCTTCCGAGCCACACAGCTTCAGTTCAGCAAGCCCAGACTCTCTGGCTGTCTGAATTGCTGATAAATGCCCCTTTTCAACAGGGACGACTAATTTTTCCCAAATAGCTTGAGTTACTTTCCACATCTGGCTCACACTAAAGAGTTCCAGAGGTTTGTGAAATATGTTTGGAAAACCAGAGGTTTCTTTTTTCAAAAGAAAAGGAGAAAGAACTCTCTCATCTTAAACCTCTCTCTCTCAGCATGACCTTAAAAGGCTCGAAATTACAGGTCATTATGCATAGTTAAGAAGTCATATTTGAAGACATGTTGGGGAATTTCCCTTCTGGGGAGAATATAAAGAAAAGATGCCTTTCAAATCTAGGTTGGTTAGCAAAGGTTGAAAAGGCTCTTTATAAAAAAAAAAAAATCATTGCACCATTAAAATCTGACTTATTTGCTCATTGCTTAGTCAAATTATTTTCTTTCATGTCTTCTGGCCTACATCAAAATATTAAACAAGTCTTTTCTTCATCACAGAATTTTGTTAGCTCATCAGGCATCTGTTACTTCTATGGTCTTTAATGGAGATTTCAGCTTTTATACTATGTGATGTATATGCTTAGCTTTATCTACCATCAGTGTTAGCATTAAGATAAATTGTGTTTGGATTAGACCCCTAGCATCTACAGGCTTTGAGTGGGAGATAAGACACATGATCACTGTCCTACTGCAAACTGAGAACTCAGCTGACATTCCCTGGCAGTGGTGGGTACAGCATTGCCAGAGGAAACCATCATCTGCCACCAAAGCTGTTTCCCACGTGCAGATTGCAGATATGCTTCTTGGAAAGTTCCGAGGTCTTGTAGGAAAAATGTGCTGTTGTTCATGTAGGAAGATGTTCATGTACTAGTATTTAACAATCTGGGGAAAGCAAATGAGTGTGTATAGCACTATTCTGTTCTCCAATGTGTTTTAAAAATGAGATGTGAATTTACTATGTCACTGGGGAAAAAACAAAAAACATATCCCCTAAGTCTAGTCCATGAGAATACATGAACAAAATTCACAACCAGAAGGACTAAAAGGGGACTGTTGTTCTCCCTTCTAAGAAGGACTGAGGCACCCACATTCTGGCGTTTCTTCTTTGTGAGCTTCATAAGGTCTGTGAATTGTTTCTTGAGTGTTTCGAGCTACTTTGGGCTAGTATCCACTTATCAGGAAGTGCAGACCATGTGTGTTATTTTGTGACTGGGTTTCCTCACTCAGGATAGTCGCTTCTAGTTCCATCCATTTGCCTAAGAATTTCATGAAGTTGTTGTTTTTAATGAATAAGTATTACTCTATTGTGTAAATGTACCACACTTTCTGTATCCATTCCTCTGTTGAAGGAATCTGGGTTCTTTCCAGATTCTGGGTGCTATGAACATAGTGAAGCATATGTCCTTATTATATGTTGGTGTGTCTTTTGGATATATGCACAGGAGTGGGTATATCTGGGTCCTCAGGTAGTAGTACTATGTCCAATTTTCTAAGAAATTGCAATATTGATTCCCAAAGTGGTGGTACCAGCTTACAATCCTACCAAAAGTGAAGTATTCCTCCACAACCTCACCATCATCTTCTGTCATCTGAGCGTTTGATCTTAGCCATTCTGACTGGTATGAGGTGGAATCTTAGGGGTTTTTTTGATTTGCATTTTCCTGATGACTAGGGATGTTGAATATTTCTTTAGGTGCTTCTCAACCATTAAATATTCCCTGGTTGAAAAATCTTTGTTTAGCTCTGTACCCCATTTTTAATAGGATTATTTGATTCTCTGGAGTCTAACTTCTTAAGTTCTTTTTAATATTGGATATTAGTCTTCTATCAGATGTAGGATTTGTAAAGATCTTTTCTCAATTTGTTAGTCACCATTTTGTTTTCTTGACAGTATCCTTTGCCTTACAGAAGCTTTTCAATTTTATGAGGTCTCATTTGTCAAGTCTTGATCTTACAGCACAAGCCATTGATGTTCTGGTCAGGAAGATTTTCCCTGTGCATATGTATTCTAATATCTTCTATTAGTTTCATTGTACCTGGTTTTAGGTGGAGATCTTTGATCCACTTGGACTTGAGCTTTCTACAAGGAGATAAGAATGGGTCGATTTGCATTCTTCTGCATGCTGACAGCCAGTTGAACCAGCACCATTTGTTAAAGAGGCTGTCTTTTTTCCATTGAATGTTTTTAGCTCCTTTGCCAAAGATAAAGTGACCATAGATGTGTGGGTTCATTTCTGGGTCATCAATTCTATTCCACTGATCTACCTGCCTGTCTCTGTAACAATATGTTGTATTTTCATCTTGATTACTCTGTAATACAGCTTGAAGTCAGGGAAGGTGATTCCTCCAGAAGTTCTTTTATTGTTGAGAATAGTTTTTACTATCCTGGGCTTTTTGTTATTTCAAATCAATTTGCAAGTTGCTTTTTCTAACTCTATGAAAAATTGAGTTGAAATTTTGATGGGGATTGCACTGAATCTATATATTGCTTTTGGCAAGAGGGTAAATTTCACTATATTAATCCTGCCAATCCATGAGCATGGAAAATCTTTCCATCTTCTGAGATCTTCTTCAACTTCTTTCTTCAGAGACATGAAGTTCTTGTCATACAGATCTTTCTCTTGCTTCGTTAGGGTCACCCCAAGGTACTTTATATTGTTTGTGACTGTTGTAAAAGGTGTAGATTCCCTAAATTCTTTCTCAGCCTGTTTATCCTTTGAGTAGAATGCTACTGATTTATTTGAGTTAATTTTATATTCAGCCACTTTGCTGAAGTTGTTTATCGACTGTAAAAGTTCTCTGGTGGAATTTTTGGGGTCACTTAAGTATACTAACCTATCATCTGCAAATAGTGGTATTTTCAGTACTTCTTAGAAGGGAGAACAAAACACTTACAGGAGGAAATATAGGGAAATAGAAGATCAAGAATTGAAGAAAAGAAAATCCAGAGACTACCTTACCTGGGGATCTATCCCATATGCAGCCACCGAACCCAGTCACTATTGCTGGTGTCAAAAAGTATTTACTGGAAGGAGACTGATGTGGATGCCTCCTCAGAGGCTCTACCAAAGCCATACCTGATAAAGATGAGGATGCTTGCAGCTAACCATTGGACTGAACACAGGGACCCAAATAAAGGAGCCAGATAAAGGTGCTGTCTTTTTCCCTCCAAGGTGGACTTTCATACAAGCAGGCAAATACTCACACATATAAAAGTATTTTTATTGAAACCATGAAGTCCCAGAAGTGAGTCTCTAGAAACTAAAATTTTCTTTTTTAAACATGTGCAGTTCCATTTAGTAAATACTGTAGCTACCAGGCATCTATAGAAATTAAAATTTAATTAATTAATATTAAATTAAAATGTTTTTCTTTTTATTCTCAGTGAACACATGCTGAGTGTTCAAAGCCCCCAGTTTTTACTCAGGAGGCAGTGGGTCAGCAAAAGACCCCCAAGTGTTTCAGCCCTGTATAACACTGTGTGCAACAATCTTTCCACCTAAAATCAGTGGTAAGATTATGATTCATGATGGCATAATATGGTGCAATTTCTTCATAACTAAAAAAAATTTAATGTTTCTTATGATAATTCACAATTTAAACATCATTTCTCTAGTATTTTTCTATACACTGAGAAGTTAACTATCCAAAATTATTGTAGAAACAGCTGGCCAGCACATTTCTGTATCAAGGGACTAAAACCAGTTTTGAGTTAGAGTTTTTAAATATAAAATTTCCTGAAAATTACATCTAAGTGCATGAACCTAATGAGCATTCAAGAAAAGTTTCACTGGATATTTAAAATTTCAAACTTGTTGAAGTTTAGAAAATGTAAAAAAATACAAAATATAATGCTCTTATTTTGAATAAACCAACTCTTTATAAACCTCTCACAGATGTAGGTCGAGATATCATGGCTGTAGAAAGGAAGACATAAAATTTTCGTGCCTTTATTTAAGTCCTAAGAGTTCCAATAAGTAGAACTAACCCAGATATGCCCTGTCCCAGTATGTGTTATGCTGGAATCAAATGGCTCATGGGAAGATATTGACCTTCTGATAAGAGGCACAAAGTCTCTGGTGGAACCAGTACCTTCTTCCTACATGAAATGACACAGTTTTCAACTGAGTCAAGTGAAGTTTGATAAGCAAAAAAGCAGACTTTAAATGTTAAAATTCCATAGATGTGTTTCCTCTACTATGTTTTTTCTCAAAGAAATATACTCTGCAATAACAGCCTAATTTTCTTTATTATTGTTTATTTATGTGTCAGGAGCAAACATAGGACAAGATAATAAGCAGGTGATCTTCCCAAGATGGTTCACCTTAGATTAAAGGACTGCAAGATAGATTTACTCCAGTAGGCAAGAATCAGGAGAAATTCATTTTAACATAGAATCCTGCTGTTAATATGCCTTTCCTGTTATTATTAAACATATAAAACAATCACTAGGTATTAGTTCACCCATTTAAGCGGCTCTCTGTAGAACTATGAAGATGTACAGTCTTGTAATGATGCTATATGGACAAATAGATGACTTCTCAATTATTAATGACAGTCCTATAAAATCCCCTAAAGTTATGTCAGTAATTATTAATATCTTTTATTGTGAGCTTCTTATAAGGTCCCTTCTAACCTGAAAATGCCAGTCTCCAAGTGTCACTAATTAATTGCTTCTGACATAGTAAGCAGGCATTCTACTACACAGAGCATATTCCAAACAGTTGTAAAACCATTAACCAAAGGTCATAAATAGGAGAAGTGATGACTTATTATAGGTGCTAGGACATAAGATAAAATATTGACTGGGTTTATCTATACAAAAATTCACTAATAACTTAGTTGTGGTTTTTAACTCTCCATGAACCTGTGGAACTGTGACAGGTGATGAAGGTTTAGACAAATAATTACTTCTAATGAATATGCATGTAAACTTTTTCTGTTGTAAACTTGTTGTTTTATTTATCATTTGAATTTATGTGTAAACTTGTGATGAACTCTTTACCATGTAATCATGTATTCTGAAATATCTTTAAGTGCTGAGGAAAAAAGAGAGGAGAGCAGCATTCTATCTCCCTTTTCCTAGCATTTTCATTGTTCTTATTTCTTTAGATTCTTCTTATCCTCTTAGATATCTTATTCTTCTTTTCTTACACATCCCCCCCTTTTTTTAGAAAGCTTTCATAGGAAACTTTATAACTTAAAAATAAACAGTAAAGTTACTTTTCAAAATGTCCCTTTTTCTTCCTGAGACTTCAACTAGCAGGTTGAAAAGCTAGTGCTGAGCAATTCCTACAGAGAACAAGGCTATTTTACTTAATCTCCTGCTGTTCCAGGATGATGTGCTAAACAGTTTCTCACTTCAGAGGAACTCAGAAGGCAGGTCAGCCACTGAAGCAAAGTCATGTAGATATGAGATAGGAAAATATTTTATTATTATACAGCAACCCTAAATTTCTTACTCCCACTGAAACTCTTTCTCCTCCACTGCCTGAAGAAAAACCAAACAAGAAAAATTACCTAAACAGGGCTAGCCCCCAGCATTTATGTACAACCCAAATGTTGCCCCCTCCTGATTCCCTCCTTCACAGAGTTTCGTCCCATATCTCCCACTTTACTTTGGGAGCTCAGTCCCACCCTCCTATATTCTTCAACCCTGGTGCATCAAGTCTCTGCAGGACTAGCTGCATCCTCTCCCACTGAAGCCAGACATGGTAGTTTCTGGAAGCTCCCCAGGGGTCCAGGTTAGTTGAGACTGTTGTCCTACTGTGGTGTTACCATCATCTTGAGGGTCTTCAGTCCTTCCCAACTCTTCCATAGGGGTCCCTGACCTCCATCCAAATGCTTGTCTATGGGTGGCTGCAACTGTCTCGGTCATCTTTTAACTAGAGCCTCTCAGAAGAGCTTCAGTACTAGGCTCCTACCTGCAAGTACAACATAGCATCATTAATTAAGGAGTGATTGGTGCCTACCCATGAAACTAGTCTCAAAATAGGCTAGTCAGTGGTTGACCATTTCTCCAGTCTTTTATCTATCTTTGTTCTTACATTTCTTTTAGACAAAACCAATTTGGGGTCAAAAGTTTAATAGGCTGGTTGGTGTCCCCATTCTTCTACTGTGGGTCCAGAACAACCTAATTTTCAGTAAGTAGCTAAAGAATGCCCATAGAAAGCTAAATACAATTCCTATTGATGATGGAGTGGACAACAAGCATTATGTGGCTGTTGAAGCATGACTAAATAGACCCAGTACAAAGAATGAAGTCATGGATGAAGCTCTAATATAATAGACATTAAATAAAAATGCACTGTTAGTGCATACATGAGATGTGTATCTATTAATGGAACAAGCAAGATGTAGATGAGTAAAAGATAAATCTAAAAAAATATGATTACTATTTCATTAGATGTATCCAAATCAGGTCGATTATCTGAATATATGTAGCAAACATTGATAGTACTGTCAGGTTAATAAATATAAGATCTGGGTTAGGTTTAGTCTTTGTCACTTTTCAGTAAGAAGTTGAGAGACAAAATATGCAACAACAACAAAATCACAGCCATGGTGAATTTCTTTATAAATCATCACATTTGTGTGGTTGTCTTGTGTGAGAGGGAAAACCACTCTTTGGAGCAGCTCAGATCTTTGCTTGGTCATTTTTGTCTTAGCTTCTAGGCTAGTGTCTCAGCTATGCATTCAAGCAGACAGCTTCAAGATCATTGATTGCTCTCTGGGAATTTTCTGCTCCCCTCCAACTTGCTGCTTTATTGATTATATTCTGGTTCTGTAGAGCCAATAAACTTCCAGTTTTGCACTTTTTCTGGGTCAGGAATTGTTTTGCCTAAAAATGGTTATAATCTTACAGATGAGCTATACAAACTGTAGTTCCTATGTAGAAAAGCTTGTAAAGTAACGTGAGCTCTCTGTTGAAAGAAATATATCATATGTCATCTAAATTGACATTGTCAACAACTAAAACATGAAATACCTTGCTTAAGACCATGAGGTTCAGAAGAAACTACTATAAAGAAAGAAAAGGAAAAACCATTATGCTTAATCTTTACACACCAAGAAAACTTTGACTAATTCCAGGTTACATCTTGTTTTACATGTACTTTATGCTCATTATAACTAGTAAGATCCTAATGCACACTATCAAACCGTTAAAAAAAACCAAGCACTGACAAAAATGTATTCATATACTTTATGCAAAAATGCTTAAAATCTGTACATTTATCTTTGTTTTTTAAGTAAAGTTGTTCAACAAAACACACACACACACACACACACACACACACACACAGGTACTTGCATTGAAAGGGAAAAAATTCACTACCAGCTGGATTATCTTAGTAAATTAAATGTGTGTATCAATTCATTTTTCCTCCTGCTCTTGAGCTTCTCATGAATTCCAGGCATGTGGTTTCTGGTGTGTGTGCAAAATACCAGAACAAGCTCAACTTCTGGCTTACTAGATCTGGTTAAGGCATGATATGTTGAACATGGTTATACATGTCCAAAGCTTTGTGTGTGTGTGTGTGTGTGTGTGTGTGTGTGTGTGTGTAAAGTAAATATCGGTTCACTTTGAAAAGCACTACTGAGAAGAATATTTTAATTAACCATGATTCACAAGCAATATCTCCTACTTGCAGACTTTATGGCAAAGCAATTTTTTTGGCAGAAAATGCTTTCTTATGGTTGGTTTCAGAATGAGAACTCTTGTGTTATCTATGTGAACAGAAAAGGTAGCATCTTCTTTGAGATTTCAAGGTATAGGCAGTACCTATTCAAATACTCCCAAGGAAAGTCAAGAAATATGCTTATCCTAATTGGCAAGTAATTTTTCCAAACTTGTCTAGAAATAATAATTTGCCTAAGAGTATGCATATAGATTCTCAGATACTACACTGGACTAAGGCTGAATCTCCAAGGATGGGAATTAAATAGCATGGGATGCTCTTCATCTCCAGCAAACATAGAAGAAAGTAAAAGATTACTTTTTCAATTAACACATAAATACCATAAGAATAGGTTACTTCATAATTTTGTAGCAAGTACAATTTAACCACCTATGTTTCTTAGAACAACTAGGATTAGAAATACTGTGAAATAAGTTTAAATGAACATGGGAATACAGGCAATTAAGAAGCACTGTTGAAGAAAACCAATACTGGGTGAGGTGAAAGAGATGATTCCTAATCTTTTAGCCCTTGGGATGTAAGAAAAAGAAAATGAAGATAAGAACTTTGTTTGCTATAACAACCATGCACTTGACTTCATTATAAGTATTACATGCAATGGTTCCTTTGATGTTCACCACCACACCATAAGAGGGCTGGCTCTACTTAGCTCCATTGTACATATGGATGTGGTTTCAAGTCAACTTGACAAAGAAAAAGCAAGTGTCCCAAACCTGGTCATATAACACACACACACACACACACACACACACACACACACACACACACACACTTAAAACCACCCACCTCCAAACAAGTTTGGATATCTATAAAAAATCAGCCCAAATTTCTGTATACTTACCTGAATTCATATTTGAGGAAGGAGTTAGTCTTTAAGAGTCACTGTGAACCTTTTTTATTAAAGCCAATAGCATATGGCCAATCCATATGGTTCCATCTACATTCCATTTTCTGTTACTCATCTGGATGTTTCTTAACTTTATACCTGGACGTGGACTGGTTGCGATGATGTCCTGAAGCAAATGAAACATCCACCTACAAAGGTAAATGCTTTAGTCAGAGGATAAGGAGCAGGAGAGATAACTATATGAGCACATGACCGTCAGGACTTCAAAACCTGAGGCCCAATGTCTTCGAGACATTGATCTATTGTCACTCTCTCTCCCAAATAGTTTGACTCTTTAAGAAGACAAAAGCATAAGGAAGATAATCTTTTTGGTGTTAAATGTATTCTTTGATTAAAAACTAAACATAAAGGTAGAAAGCTTCAAATAATAGTGCATTCAACAGGACACCATCCCACTGTCCTTGAAGTATAAAGTTAGAAGCCAACTATGACCCAGAAATATAATATATATATATATATAAGTTACAGAATATTTTTATTTTAAAAATAAATTTGACTTCAATACTAACATTTAAAATGTAAAAACTGTGATTACTGGACTTCTGGTTTCTCTTGAAATCTGGAAAGACTAGCTATGCCTACACATTTGCCAGGACAGAAGGCAGAAGCATAGGAGCAGGCATCCCCTGACGTCATCATGTGCCAACACCATGGACCCAGCTCTCTTCTACACAGCACTACTTCTGAGTCATGGGGCTTAGTTCTCTGTGGTTCCTTTGCTTCTATACTGTCTCCTGACTGCCATAAGAGTTTCCAGCATTTGCATGATTTCAACTCCTCTAAAACATTTGCAGAGAGTGGGAACTGTGGGGTGGGGGTATGGTTTTACACAGGATCTGAAGCAAGATGGACCAGGGTCTAGATTGGGTCTGATTCTTTAAAATTCTTCAGAAAATGACTCTGAAGATCATAGATTCACCCACATGAGTCCCAGGGGAAATTTACGGCATCATCTCCTTTCTATGTGGCAATAGTTCTGCTGTGCTATAACCCGGCTTTTTCAGTTGGTATACACATTAGTTTAGCCTAGGAACATTGTTTCATTTCACCTCATCTTCTTTCTGAGATACGATGGTTTCCCTGCTGTGGACTTGACATGAGTGGGGCATCAAGTCCATTTCAGCATGATCAGTGGTAGCTGCATGCAGAAGCTGTGTCCCTTTGTCATCTACTCTAGGAAGACTATCCCTTTCTAACTGACAGAACAATGAGACTGTAGTTTGGCTGCTATTCTACTGAGTGTTCAGACCTATGAAAATAAATTTGCTGGCTTAGCAAGATGGCTTTGGGCATTGAAGCATGTTGACAACTCTGAGGACCTGAGTTCAATCCCAGAATATACATGGTAAAGGGAAATAATCAAGTTCTGCACGTTGCCCTCTGACCTCCAAACACAAAGCATGAAATATGTACACCCCTTCTATATCTCTGTCTCTCTGTCTATGTCTCTAGTTCTATCTATCTCTGTTTCTCTTCCTCTCCCTCTTCTCTCTCCCTCTCCCTCTTCTTCTTCCCAGCCCTTTCTCTCTCTCTCTGTTGAGGGCCGAAGGCTGCGCCCTTACAAGATGGTGCTGGTTTCAGGTGCCATGAATCAGCTAAAGTGTGGTAAATAACCACTGGGCACATGTGCAAAGAGTGGTGCGAGCCAAGTCACCGCCCATCTCAGGGCGTCACGATCAGACCACTGGCGGGCAGCCAATCACACAGCGACATGCCACCCTTGGGGGTATAAATTAGGGTTCCTTTTCCTGCCTGGGGTCTTCCTCTTCAACATACAATAAAGGTTGTTCGCAGAAGAATCCTGTTGTTGCACGCCTTTTCCTGCCGGCGGGAAGTGGGGCGCGCAACATCTCTCTCTCTCTCTCTCTCTCTCTCTCTCTCTCTCTCTCTCTCTCTCTCTCTCTCTCTCTCTCTCTCTCTCACACACACACAACAAATTTAAAGGCAAAAATCTGGTGTTTCTACATTGTTGTGGATATTATCCAAGCATAATTGTTCAGTCAATACATAAAGGACCTCAGGTTGGAGTAGTGGCTTAGAAGGTTAGAACACTTAATCTATAGCTATGATGTCCAGAGCTTGGATCCAAGTGTCCACCTAACAAGCTGAGCACCTTTGCAAACATCTGTAAATTAGCTCCAAGAGGACCAAGGCCAGGAGAATCACTAGGGCCTGGCCTCCAGCATAGCCATGAATGCAAGCTTGGGAAATAACCTGCCACAAATGAAAATGGTAAAGAGAGGTCAATAAAGGCAACCACACAAATGTAAACACACACACACACACACACACACACACACACACGTACATACTACCACATATACATGTACATGCATGTAAACTAAAAAAAAAATACATGCACAGGAGCAGCACACAAAATACTTTTAAATAAAATATTTAAAGAACTTAATGATCAGATATAACTCTTATGCCTTTTGTGTATTATTTGGCATTTTCAACAGTATCGGGCACATCACAGAGCTGAGATAAATTTTTCTTGGCCACTGACTCAATTTTGATCATTTTATTTAATTTAATGTGGATGATTTCATTTGAGATAGTATTTCCTTTATTTAAAATATAACCAATAAACAAATGATTATGAAATAGATTCAGGAATTTGACCCATCTTCTGCATCATTTGTTTGGGATTTTAGTCTGAAACACAATTTTTACATGCCATTCACATTAGGAATGGTTCTTTCTGCATAAATGTATTGCCACATGTGATTTGCAAACACTTCTATCCTAATAAGGCTAAACAAGAACACACTCTGAGAAACATCAAAGAACCCACTTGAACATAATGGAGCAACTTCTTAATATTAAATGTCAAAAGTGGTCACTGATTCATGTATTTTTTTAATGTGTTTAAAAGCTTGATAATATAGCATTAGTATTTTTCTACCCTGTTCTTCCCTACAAAATGTCTCCAAATACAAGCAAAATCAAATATGTCTACCATTTGTACAAGGACAAGTGTTCCCATGCTAATAAAAATTTTCTTTAAAGGGATATTTAAAACTAGATATTAAGAAAGACATGGAAATTAATCATCAAAAGTGGAGAAAAACAAGCAAGACTGAAACAAGTAACATACAGAGAGAGAACAGGACAGTTTTGAGGGAGAAAAGAGAAAGAAAAGATGGTGTAATTATATTATCTCAGAGATAAAATTAAAAGAGTTGCCTGCTATCAGTGAGTACATACCATGTGTGTTCTTTTGGAACTAGGTTACTCCACTCAGGATAATATTTTTTAGCTCAATTCATTTGCCTAAGAATTTCATGAAGACATTGTTTGTAATAGCTGAGTGTATTCCACTGTATAAATGTACCACATTTTCTGCATCAATTCCTCTCTTGTAGGACATCTGGGTTGTTTTTAGCTTATGGCTATTATAAATAAGGCTGTTATGAACATAGTAGAGCATGTATCCTCTTTATATGTTGAAGCATCTTTTGGGTTTATGTCCAGGAGTGGTATAGCTGGATACTCAGGTAGTACTATAACCAATTTTCTAAGGAACTGTCAGACTGATTGTACCAGCTTGCAATCACACAAGCAATAGATGAGTGTTCCTCTTTCTCCACATCCTCGCCAGCATCTGCTGTCACTTGAGGGATTTTTTTAACTTAACCATTCTGACTTGTATCAGGTGGAATCTCAGGGTTGTTTTGATTTGCATTTCCCTGATGATGTTAAACATTTCTTTAGGTACTTCCCAGCCATTTGATATTACACAGTTGAAAAATTTTTGTTTAGCTTTGTCCCTCATTTTTAATAGGGTTATTTGATTCTCTGAAGTCAACTTTGTGAGTTCCTTGTATATATTGGATATTAACCCTCTATTGGTTGTAGGATTGGTAAATATCTTTTCCCAATCTGTAAGTTGCCAGTTTGTCCTGATTATAGTGTCTTTTGTTTTATAAAAACTTTTGAATTTTATGAGATCCCATTTGTCTATCTTAGAGCCTGGGCCATTAGTATTCTGTTCAGGGAATTTTTCACTGTGCTGATATGGTCGAGGTTCTTCCCCACTTTCTCTTCTATTAGATTCAGCTTATCTGGTCTTATGTAGAGGTTCTTAATCCACTTGGACTTGAGCTTTGTACAAAAAGATAAGACTGGATCAATTTGCATTCTTCTACATGACGACCACCACTTAAGCCAGCACCATTTGTTGAATATGCTGTCTTTTCCCCACTAGATGCTTTTGGCTTCTTTGTCAAAAATCAGGTTCCCAGGAGTGTGTGGGATTAATTCTGGGTCTTCAATTCTATTCCACTGATCTACCTGCCTATGTCTGTACCAATAGCATGCGGTTTGATCACTGATGCTCTGTAGTAGAGATTGAGGTAAAGAATGGTGATTCCTTATTGTTGAAGGAATCTTCAGAAGTTCTCTTATTGTTGAGAATAGTTTTCACTATCCTGGGTGTTTTGTTGTTACAAATGAATTCAAAAATTGCTTTTTCTATCTCTGTGAAAAAGCTCTTGGAATATCAATGATACAACTCACAGACCACATGAAGCTCAAGAAGAAGAAAGACCAAATTGTGGATGCTTCAGTCCTACTTAGAAGGGGGAAAATAATCACTGGAGGTAGAGAGAAGGAGGGACTTGGAAGGGAGAAAGGAGGGAGATGTGGAAAAGGGGGTCAGGATCAGGTGTGGGAGGGGGTGGGGGAGATTACAGAGGGGTAATAAATTGAACAAGGTTGTGTAGCAGTTGGGCATGGGGAACTGGGGGTAGCCACCAGAAAGTCCCAGATGCTAATAAAGCAAGAGGTTCCCAGGACCCAACAGAGATGAGATTAGCTGAAATACCCAACAAAGGGGAGGGAGAACCTATAGGGACCATATCCAGAGGTTAGGCATGGCCCTGGTCGAGGGATGGGGCTACCCACCCATCTCAAAAATATTTAACCCAAAATTGCTCCCTTATAAAGGAAATACAGGGACAAAGAGTAGGGCAAAGACTGAAGGAAAAGTCATCCAGAGACTGCCCCACCTAGGTATCTATCACCTATGCATCCACCAAACCTAGACACCATTTCTGATGCCAAGAAGTGCTTGCTGACAGGAGCCTAATATAGCTGTCTCCTGAGAGGCTCTGCCAGAATCTGACCAAAACAGATCTAGATGCTACAGCCAACAACCAGATTGAACACAGAACCCCAATGGAGGAGTTAGGGGAAGAGCTGAATGAGCTGAAGGGGTTATCAACCCCTTAGGAAGAGCAACAATATCATATCAACCAATCAGACTCCCCCAGAGTTCTCAAGGACTATACTGCCAACCAAAGAGTACACATGGAGGGACACATTGCTCCATCTACATATGTAGCAGGGGAGAACTTCATGTGGCATAAGTGGAAAGAGAAACCCTTGGTCTTGTAAAGGCTCAATGCCCGAGGCCAGTGAGGCAGGAATAGGTGGGTTTGTGGGGGAGCACTTTCATAGAAGCAGGGGGAAGGGGCTATAGAGGATTTGCAGGGGGAAATCAGGAATGGAGATAGCATTTGACTGTTAGGAGCTGTATAGTAGTGAGTGGTTTGGAATGAAGCTGGAAAGGATGACAAAAAACTAACTGTGCATTCTGCAGCATTTATGAAGATATTCTACTTCCCAGCTACACCTGTGCATTGCCATACTAACTCTGTGCTTTCTGTTTTTTGAAAGAACACTGAACACATGCTAATGGATATGAAGCTCAAAGCTGTGTAGCACCAAAGCACTGAGCACTCGTAAAGACACCAGATCAGATAAGCAAGCCCATGACTGTCTCCAGAGTAAGGAAACCACATAAAAAATTTCTCAATACACTGTGATGATTGCTTGACTTACAATATTTCCCATTCCAAACAAAGAAGAAATTTAGTATTTTCCTGATTAAAAACTCTCTTGAAATCTTTGGCATATGTCTGCACTTATTGCCCTAGGTGGCCCAAAATATAAAGGAAAGGGGGCCTTTGTGGATAAAAATTAAAGAAGAGAATAGGACAGAGAAACCTAAAAGATACCAAGAGTATCTGTAGTCAGCCTCTCTCCTAGAGTGTCACAATTCAGAAATATTTCAAAGTGGAAGAAAGAACATTATAAGATAAACCCTAGAAACCAAGGCTCTCAACCTTTATTCTGAATTCATTCTGTCTCAGAAGACACATCATCATAGACAGCAGCGCCATGATGTTCTGAAGGAAGTACCTGTTGCTAACAAGGACTAAAACTAATGCTCTGCTGTGGCCTCAGAAGCCCCTGGCATTCTAAGATGTGTTGCTCACTTACACTGAAGATTCCTACTGGGTTCAGGTGAAGCTACAGTACAATTTGGTAGCCTGTCACTATTTGTGAACACGTATTTCTACATTGGAAATGTCTTCTCTACCAGTAGAATCAAGAGGCAAACTTACAGAAACAACTGTTTTCCCTTGTCAACAACAGTGCTGTACAGAACAGTCACGTGTACACACTTGACATACCAACCTGTGGACCCTCAAAGATCATCACTTGCTTCTGTCTTAAAACTAACAAAAATATCATTTTATTCTTCTTATCCAGTCATGTGCATTTCCTTCATTCAAGACAATAAAAATAGCTCTGTCATAGTTAGAAAAATATATCATGTGGCACCCTCATTTTAAAATTAGTTGAGGTCATCTGATCCATCTATATACAAATTATTTTTGTCTAGATACACAGCTATTAGAAAATGTCCACTGGACAGAAGGAATAGTTTTCAAAGAATAACTCACATTCTTTCTCTATAAATAAAGAAAACTCATGTTGTAAATTATAATCAGTATCATATGTTCATCAGCTATGAGGTGGGTAGATTTTCTTCTCCCTTTTTCTTTTGTTTCCATTATTGCAAAACCGTCAAAATAAGAGAATTACCCAATAGAATACATTTGATGGGAATTTAGAGCAGGCAGGAGAGCAGACCATGCATGATTTGTCTTTAATATTTAACTTGTCATCACTACTTGTGTTATTTTACTCATATTCTTTAGAGGAATTCTACCATCTTGTTTCAAATCCAAGTGCTACTGATTTGGATATATTCCATCCTTTGTTTTACCTGCCTTTCTGTACTGGACCACCTTGGAAGACATGACACTTCTGAGGTCCACAAATGATCCATGCATGATGGAGAGCCCTGCTCATATACCCCTGATAATGCAATGTATTACTGGAAAGGGGAACAGGAGCTTATCCTATAGAGCTGGCCATAGGCATCAGGTGCACTTCGGCAAAGCTGTCCACTCCCTCAAGAATCTTCTAGTTTCCCAGATAACTCATCTGTTCACAATGGAAATCAGTTTTTTATAAAGAAGAAACCTTCCACTCATGATGGAAGCATAATAGGCATAAAACTGTTATGTGCAGGAAGGCAGCCATTATTTCCCAGAGTAGAAATCCTGGTTTTGAAAACGTGCCCTTCATGTGCTTAAATTTATTAGAAAGATTTTCAGTTGGGATAAGCCAAGAGACTCTGGAACTGTAAACTTTTTCTAATCATTAGAAGTAGAAGTGGAAAGGTTCTGTGTAGAAAGAGCTTGATTAGTATTTGTCTTCTAATCAATCCTGCATTCAAATTCTTTTTTTTTATTTTGCTCCTGACTAAAAAGTTTTGGAGAGTCTCAAAATTTCTTAGTGAACTAGATTTCCTCAGTGTGTGAATGTGGTCAATTCTTGTTTGTGTTTTGTTTTGTTTTTCAGAGTTTTTTCCTTAATCTTTTTTTTTACATTCCAGTCTTAATGTCCTCCCAGTCTGCCCTCTGACTATTCCACATCCCACACCTCTCCCCACATTTCCACCCACACCCCACCAGACTGTCCTACTCCCTGAGGCCTTAAGTCTTTTGAGGGTTAGGTGCGTCTTCTCTCACTGAGTCAAGCCCTTGCAGTCCCATGCTGTGTATGTTTCAGGGCCTCATATAAGCTGGTGTATGCTGCCTGGTTGAATTTGTAGAGTCCACCTCCAGTAGGAAGACAGGGCATCAAGTGGAGGGATGGGGTGCCCATTCCACAGTCATAAACTCTGACCCAGAATTGTTCCTGTCTCAAAGAACTACAGGGTCAAAAATGGAGAAGAGCATGAGAGAAAGGAGCTCCAGTGAGAGGCCAAACTTGGGATGCTAACACTATTACTGCTGCTGTGGTGTGCGTATAAACAGGGGCCTGTCATAACTGTCCCACAAAAGACCCAACGAACAGTTGAAAGAGTCCGATGCAGATATTTACAACCAAACAATAGACAGAATCTGGTGACCCCTCTGGTTGAATTAGGGAAAAGCTGGAAGAAGTTGAGGAAAACCAGCAGTCTCAACTCACCTGAACCCCTGAAATCACTCAAAATGTAGTCAATTCTTAAGGAAAAGCAGAAAACAGAGATTTATCTTCCTTGCAAATCTGCACAGAGAGAGTAAGAAAGTAGGTGTGACTCCATTTCACACTTTCTTTGATGAACTTTTCAAACATTTGCTAGTGCTAGGTTTTCTGACTCTCCCAGTTCCTTAATAACCTAGTGAACTAAACAATATAACCTGATGTTCATATATGCCTGCATTGATGTGAAGTTGAATAAGTTCTGCTAGTCATTTATACCTGTTACTTTTCTTTCCATGAATCATTGTTATACTTTATAGTAGTTTTATATATGTATATATAAGCGTATTGATTTTGTCATAGTTTTGAAAATGTTATTGATGGATTAGTGGATTTTATTAATTATTTCTTCAGTGTAAATATTTTTATTTCTCATTTTGGAGAAATTAGGTTTGCAAGTAAATATTGTGATTTTTCAGTCACATAGAATACAGCCACAATGTAGGAGAAGAGCATGAGGTGTGGATTCATAAAGGAATTTCTCAGCCTTAAAGAACAAAATTATTGTTTAATATAGCAAGTTAGAGCAATCTCAGAAAAAATATTGTGTTTTCTTTAAGATCTGGCACCTAAATGTTATGTAAATACATGAAATCATATGTGTGTGTGTGTGTGTGTGTGTGTGTGTGTGTGTGTATATACATACACACACAGACACATATGGTTGACATGAAAACAGATGCAAACAGACCCAGGGACTTAAAGGAGTGAAGAGATAAGAAATTGAAGGTAACTTCATATGGAGGAATATGTATGCTCCCTGCACAATATAACCTTACATGAAAATTTTCTTACATAACAGGTGCCATGTACAGAGAATACACAAATAACATTTAGTAATGATGGTGCAGACCATTATTCCTGAATACAGGAAAACATCTATCACGTATTGTTAATATTAATATAAAGCCTTTATTGAATTGTATTATTCTACTTGTATGAAATGTATTAATATACAGGCAGATGCTCAATGGTTAGCATATTCAAGATTTTTGCTTTGTTTTGAAAAACGGAAGTCTAGTTTCATGAGTATGAGTGATATTGCACACAGATCCTTAGAACAAAACCAGATGTTACATGTCCTGCGGCACCCAGATGAGGGAAACACACTCAACCTTGTTTAAGCCAACATCACTCAAAAGCAATTCATAGCTACAGTCTTCTCATTAAAAAAGAAACCGTAATCTATCATCTGACCCAGGATTCTGAGAACACAGCCTGAGAAACAGCATAAAAACCCAGTCATCCAGAAAGACCAGCTCGAGATACTTGGAGTGAAGTGACTTTAATTGTTTTTGTTTCCCCCCTAATGTCTGGATGTGGTTTTGAAAAACATAAATATATCTATCGTCTTACAGACAGAACACACAGTATCTTTTCACCTTGAAAACGAGGAGAAAAAAAATTACCCAAGCAAAATGAGAATGCAATCAACATCAACCGAACTAATTTCCATGATAACTCTAATGGTTCTATTTTTAAAGCAAAGATGGTTTTGTGGCCATCTGAATGGTATCTCTATTTGAATGGGTGGGTTTAGGGCTGGTTCTATTCTAGTCACTTCTCAGATGCTAAGGAGTGTGTATTTGTGAGCTGACACACTCACTGCAGCTTTCTGGCCAAGACTCTACCTGGCGAAGGAGGAAGAACCAGAGGAAGAGGAAAGAGTGAGTAGCCAGCGGGCCAGGTGAGTGTCTAAACACACGAGCGCTATTTGCCCCGTGATGGACCGCAGCGGCTGCCCACTTCCCCGCAGATTGTGATCGTGTAAGTTTTTAGTTGCCGTGAGGTTTCAAAAGTCAAGGAAAATATCGATGACTTTTTTCTCATTATTTTACTTTCAGAAATGTCTACCCCTGTGCTTGTTAAAAGACCTTTAAAAATTCAACAAAACAAAAATAATCTTAGAAAAACATGCAGCTGGACCTGAGGAACCTGATAACTTGGGGTCCTAATGGGGTACACAAAACCGAAAGCACAGGTTTTCAAGACATTCTCTCATATGGTGGCACTTACTGGCATCACATTCTTAGGCAAGCAACAACTTGGATAAAGCAATGCTGATTCCAGCAGAAATATTTTATTAAAACTGTAGGCAAAATACAAATGGTATTCATATCAGAAAGGCTGCTGCCAAAGGCCTCAGGGGCAAGGAAAACGGTACAGAGCACAGCAGTCCTGTGACTCAAGCTGAAACAGGGTGGTTGTGTAAAAGTCTCTCAAGGTTGCTTAAAAGAAGGAAGGAAAGAAAGAACAACTAACCATCTGGGGAAGGACAATCGGTTCTGAGCAAAGAAAACATTAGAGCAAAAATTGAAAACAAAACCAAACTTCCATTTAAGCAAGGTCCAGCAAATCAGAAGCTCATTTGTCCAAGCCAGAACTGTCAGCTATGATCACGGTGACTCCCCTCACAGCCCTGGCACAGCGGGTACAATAATTGATTTTTCATCGAAGTTGCTGAATGTCCCAGCTTAGCCACAGAAGCTGACACAGGCTAAGAAAACCTTGTTTTTCAGTGCTTACTGACTCCTAACCAAGGAAAGGAGATAGATTCTAAGGCAGATTTAAATGTGCATAATGTAAGGTAAGACCTACACATTCTTAAATCCACATGTTCATTGTTCCTGGTTGGAGTTTAAAGAGGTAATTTGGAGTGATAAATGCATCCTGACTTCCTATGAGAAACCTTGGGTGCCTGCAGCTTTCGTTTTCAAGCCTTGACTCTCACAACTTTCTGGTATTTTTTGTTTGGTTCTTGGTGTGGAAATCTATTTTCATTTCTCCCTATGCACTTATGCATTTCAGAAAGAAAAAATAAAAGAAGTCAGAGAGAGCTATAAATCTAAAGACAATAGTACTTAAGATGTTTTTGAAGATCGGAGTCAAATATTGTCTACCTATTAGGAGCCACACCAGGCACTAAAAGAAACACTAAAAGAACAAAGAAACTGTCCTGGTTGGAAGGTGGTTTTGTCCTACAGTTTTCCTCGTGTTTTAGCAAATATTTTTATTAGAGTTGTTAGCACTGGATTATACAGACACACTGCAAACTGAAGAAACCATAGCAAGCCTCGTTTAACCAGAAAGATGATCAAGCACGAGTTAAGCAAGGCACTCAAAGTCACAGACCTACGAGTAACACGTCAGAAACTCTTGTCCAGACAACCTGGCTACAGAGCCTGTTTCTCAAGGACACCCTCTCTCACCTCCCCTGCATCAGTGCCTCCACAAATAGCCACCAAGTACGCTGAATTCCTGAGGGCTCAAAGCAGGCTCTGCTCTCCACAGCCCAATGCCCCTGCTGCTACTTTTTAAGTCTGAGTGCAGCTGAATCTACAGATAAACAAATTCCCAGAGTTGAGCTGCTGTATTTGTTTCCTGTACCTCCCAATGTCAGAGAGACGGTGAGTCATAGGACCAAGTAATAGCCCTGTCTGGAAAGTCCTCTTCATCCTGCCAGGCCAGTGAGAACTGTCTTCACTCTGTCTCCAATTCACACAAGAGAGAAGCCACCATGTTCAGAGCAGTGGCTTCCCCAGGATCAGATATTAGTATCTCTCAGGCTCCAATTTTGCGCTGTTGTGAAACTTGACTAACCTGGACAAGCATTAGAAAGGGAGGGGAGAAGAGGAAAAGGAAGGGATAAAGTGTTTAAAGGAGAGAGAAGAGGATACGGTGGCTGAAAGGATGTAGGTATCTGAGTGCTGTGCAGATATGATGGGTGGGTGGGCAGTGGACTACAATCACTTTGGGTAAGTTTAAGGTTTGGTTTCTACCTTGAGTTGTTTCCTTTTATAGCTCCTGGATCTTTTTGGGAACCCAGGAATTCTATAAAGTGATTATGGGAACCACTCAGCTTCCCCATTTTTGTCAAAGGCATCGGTATATAGCCCCCCATTTCAAAAGACATTAACTACAATAATGTTAATATTTCGTTTCCTAGTGTGGGGATGATTAGTCAATGGGTTTTAGCAGCTCTGAGGAACACAGTGCTATTCTGAGAAAATCTGAGAACAGACACACTACTCAAATCGAAGAAACATTAGCAAGCCTCGTTTAACAAGAAAGATGTTCAAGAATGAGTTAAGCACTATCTTTAATATTTCCTACTTCTTAACACATTCTCTAAGTCTTAAGGCTAGCATCCAGGTAACATACATGGGTCACAGGGCTGCACCCTGGATGCATTTGCGCAAGTGGAGTATTCTGAAGTGTCTCCTACAGTTGATAGAAAATCTAAGAACCAATTCTCATGGAAGCTACAGGTGACAATTATTTCCCATAAAAATGCAAGTTTTACAGCAAAAGAGAGAAGCCCTGGAGAACCAGAGAAGAGCAGAAGCATTCTAAAAATCACAATGTGCAGCCTTTCAGCATATTTTGAAGAGTCACTAAGCAACTGAACCTTTGCTGTTACTGGTGTGCTGTAACTGGTGAATCAACAGCAGATTGAATACATTGGTGTTCCTCCTGAACCTATGAATATGATGTCACAGCTGCAGTCACATGGGCTTGGCGAAGAATCATTTATCATGAGCATTTGTCCATCATCTCTAGATCTTTCCTGGCATACTTAGCCAGGTCCAAGCCTATGAAATTTCTTGTCTTAAAAAAGTAATAAGGAATAACACCCAAGACTGTGGCCGTCCTCCATAGTCACACACACACACACACACACACACACACACACACACACACACACACACGAAGAAACAGGAACTGTCTAAATAAAAGTGAACAATCGGGCATGAATAAAAGTCTCTTTAGAGAACAGACAGGTAGAACGGTGTATTTGTTGGTCAGCCAGCATAACCCAAATGGTGAGCATCAGGTTCAGCGACAGATGTTGTCTCAGAAACTAGGTTGGAGCACAGTAGTGAAAGGCATCTGTTGTCCTACTCTGGCTTCTGTCTATACATCCATAGCTGCAGACATACCCATACATATGCATATATATCTCACGCTCGAAGAAGTGAGAATGAACTGAGGATATGAACACATACAACAACGGCAAGTTAAACTAAGATTGAAAGTTCTTCCCTCAAAGAGTTGTGTAAAGGCTTCATTGGAAATGGGCCCATTTTACCATATTCCTTCTAAAACAGTTGGTAAGTGGTGACTTACTTAAACACTTGAGGAAAGCCACACTTTGTTCCAGGCTAAAGTGAATAATGATTTCATCCCCTTCCTTTTCATGTACCTCTATGTTGAGAGTCAATCCCATTAAAATTTATAGAGAACTGATGGGATTTTATATTTGTTGGATGTGATTTTCAAATAAATTTGGTAATTATATCCTGAAACCCATTTACACAAAGCCTGTCCTGTGTGCACTGCTGAAATCCAAGTGACTTCTAAGAACTTTTAATAACGTGCTAGTTTTCCCATCAATGATGTCATTCATATTTTGCCAAATTCCCGTCTTGATATTTATAGCCTAAATCCACTGTTAACTAAAAGCTGATTTAAAATGAGGAAGTCAGATTAGGGGACATTCACACTCGATTTTAATCCAATGAGGGTGGGATTTCTGAAGACAGGATGCATGACTGAACCAGTGTGGGAGAATCTTATGCCTTGACTGCTTCTCAGGGCAGCTATCACAGCAAATGTTATAACCTGCCATCACACAAAACTCCTCAGAATATATGTCCATTTCAGTTCCAAAACTATGATCCAAGTTCCTCTGTGCTCTCACTTCCATAGCTTACAATCAAGTGCACCAAACTGTACCCCTCCCCCCATTTTGGGATTGATTCCACTGCCTTGGATGTGGCCAGTCTTTATAGGTTTGACTATTATGAATCAGGCTTAACCTTTTTTGGGGGGAGTTCCTTTAAAAAGGAGAGACGCAGGACATGTCAGCATGCTGAACAAATCTGCATCATGAGAAGCAGCTTTTCAGAATGCAAGAAAAGATAAGAGAAGGCTCCGATATGCATGGAGAGACCCCTGGCTCCAGGTGCATATGCAGCAGAGGATGGCATTACCTGGCATCAGTGGGAGGAGAGGCCTTTGGTCCAGTGAAGGCTCATTCTTCCAGTGTAGGGGAATATCAAGGACCTGAGGCAAGAGTGGGCGGTTGGGAGAGGGAGCACCTTCATGGAGGCAAAGGGAGGGGGATGGGGAATGGGAGTGTGGAGAAGAGGAATAACATTTGAAATGTAAAATAAAAAATATAGATGAGCTATTTACTATAATGTTTAATGAAAATAAATCACAATAGATTATACAGAAATATTTTTAAGCTGACATGAATTGTCCTATTTAGACCCATAAAAGAAGAAACTTCAAAATAACAGAATTTTCCTTGATTTGGCCCAGCCTTAAGTGGCTTTTAAGCAGATGAATCATGAGAGTTACAACTCGATTATATTCAGCGTTCAATGCCTGTCAACAGCTGCAAAAAGGAGAATATTGAACAGCTTTTCTTCTTTCCCTAAACATAAGAAAAGCACAAAATTCCATGGTGATGTAATATCAAACTGATTTGGGAGGAGAGGTATTTTTCACCTCTTGAATCTATTCAACATTCCATCCTGGTATTAGGAACCCTCACTGAGGCCAACTTCTACAGACTATCTCTCAATCTTTGTATACCAGCATAGAAACCTCTGAAGGCGGGCAATTCGGAGTAGACCCTCTGAGTTAGAAATAAGATAGTCTTTGCAACTTTCCCTAGACTTGAATCAAGAAGTAGGCCATCTATAAAAGGAAGAGACAAAAAGACTTGCTACCTTGTCCAATTTATTTCACCTATATGCATGTTCAAGCAGAAGATATAAATTCCTGAGAGGCACTATTGAACACTAGAGAGATTACAAAATTCCCATTGGCAAAGAATCTTCATGGAAGACAGTAGATGAGAGTCTGCCTTCGGGCAAGGATTGGCCCTCAGAAAGTATTCTCTAGCCAGAGACACTTTAACAACCAAGAAGCAGTCATTGAATGTACAGGAACACAAGAGGATTGTGCTGTTCCCAACCATGAGCATTCCAATAAAGCGTCTGGTCTTGCGTTTGCACCTTTTTTTAGTGGAACTGCAAAAAAAAACATGATGAGAAGGGGAAACATTGTTACAATGACAAGTGGTAATGGTGTGGAGAAAATAGAAAGCAAGGAAGCTGCAAACAAAGCAAGTCAGTGACCAGGAGAGGAGTTGCAGCCATCTAAGCAAGAGATGTGTACAGAACATTACAAGTGAACTTAAAGCATTAAGAAAGTCCAGTTACTGTATACCCCAAAGATGCTCCAACATCCAATAAGGACACTTGCACTACAATGTTCATAGCAGCCCTATTTATAATAGCCAGAAGCTGGAAAGAACCAATGGAGTACTACTCATCTATTAGAAACAATGACTCTATGAAATTCCTAGGAAAATGGATGCATCTAGAGAATATCATCCTGAGTGAGATAACCCAGTCACAAAAGAACAGATATAATATGCAGTCACTGATAATTGGATACTAGCCCCAGAAAGCTATGAATACCCAAGAAACAACTCACAGATCATATGAAGTTCAAAAAAAGAAAGGCCAAAAAGTGGAAGTCTCAGTCCTTCATAGAAACAAACAAACAACAACAACAAGTGTACAGCACCCACTCAGAGTGGGGTACACCTAGATCTTAAATCATTAATAACTTAAGAGCTAAGAAGATAGCCTTGTGGTAATTTTTAGTATTTAAAAATTATTATGTTTAATCTTTACACACCAAGAAAACTTTGACTATTGCCATGTTTCGTTTTGTTTTACATGTACTTTATGCTTATGGTAACTAGTAAGATTCCAATGCATGCTATCAAACCTTTAAAAAAAATCAAGTACTGACAAAAATATATTCATATAGTTTTATGCCAAAAATGCTTTTTAAAATCTGTACATGTATCTCTCTTTTTAAAATAAACTTGTAAGAGAAAAAAAAGTACAGTTACTGTCTGCCTTTCACTGAAATGCTTGTTGGTCTAACCAAGGGCAGGAATGACAATGAATCAGACAATGTGACAAAGGCTTGGAGAGTCGGAGAGTCGACATTTCACACTGCATTCTCTCAAAGAACTTAAATTCTCTCTTAAGTTTTCACTGGGCCATTTTAGACCTCTCAAAATAAGAAATCCCTAGAAGCAGAAGAGGCGGTTCCTAATGAAAGAGGTAGAAGAATTTTATTACCCAAAGAAAAGGCTCTCTGCTACTTGGCGCTTCCTTCAGGTTAAGCTCCTGTGCCAGCAATGAGTGGGTGCCAAAAGCTTTTCAAAGAAGTTTGTAAGTGAAATAAAAACACCTGTCATGAATGTGGGTGAACCCCCTGGACAATTTGGCAAAAAGGGAACCCTGCTCCTCTGTGGGGAAGAGTGTGACCAGTTTACACTATGACTGTCAGTAAGCTGTTGGGTAGAAGGCATAAGCCATATTCTTCTTTCACAAGACTGAGGCTAACCTGGCACCTGTATTGTCTCATTAAATGCAGGAGTCTGGGCCCTTCTCTGTCTTTAAGAGCATGAGAACACTTGTTCTCTTTGTTCTGCCTATCTGGAAAGGCTAACTGCTGGTGCCTAGTCATGCCTCACCCTTCCCACCCTTAGACACAAATGGAGCCCCCACCCACCCCCAATGAAGCCTTCACAATACCACAGTGGACTTGGTATAACATGCTACCAAACTTTCTCTGTGAAAACTCAAAGGTTGGTGTAGAGTAATCTCTTTCTACCTCTAAGGTAACATAAAAGCTGTCTCAGTCACTCACAGAGAAAGTGTAGCAGCCAAGGGACCCAGGTCACATTCCTTATTTGAGGACATGCCCCGCTTCTTCCCCTAAAATCGCAAAGCTCACAGCAGCAGCTCAGAGCTTGAGGGTACCTCAGTGTTGTATCACTTACCAAGTGTGTGAGACCTTGAGTTAGAAAGTATATCCCAAGTACCATGTGCAACTAATTAATTAATTAAAAACAAAACACAAAACCCTGTTGGCTGCAAGTCTGTATGAACATTGCCAGCTTCCTGACCTTGAATAGTCTCATCTTTAAAAACATTGATTGGTTTCATACTCTGTACAAACATTGCTTTAAAAAAAAAAATGGTCCTGTGAAAAGTCAGTGGCTCAGCAGGTAAAGAGGCTGTGATTAGGGCTGATGACCTGAACTCAGTCCTCCTGACTGAAACAGAAATAAATTATTAAAAATAAATAATTACAAGTAAATTTAATTTTAAATTTTTTGCTTCTTCTCAAGCAAGGCTTGGTAGTCATTTGCAATAGAAAATTATTTAGCAAAAAAAAAAGTGAAAGGAATGTGTGGTTTTAGGATGGCTAAGAAGTTAGAAACAGCAGATAACTATGTATAAACTCTACCAAATATGGCATAGATTTACTCTGAAGATAGTACCTATCTCTGTCTCTGCCTCTTTTTCTCTGTCTGTGTCTCTATTTGTCTCCGTCTCTATCTCTCTGGCTCTCTGACTATGTGAGTTTGTTTGTATGTGTGTGTGTGTTTCTGGGTGTGTGTTTGTGTGTTTGTGTATGTGTGTATATGTGTTGCAGTAAATATTAAAAAATAAAACTGGCTTATCTCTTTATAGGTCCCCGAGGTCTCACTCCACAAAAACTGCTTCTAGTACGGAGCTGCGCTCAGACTCTGTCCCTTTGGTCATAGCCATCCCCAAAGTCTCACTCTGTCCAAACGACTCCCTTCCCTGGCAGTTCACTTCACCTGTACTACTGCCTCCATCCCAGGAAATTTTTTTACCCCAAATTCCAACACAAACACAACTCTAAGGCCCAACAGCTTTTCATACGGGTTTATATATTAAGTTCTCAATCCACAAACCCTCTACACAACAAGATTACATCAAATGGACAAAGTTACAAACTGCCCTTTTGTATGAGATATTAGACCTGTAAAATCCTTAAATGTTCGTAGCTACTTAACACCAATAAAGCCCACCTGGATCTAATTCATTCTTCCTGAGGTCCATCTTGGAATGTCTCTCGCCTCTGTCCTCTGACCTCTGACACACACTCTCTCTCTCTCCATCTCCCTTCCCCTGCCCAATCAACAACTCTCTCCTTTATTTTACTAATTAAAATGGGAAGGTTCTGATAAAGTCCTGAGTATGTCACTAGGCAGCACTTTTTGGGGAACTGAAATTAACATTAAAATATGAACAGTTTCAGGACAATCTTCAGGTATGTATGTGTGTGTTTGTGTGTTTGTGTATGTGTGCATATCTGTGTGTTTGTGTGTGTTCATATGTGTGTGTTTGTATGTTTGTGTGTGTTTGTGTATGTGTGTGTATGTGTGTGCATTTGTGTGTTTGTGTGTGTGTATGTGTGTTGTGTTGTGTGTGTGTGTGTGTGTGTGTGTGTGTGTGTGTGTGGTGATGTCTGGGTATACTCGCTGTTATTTGTTACCATCTGCTGCAGGAGGAAGCATTCTTGATAATGGCTGGGTAAGACACTGATCTGTGAGTATAGCAGGATGCCATTAGATGTTACTTTATTGATAGAACTCTATTGTAGAATAGTAGTATTTGGATTTACCTAAGTGCCTGAGCCATCTAGTCTCAGGTTCTTGGTCACCCAAGCAGTGTCAGATATGGATTTCATCTCATGTAGTAGACCTTAACTCAAATAAGATATTGACTGTTTACTTCCACAAGCTTCCATTGTACTAGCTGGCCTAACTTGCAGAGTAAACACCACTGTAGATCAAAGAGTTAGATTGGCATTTACATTTCTCCTTGGTTGGCTTGCAGAGTACCTTCCTATAACAACACCAGTATAGGTGAAGGCTCTAGGTAAGCACCAGCTATGTTCAGTGGATTCTGTAGGTGTTCTTTTCAGCTATAGGGCCTTGCCTTCAATTTGGGGAGAACAACCTTTGAATTGGCCTGCATTGTTTGGGACTTCCCATGGCACCCCTTTGGCCAACAACTCATTAGATTTAACCCATTCCCAGCACTCAAGCTTCATTTGGTGATGAGAGATGTCTTGCACTCAAGTTTAATTATGTGAGAACACAAGAAAACAAAATCAGTACCCTATAACTTAGAAGAGGGTCTATAGCCAAACTGCTCTGTTCTGGTATGCTGATTTCAGACTTTTTCTGATGTGAGAAATATGAGAAATAAATGTATTTTCTAATGAGTCTACTGCAAATCAAATAAAAGAGTGCTATTTTAAGATTTATTTTATAGATGATTAAACTACCTATTAGAAAGGCCAAATTATATGCACGAGGTATCCAAACTAACAAAGTGGAACTCTGGATATAAATATTGTTTATTTTTTACCTATGGGAGAGGGGAATGTCCATTGGTCATCAAAGGAATATTTTTAATTGGAATTGGATTAAAAAAAAAAGCCAGCCCTGAGAAGAGGGGCCACAGAAATTTGGAGGAAATCTGTGTTGACCACCATAAACAGGTGAGGAATTTTATATCAATGGCCGACCTCTGGACTTAGCTCTGTCATTAACAATGAGACCCATGAATGAACATTTCAGATGGTGTTCTACAGGACCTCTCTTTGAATGCTCTGCAAAATCCACTAAAATTTTCCACATTTTGAAGATGAAAGACATTTAGTTTTCTTTCTATTTTTAAGATTTTTTAAATTTTATTTTATTTATATGAGTACACTGTCACTGTCTTCAGACACACCAGCAAAGGACATCAGATCCCATCCCAGATGGTTATGAGCCACCATGTGATGCTAGAAATTGAACTCAGGACCTCTGGAAGAGTAGTCGGTGCTCTTAACCACTGAGCCGTCTTTCCAGCCCCAACGTTTAGTTTTCTATAAAAAAAAAAAAAATCATAGTGCAGTACAACTAAGCTACAATGAATCTTTAAAGCTCACTAAGAAGGAAGCAACATTGATATTTTTGCCAAAAAGGGATGTGAGAAACTTAACAGAAAATATTAGTTTCCTTCCCCTTTTCAATTATTAATTTATGCTCCAGACTGAATGAATCCATTTACTCCTTAAGAAAGTCTGCTAGAGGGTTTTCAGTTACTAAACACCAGAGATCTAGGTGTTTGGGGGTGGGGGGTGAGGAGTCACTACTTTCCACTTTCTCTCTGGCCCTGTCACTTCTCAAGTTAACTGCAGGACAAGGGCTGCCATGTGCAGAAGAAAGAGAGAAGACTAGAAGAAATGGGAGAATCTGGAAGTAGAAGGACCCCAGGCTGAGTTAGTTATTCATGTCAGCAGTAAAAGATGCTGACACTGTAATTTTTGTTGAAAGTGGAGCTTTATTGGTACACATTATAAATATCATAAAATCCATCCCATCATTTATCCTCAGTAAATATGTAATCTTAGAATACCACCATCATTTGCATTAAGCTCCTGCTTCCCTCCCTACCCCAGGGACCCACTGTTTGAAATATGTCTTTGTAAATTTATGCTTTCTAGAAAGGTACTATATGTAGACTCATAAAATATGACATCTTCCTTGGCTGGCTAAACTTATTTTTTGAAGTGTATCCGTGCCACACAGATACCAAATAGTTTGTTCTTACTTGTCCATGATGATATTTTCTAAGTGTATCTGTGTGTTTATTGGCAGCTAGTTTCTTAGATTCCGCCCAGTTATAGGCCTTGGAGAACAATGCCATTGTGAAGAACACCCATTTGTTGGGCCTTTTCAGGGTCATGTATTTTCATTTCTCTTGGGTGGAATTAGGTATAATTGTTGTCATATGATTCTATAATATAAAATCTAAATTTAAAGGTAACCACAGGAAAGATGTTTTGGCAACATGGAACGAAATATAAAATGTAGCCAGGGCCTTGTCTCAAATGTCACCCCCACCTCAGCAGATGGGTTTGTCTATTTTTATATTTTCATCTGACCAGCCGAGCAAAACTTGTGTACACCACATTGCAGAGTCCTTTGTTTTTCCCCAAGTGGCCTTTCTGTGCAGCTCAGAAAGCAAAAGGGAGCAAGAAAGCCAAAGTAGTCACGTTCAACTTCGCTTCCCTGATCCTTTCTCGGGAGAGCATGGATTTGAAGCTTAAGTAAGATAGAGACTGGCAAGCCCTTTATGAATCTGAAGGGACATAAAATTGTACAAAATGTTCTCTGGCGGTTCTTTCTGGCTCATTAGCAGCGCCATCTTTTAGGTGTTGTTTCATGGGGAATGCATCCCCTGACCTCTGTTCTAGCTTCCTAAATTATCTTTTACCATTTTTCTCAAGCCTGTGCTACCCAAGATTTTTATCCCTGTTCATTCACTCGCCTTGAGTTATACATTTACAGTTCCCCTTCTCAATCTCTTGTCAGGAAATCCATGGTAACATACAATTTCCACAATATTCCTCATGTTAATTTTTTGAAAATATCATATAGAAAATATCTGAATACACAGTTTTCACCATTTCCTCTACTCCCTCTCCACTCTCAGCTCCTCCGTGTCCATGTTCTTTCCATGAAATTTCATGAACTCTTTTCTAATTATTACTGTTACATATATGTACACACACATACAGTGCCTATTGAGTGTACTTACTGTTACTCATACCTCACACTACATGTGTTAACGGTTGATCATGTAAAGGGAGGTACTATCGCTAAAGTCTTGTTCCCCAGTTGGTTCTTGACTTGTCAATAAAGTAAGCTGGTGAATGGGGTGGGGAACGGGGTGGGGGGCAATTGCTGGACGGATGGTACATCTAGGACTTCTGGGTCCCAGGAGAAAAGAGAGGCACAGGGAAGGAGAGAGGGCCTTTTCTGTCTCACTTTGGAATGAGAAAAAAAAGCAGCAGTCAGTCATGTAAGGTCTCAGGCAGCTAAAGTCTACAACCTCGGCTAAGGGGCTGGAGGTTGCAAGGGTCTCCGTAGGTGCAAGCCACTAAGTTTAGGGCAGAGCAGGGGACGTAGATAATAAATTAATTAGGACACGCATTTCCAGTCTGGAAGTATCTGCGACTAGCAATTATGCCTAGAAATAACGGAGCAGTGTGTGTGTGTTTTCTATCTGCACATTCAAAGGTCTCAGGAGAAGCAAAGGCAGATAGAGAAGGAAGCCAGGAGCGGGCTGGTTGTGACTGATCCTGAGGCAAAGCCCGGTGGAACAAAGAGGAGTCAGAGGGGCCAGAGCTGGGCAGCAACTCCCAGGCAAAGGTGGTAGTGTGTTTTTAAAACTACACACAATATGACCACTAAGTATGAGATAACCTATCAGACTTTAGTTTGCGGGGACTACTGACTACTCTTCTCTCCTGTCAGTTTGCATGTTAGTACCTTCTGATACTATAAGATATCTAGGAAGAAGCTTCCAGACAAGCGCCAGCTTGATTCCTCTAAGTCTTATGTCCAAAGAGTTTGGTATCTTCAGAAATAGGGTATTATTTTCAAGTTTTAGGATGCAGTTAAGGACAATGACGATAGCCTACATTATTTTGGGGGGAGCTCTTGAACACCTCTACATACACGGCCTAGAATTTAAAGCGAGGTATTTTTAGCTCTGGATTGTTTTATTCTTTATTTGTTTACATGCCAAACATTGATCCCCCACCCCCTCCAAGTCCTTTCCTCACCCAGTCCCTCCCCCTTATGCCCTTCCCCTTCTCTAAAAGACTCAGAGCATTCTGGGTATCCCCCAACCCTAGAACATCAAGTCTCTACCAGATTAGGTGCATCCTCTCCCACTGAGACCAGACAGGACAACCATGAAGACTGAGCTGCCTGTGCGCATGCCTGACTGAGCTGCCTGTGCGCATGCCTGTCTGCTACATGTGTAGCCCTGGATTTTTTATAGTCTGTAGCTTCTGGAAAGGGACATTATCAACCCATATGTCATATCTCCGTGTGTGTGTGTGTGTGTGTGTGTGTGTGTGTGCATGTGTGTCTCCTTCCTCATAGTATTGTATTAAAGTTTTATATTACATCATGTTTCATTGTTATAATAAAATATCAGAATCTGAGGACTTATGAGAAAAAGAAGTCTCTTTAGTCTACAGTTTTGAGAAATGAAAATTCAAGATACCGTGTCATTTAGTTAGCCCCCGGTGGATGAAGCCATGATAGAAATACCAAAAGGGGGAGATTACAGTGCCAGACAGGAAGCCAGAACGAGTGATTTGAGGCCAGATTTATTTCTTTATTATAATTTTTGAGATTATAATATTTCCCTATTTCCAATCGTCCCTCTAACATCTCCCACGATCTCCCCTTGCTTTTTTCAAGTTCATGCATTTTTTCCTTGGTGGTGGTGGTGATAGCACATGTGGGCATGCGTGAGTATTTACATATTTTCATGTATTACGAAGCATACAACCTGTTCAAGCTGCACAATGGTGCTCATATGTGTGTTTCCAGGGCTTATCATTTGGAAGGTACTATGTTCCTCCTGTGTAAGAATAATTTTTCCTATATATTTGGCTGTAGATTTTTTTGTCTAGGGTTGAGTCTTCATGAGCTTTCCCATTTCTATATTGATATGTCATTGGTTTTGAACTTAGAAGAGGGAGGTGGAAATATTGTACAAAGCCAAAGGGACACAGAAGCTGCTATGAGAAGATGTCTCCTGGAAATGTCAGAGAGCCTAAACCCATGGGTGTCAACAACATGACTGTCTAAACAGGCTTGCTTGCACACAATTTATTCTCATGAAAACTAACTAAATGTTACCTAATTTTCCTAAAAGCATGTCTCGGTGAACTAAGGATTCTACTAGATCCTTATTAGATTCTACTAGATTCTACTAGATCCTCTACTAGATCCTCTCTTTTAGCATCCTACACAGAGATCCAAACTCCCAATATATGAAACAAGTGGTTTGGGCACTGAAAGTCTCATTTCTTAAACTATCATTCTGGATAATACACCATTTACATAAAAATAAAAGTGTAAGTCCCACACATGGTGTATTTACCCATATGTTTTTTTTTTCTCACACATATAATATCTGCCTTCTCTATACTTTAAAGTTGCAGAGTCAACCCCAGTTGGACTACCTTGCAGCTTCAGAATAGGGATAACTTATGGGTCCTTCCTTTATCGTATAGTGACAATCACTACATTGTGTGTTAGTTTTTGTAGTTGTCCTATTCCTCCTCACAGTAGGATTCAGTTTTGAAGAACAAGGATAGTGTTACAGTGAAGAATTAAGAGTATGATTCCTAGATTTGAATCTTGATTCTACCTTTTATTATTTCCATGACCTAAGGCTATTATTTAAACTTTGCTCCTAAATTTCCTTATTGACAAAATGAAAAAAATAGCTTATTTATGATGTTATGGAAATGAAATTAAGGCACTCAAATCTTTGTGGTCATTGTGGCCTTCATCATCATCATCATCATCATCATCATCATAATCAATATCCCCATCATTGTTTCTCTATATATACCCAGTTCCCAACAACCTACAAAGAACATGCTATGTGCCATTTGTAAAAGGGATTAGTAAGCTAAAAGACTTTGTGTTAAATGTGACATAAAATAAGAGTATCACTTTGACAGTGCTATTCCCCAAGTCTACAAGGACAGCAGTTCACAGAACCAGTGAAATCTTCAAAAGAGCTCATGAGTACCAAAGGTGACAGTGACCCTGGAGCACAGGAAGAGGCTGTCTTAAAACTGAAAAGATTGTGAGTGGTCCATTTGTTTTTCAGAGGCCAGTGAGGCAGTAAACTTGGGCAAGTTCGTTTGAATTTAGTCTCTGAGGGTTTTCCAGGGATATACCCTTTCAAGGAATAGGAAGGACAATAGTCACTGCGCAATAAAAAAAAATGCAGAAACTCAGAGACAGACTGGGTGCACAACAATTCTTTGAGAGATTGAACAGTGACCAGTGAGCAAGCACATGAAAGTAGCAGAAGGCAAGGAATGTTCCAGGGTTTCCTTTCCTGGTCACACTGTCTTCCTTTTGTGGAGAGAGTTGCCTTCAATCAAAACAATGAATGCTTGTCAGTTTGGGCAGGCTTCTCTGTTTGCTAACCGCCAGTGTCTTCCCAAGACAAAAAAGGTGTCAGCACGCCCTGAGGAATGTCTACATTTTTGAGAAATCATTGTTCGACAATGTTTGCCACATCTTAAAGGTGAGAAGACAGACACACAGGCATAAGGAATGTCACCAACCCAACTTGCTAACACTTGTAAAGAATGCACTGAGTCAGAGATACCAGTCAATGTTAGTCAGTTTTACATAGCTCATCATGAGGCATTAAAAATTCCATTTCATTACTCATGAAAGTATGGAATGTTACTTTAAGTGATGCTGTTTTCTCATGTAAGAAGACAAAAACTGCACTTCATGTAAAAATTATTTTTTTTTAATTTTAAAGCATGTCAGACATTAAGGCACAAGCCTGCCATCCAGGACTTTTACATACAGATCATGAATTCTAGGCCAGCTAAAGCTACATTGGGACACCTTTCTCAAGTAACAGCAACAACAGTTCTGTATTCTAAATGTCCAGAGAAATTACTGTTGTTACTTTAACATATTCAAAAAGCTTCTTCCCATGTGTGTGTGCACACATGCACTCTCTCTCTCTCTCTCTCTCTCTCTCTCTCTCTCTCTCTCTCTCTCTCTCTCTCTCCATGAATGTTCTGTCCCTGCTATTCACACTATGTCATATTATAAGACATTTTCCATGTACCTAAGCACTCCAAGAAAATACAGTTCCTAACCATCACATAATTTATTTATCTTATTTGACTATGTTCTTGTTGAACATTTGCCATGATTTGTATATGCTTGGCCCAAAGAATGGCACTATTAGAAGGTATGGCCCCATTGGAGTAGATGTAACCTTATTGGACTAGGTGTGCCACTGTGAGTGTGGGATTTAAGACTCTTGTGCTAACTGCCTGGAAGTCAGAATTCTGCTAGTAGCCTTCAGATGAAGATGTAGAACTCTCAGGTCTTCTTGCACCATGTCTGCATGAGGCTGGAATGTTCCCTCCTTGATGATTATGGACTGAACCTCTGAACCTGTAAGCCAGCCCTTATTAAATGTTGTCCTTATAAAAGTTGCTTTGGTCACGGTGTTTGTTCACAGCAGTAAAACACTAAGACAACATCTTAGAAATTTTGCTGCAAAATTGCCACTCTATATCTACAAAAACTTTCTTGTCTGTTTATCTCTAAAAAAACCAGCCATTTCTGTCCTCAGATGATTATAGAAAAAACAGTATTTGTCATCATGGATCATAATGTGATGTTCTCTAGGGATTACTAGCAATTGACGCTTCTACAAGCAATGTGATGTGTAGGAGGGCCAGTCTCCCTGACCTCTCCCTCTGTTGTGTAATATGTGTTTTAGGTATTTTCCTATTGCTGTGATAAACACATGACCTGGGAAGTCAGTGTTTATTGGGCTTATGAGTTATAGTGTATCTGTGAGATATTACAGGGCAGGATGTTAAGGCAGAAACCAGGTGACGGGAATTGAATCAAAGAAGATAGAGGAAGCCTGCTAATTTGCTCCCTCTGGCTTTCTCAGTAAATCTGACATACCCCAGGCTCAGCTCTCCAGGGATGGCACTGCCCACAGTGGGCTAGGCTTTCTTATATCAGTCATTTATTATCTAGTGTTTATTTGTCTAGGTATTATTTACCTTAATTGAAATAATTACTTTAAGATTCATCCATTTACCTGTGAATTGCATGATTTCATTTTGTCTTTACAGTTGAAATTATTCCTTTATATATACTACTTTTGTCATCAGTTAATGAATATCTAGGCTGCTTACATCCCCTGTGAATAAAGAAACAACCAACATATAGATAAGCAAGTATCTTTGTTGTAGAATATAAAGTCTGGAGGGACTCTAGCCAACTCACAGACATAGCTTGAGCAGGCTTTGCCCTTCTAATTTCCTGTAATTTGCTAAAACCATTAAATTACATTTGTAAAGCTACTCACCAAGATCTATTCCCACTACCTCCTCCTGAGGCTGACGACCAAGGTCCAGCTATCAAAGTATTGAAGTCCAGCAACCAAAAACCCTTTGGTTCACTTAATTGACATGCCCAGTTAAAATTGAATACCTTATTTTAACACTAGGTTTTCCCCCTTTGCCTTTATAAAGCACTATTTTTCTATGGGCCATGTGTCTTTCCTCTGTATCAGAGATAGTACTTTTCGAGACCTCCCCACAAAGGACAAATACCCTTTCCCCTTCTCCCTTGTTCCTTTTCAACCCCTCCTTCATTCCCTTCCCTTTACCCCTTGTCCTCTTTTTCCTGTATTTGTCCCATATCCCTACTGTTCATCCCTCTGGGGCAAGTCAATCCCCTTTGTGCTGAGAAATTGGTCATGGAGTATCTTATGCAAACTCCAAGATTCCCTGCAGAGTCCTTTGAGAATATGCCCAAGAATGGTATAACCAAATCATATGATGGATCTATTTCTGTGGACTCTGTACACTACATCTTGCCAACCAAGATATGCCTACAAATGTAATGGATCTAAGGAGTCTCCACTTCCATAGTAGCTGTCTCATTTTACATTTCTACCAACAGTAAACAAGGGCCTCCTCCCTTTGTTCCATCTTAGTCCTTTTTACTGGAGTAGGATTGCACCCCTATTTGCAGATACTTTGATACATACATTCGTGAATCCTAAGAACTTCACCAGAAAATTCCTACAGCTTATAAACATTTTCATCCAAGTAACAGAATACAAAATTAACACACAAACATCTGTAGTCTTCCTATATACCAATGACAAATGTACCTAGAAATAAGTCAGGCAAGGACTCCCATTCTCATTCTCACTAGACTCAAAAAAAATCCTGTAATAAATCCAACTAAAGAAATAAAAAAAAATGTGTACAACAAAAACTTTTAAGAAGATACAATAAAATGGAAAGACCTCCCATTCTCAAAGACTGGTAATATAAATTTTATGAAAATAGACACCCCTCCAAATGCAATCTACAGATTCAAAGCAATAACCACCAAAGTTCAAAGCAGTTGTTCATAAAGAAGAATGCATTTCTTAAATCCTGACATCACTCCAACAACTGGCTTTCTAGATAGCAGGAAGCCACAGAACCCAAACCAGTCCCTCTGCTTCATTGCCCAGTGGAATTATCTTCCCTTAAATTAATCCAGTCTAAATATATCATTGACCAACCATGTGTTTCCATCACAGTGTCGGTATTCTCCAGTGAATTACTAAAGTGCTTTCTTATAAGGAAAACTTAACTCATATTCCATTGAGATTGTTTTCATTCAAAAGCATTAGCACAGCTTGACCTTGAAATCGACTCTGCTTGCTAGATGAAAGCTGAGATTTTTATCTTTATTGGGAGGCTTATGGGCCCTCTATTCATAAATGGACTTGAATCCCATAAATTAAAACATAAAAACATAATTGTTTTGTTTATAGTCAACAAGCTTCTCCTCGTTTCATTTACAAAAGAATTGGCAACACAGTTTGTCTACTGGGAGAAGAAAGTCGTCCATGGTCTTTCTCAGCTGTGGACCTGCATGCTACAGTTCTGGCCTGTCAGACAAGATGTGCCTCCCAATATAATACTTGCAAGAATGTCTTGTGCAAACACTTCCCTGTTGGATTTGAAGCCTGCTCCATGGGAGGTAATGCATTCCTAGTATTGTAAGCCTGCTTGCAAGCCTGCAGCTGTAGAGATCACAAGCCCTAGGAGAGGATGAATTACTGATGTTTTGCTAAATGGACATGTAACCACATTCTCTCTTAAACATTTGGGTCCACCTGTCATCTAGTTATGCCCTCAAACTATTAGAGAAGTTTCTTTTTGCAGAGGCTCACAATTGGCTGGCATGAGAAGAGGTGACAGTTGAGTGTTCAGTTCTCAGAGAAACAGCTATATCACTACCTCCAAGGCCTGAGTACTATGGCAGGACTTAAGCCTCTCCTCTGTGAAGAACTGCATTGGAATTTTGATGAGGATTTCACTAAATCTATAGATTGCTTTTGGCAGGGTGACCATTTCACAATGATAATACTTCCAATTAATGAGTATCCAGTGCTAAGTGAGACATCTATGTCACTACCTCCAAGGCCTGAGAGCATCATAGAGGAGGGAGTGGAAAGACTGACGTGGGAGAATGAAGAGAAATTCAAGAAAACTCTGCCTTCTGGAATCCTGTGATCACAAACACACAGCAGCTGTGGCTACTTACAAGGTCTGCAGGAAAACAAAAGTGATTAAGGATAGGAAGGAAACTGGTTGTAAATTAGGTATTCAGCAGCAGAAGAGAGACAAGAGAGGGTAATAGGGAGTGACTGAGCAGAGATTATTCTGTACATTGTCAAAGAAGATCAGGAGTCTCTTTAATCCTATGTAAATAAGATTATGAACACTAAATTTCTTCTTAGTGTTATCATTGTAACCCAAGAGATCTTGAAACTGTAGCTAACAATTCTTTGTGTTTGTAATTGGTCTCAGAAATTATTTTCTTTCCTGAAGATTCTTCTCAAGTAACATAGTAATTGATTCATACAAGCACAAGATAGTCATGGTGACCTGAAAATGTAAACATTGGGTAGAGGGAACCAGCTGCAATGTGCTGACCACAAATGAATGACCACAATGTGCTGAATAGAGAAATTAAGTAAGTGGAGATGTGGTCCCCAGACCCCAGAAAAACAAGGAAGCAGGCAGCAATGCACAGGGAAAGGGCAAAAAGGAGAGATTAATAGTATTAATCAATAATTTTGAGATCTAGAAAATATTCATAAATATGTAAATTTTATAAAGAATTGTACTGATTTTTTATTAGTTTGGGGTTTTGACCTTACAACAATTCTTAAAATTAAACACTGCTATACTTAAAACAAGCACCTCTCCTGCCTAATTTACTAACCTAGTCCTGCTAACATCTGCTCCATGAGAAGATGATTGGTACATAGCATCTCACCAAAAGATTTCATATTCAAGTCCTAAGCACTTTGTGGTATAACATGAGCATAAGTGGTTCTATCAAGTACCCCGATAAAACATTTTATTGACTTTGTGCAACCACACACAGTGCAATAAAACCTTAAAAGATCCATTTTCTACTGATATATTAATTGCAAAACCTGCTCTCTTTAAACAAATGTTTCCTATTTCTTAAATATGTTATTAATGTGCCAAGTGTTTCAATATCCAGCAAGTACAATCAGGAATAAGTGTTTCTTTACACTGCTCTGCTATTTTTAATAGCTTGCCCTCAAGAAAAAAATATTAGTCCTCCCAAATTGATCAAAATATAAATATACTAAAGCACATCCACAAGTGGTTGAAATTTTAAAGTTATCAGATGATAATTTTTAAATACTTTTAATTCACATCTTTAAGAAAACAGATGATCAGCACAGTAGTTTTGACACCTCCCCAAAGCTTCCAGGGACTAAACTACCAACCAAAGAGTACAGACGGGGTGGAGGGCATGGCTCCTGATGAATTTGTAGGAGAGGAATGCCTTATCTAGCATCACTTAGAGGGAAGGTGCTTGGTCCTGTGGAGGCACGATAACTCATGAATGGGTAGACTGGTGGATGAGCACCATCATAGAAGCAGGGGGAAGGGAAGATTGGAAGACTTGTGGAGGGGAAATTGGGAAGGAGGACAGTATTTGAACTGTAGATAAATAAAATAACCAATTAAAAACGAAACAAAACAGAAAATAGATAATAAGGTAAATTTACAACCTAGAAAAAAAAGCTACATTAAAAAAAGAAAAAAAGAAAGAAAGAAAAAATGCAAAATAATAAATGAATACAATCTACAAAATAATTTGGAAGAAAAGAATCAATAAATAAGTTGTCAGATTAATTTTAAAACTTTCCTAAACTGGGACACAAGAGATGACATTTAACAATACTTGTAAAAGACCCAGGTTCAATTCCTAACATCCACATACCAGCTCATAAACTTCTGTAACTCCAGGTCCAATGGATTTGACACCCTCTACTGACCTCCACAGGCAGCAGGTATACATATGGCACACATGCACACATATGCACAGATATAAAACACATATACAAAATAAAATAAATAATTTTTGAGATTAATAAATACACTAAAATGGGGGGATTCATAATAGAATGTGAATTATACCATACAATAAAGATATGTATTATATGTGTATGTATGTATACACATATGTGTGTGAAAGAGAGAGACAGAGACACAGAGAGACATATAGAGACAGAGAGATTTCAGCCCTAGAAAATAACAAAGAAAAGCCACAAGAGAACTATTATGTAAGTAAAAATATTTATCTAGAATTCTCATGATAAAAAGAGAGGAGAATTGAATTACTAAAATTGAGAATTAAATAGGGTATTCTTACAAACTGTTAGGAAAAAGAAGCAGATTATATGAAAATATTATAGACAATTGTATATTGAAAAGTTTAGGTAAATTAAATAGACATCAACATTAATGGACTCAAGTCCCCAATAAAAAGACACAGACTAAAAACTGGATATTATAAGGAGAACCCAACATTTTGCTGCATACAAGAAACACACCTCAGTGACAAAGACAGACACAACCTCAGAGTAGAAGGCAGAAAAACAATTATCCAAGCAAATGGTCCCAGGATACAAGCTGTAGTAGATATTTTAATATCAAATAAAGTTAACTTTCAACAAAAAGTTATCAAAAAAGATAAGGAAGGACAGTTAATACTCCTAAAGGAAAAAATCCACCATGATGAAGTTTTAATTCTGAATATCTATGCTCCAAATGCAAGGGTAGCCGTATTCATAAAAGAAATGTTACTAAAGCTCAAAGCATATGTTGCACCTCACACAATAACAGTAGAAGATTTTTATATCCCTCTCTCATCAATAGGTAGATCACAAAACCAGAAACTAAACAGAGACACAATAAAACTAAAAGAAGTTATGAACCAAATGGATTTAACAGATAGCTATAGAACATTTTAAACTGAAACAAAAGAATATACCTTCTTTCTCAGCACCTTATAGTACCTTCTCAAAAACAGAATATATAATTGGTCACAAAACAGGCCTCAACAGATACAAGGAAATTGAAATAATTCCATACATCCTATGAGATCGCCATGAACTAAGACTCATCTTCAATAACAACAAAAGCAACAGAAAGCCCACATTCAGGTGGAAACTGGACAGTTCTCTACTTAACAATAACTTGGTCAAGGAAGAAATAAAGAATTCTTAATAAATTTTAAGAATTTAATGAAAATGTAGGCACAACATATGGAAACTTATGGGACACAATGAAAGCAGTGCTAAAAAGAAACCCCATAGCTCTGAGTGCCTCCAAAAAGAAAATGGAGAAAGCATACACTAGCAACTTAACATCTCGACTAAAAGCCATAGAACAAAAAGAAGCAAATGTACCCAGGAAGAGTAGACATCAGGAAATAATCATACTAAGGTTTGAAATCAACCAAGTAGAAACAAAATTAACTATATAAGAAAACAACAAAACCAAGAGCTGGTTCTTTGAGAAAATCAACAAAATAGATAAAATCTTAGTCAGACCAATCAGAGGGCACAGGAACAGTATTCAAATTAACAAAATCAGAAATGAAAAGGGAGACATAACAAAAGAAACTGAGGAAATTCTAAAATCACCAGATCCTACTATAAAACACTATACTCAACAAAACTATAAATCTAGAGGAAATAAACAATTTTCTAGACAGATACCAGGTACCAAAGTTAAATCAGGATGAGAAAACTATCTAAACAGTCCCATAACCCCTAAAGAAATATAAGCAGTCATCAAAAGTCTTCCAACCAAAAAAAATCCAGGACCAGATTTGTTCAGAGCTGATTTCTATCAGACCTTCAAAGAAGACTTAATACCAATACACTCTAAACTACTCCATAAAATCATAGCAGAAGGAACACTATCCAGTTCTTTCCAGGAATCCACAATTACCCTTATACCTAAACTACACAAAGAACTAACAAAAAAAAGAAAAGAAAACTTCAGACTAATCTCCCTTATAAACATTGATGCAAAAATACTCAATAAATTTCTTGCAAACCAAATCCAAGAACAAATGAAAACAATCATTCACCATGATCAAGTAGGCTTCATCCAAGGGATGCAAGGATGGTTCAATATATGGAAATCCATCAACACAATCCATTATATAAACAAACTCAGAGGGAAAAAAAACATATGACCATCTCATTAGATGCTGAGAAAGCATTTGACAAAATTCAACACCCCTTCATGATAAAAGTCTTGGGAGATGAGGAATTAAAGGCCCATACCTAAACAGAGTAAAAGCAATGTACAGCAAACCAGTAGACAACATCAAACTAGATAGTTAAAAACTTGAAACAATCCTACTAAAATCAGGGACAAGACAAGTATGCCCACTCTTTTTACTTATTCAATATAGTACTCAAAGTCCTAGCCAAAGCTATTAGACAACAAAAAAAGGTCAAAGGAATACAAATAGGAAAGGAAGAATTTAAAATATCACTATTTGCTGATGATATGATAGTATACTTAAGTAACCCAAAAAAATCCCACAAGAGAACTTCTACAGCTAATAAACAACTTCATCAAAATGGCTGGATATAAAATTAACTCAAACAAGTCAATAGTCTTCCACTACTCAAAGAATAAATGGGCTGAGAAAGATATTAGGGAAATGACACCCTTCACAATAGTCCCAGATAATATAAAATACCTTTGTATGACTCTAGCCAAGGAAGTCAAAAATCTGTATGACAAGAACTTTAAGTCTCTAAGAAACAAAATCAAAAAGGATCACAAAATATGGAAAGACCTCCCATGCTCATGATTGACAGGTTAAATATAAGAAAAATGTCCACCTTGCCAAAACCAATTTACAGATTCAATGTAATACCCATCAAAATTCGAAATCAATTTTTCATAGAGCTGGAAAGAACAATTTGCAAATTTATTTGGAATAAGAAAAAATATGATAATAAAAACTATTTTCAACAATAAAAGAATTTCTGGGAGAATCACCATCTGTGACATCAAGCTGTATTACAGAGCAATAATCATAAAATCTGAATGATATTGGAAGCAGAGACAGGAATGTAGATCAGTAGAATAAAATTGAAGACCTAGAAATGAACCCACACACCTATGGTCACTTGATGTTTGACAAAGGAGCTAAAACCATCTAGTAGAAAAAAAAAGATAGCATCTTCAACAAATGGTGCTGGTTCAACTGGCAGTCAGCATGTAGAAGAATGCAAATAAATCATAATTATCTCCCTGTACAAAGCTCAAGTCTAAATGGATAAAGAATATCCACATAAAACCAGATACACTAAAACTAATAGAAGAGAAAGTGGGGAAGAGCTTTGTACACTGGGGAAAGTTTCCTGAATACAATATCAATGGTTTATGTGCTAAGATCAAAAATAGACAAATGGGACCTCATCAAATTGCAAACCTTCTGTAAGACAAAGGACACTGTCAATACGACAAAATGGCAACCAACAGATTGGGAAAAGATCTTTACCAATCCAACATCTGATAGAGGGCTAATATCCAATATATACAAAGAACTCAATAAGTTAGACTCCAGAGAATCAAATAACCCTATTGGAAATGGGGTACAAAGCTAAACACAGAACTATCAACTGAGGAATGCTGAATTTTTGAGAAGCATGTAAAGAAATGTTTATCATCCTTAGTCATCAGGGAAATTCAAATCAAAACAACCCTGACATTCCACCTCATACTAGGCAGAATGGCTAAGATGATAAACGTGGGTGACAGCACATGCTGGTGAGGATGTAGAGAAAGAGAAACACTCTCCATTGTTGGTGGGATTGCAAGTTGGTACAACCACTCTGAAAATATATCTGGTGGTTCCTCAGACAATTGTGCATATCCCTTAGGACCCAGCTATACCACTCCTGGGCATATCCCCAAAAGATGTTCCAACATACTACAAGGAAACATGCTCAGCTACGTTCATAGCAGCCTTATTTATAATAGCCAGAAGCTGGACAAAACCCAGATGTTCTTCAATAGAGGAATGGATACAGAAAATGTACATTTACACAGTGGAATACTACTCAGCTATTAAAAGTCATAACCTCATGAAATTCTTAGGCAAATAGAACTACAAAATACCATCCTGAGTAAGGTAACCCATTCCCAAAAGAACACACGTGGTGTGCACTAACTGATACGTGGATATTAGCCCAAAGGCTCAGAATACCCAAGATACAATTCACAGACTACAAGAAGCTAGAGAAGAAGGATGACCAAAGTATAGATGCTTCAGTCCTCAGAAGGAAATGTGAAGACAAGGTTTGGAACAGAAACTGAAGGAAAGGCCATCTGGAGACTGCCCCACCTGGGGATCCAGCCCATATTCAGCCACCAAACCCAGACAATATTAGTGATGCCTAGAAGCACATGCTGACAGGAGCCTGATATAGCTGTCTCCTGAGAGATTCTGCCAGAACATAACAAATATAGAGGATTAGACAAATACAAATGCACACAGCCAACCATAGAACAGAAAAAGTGGTCCTTAATGGAGAAGTTAGAGGAAGAATTGAAGGAGTTGAAGGGATTTGCAACTCCATAACAACAACAATGCCAAATAACCAGAGCTCCCAGAGATTGAACCACTATCCACAGAGAACATATGAACAACCCCATGGCTCCAGCTGCATATGTAGAAGAGAATGGTCTTGTTGAGCATCAATGGGAGGAAAAGCCCTTGGTTCTGCCAAGGCTTGATGCTGCAGTGTAGGGAAATGTCAGGGTAGGAAGGCAGGAGGGGGCATTAACACCCTCATAGAAGAAGAAGAAAGGGTGATGTGATAGGGAATATGGAAGGGAATCAATAAATTGGAATAATATTGGAATCATATTCAAAATTTAATAAAATATATCAAATAAAATCAATAAAAGAAAAGGAAAAAAGTATCACAAAGAGGCATATTGTATTTAATTGAGCAATAATAATATTGACCATTGTTTTAGTTTGGATCTCTATTGCTGTGAATGACTACATGGCCAGCTCTAATAAAGGAACACATTTAATAGGGGGTAGCTTACAGTTTTAGAGGTTCAGTTCATTATCATCATGACATGAGGCATGGAGACATGCTGGCAGACATATTGCTGGAGGAGCTGAAAGGTCCACAGACAACAGGAAACACGTGCTACACTAGTCCTAGATTAGACACCTGAGGCATCAAAGACCACCTCTTCTCTAACAAGGCTACACCTGCTTGTAATGCACCTTCCAATAGGACAATCATCAAACACATGAGTTTTTTTTTTTTTTTTTTTTTTTTTTTTTTTTTTTGTTATGGGGGGCCATTCCTATTCAAACTACCACAGATGGGAACTGTAAGCCAATGCACTGAACACTATAAAATGCTAAAAGAAAACACTGCCTAGAATTCTATACCCAACAAAGATTGTGTTTAAGAACAAGAAGATCCAAATGTTGTTACTCAGGAGTGTAACCCCAGCATTTGGGAGGTAGAAGTAGAAAGATTATCAGCCTTGGATAACCCAGTGCTGCATAGCAAGATCCTGTCTCAGTAAATAAATAAATTTCAAATAAATAAAAACTAAACTATTTGTTAGAAAGTCTAGAGGAAAAATTATAAGTGTAATTCTTCAAGCCAAATTAAATGATTCTAGATGATTATACATAGAAATTCAGCAAAGACGTGGCGAAGTAGAAAGGCAAATATGTCTCTACCCTTGGGTTATAGTTACCGAAGCAGAACAGAAGCATACCTGTGGAACATAAACTCCACCCATAGCTGCAAGATTTCTTGCAAATGCTAATGTAGGAGCTGGAGAGATGCCCCAGTAGTTAACAGTACTTACTGCTTTTCTAGAGAAACAGAGTTTATTTCAGGTCCTGGGACCAGGTTCAACTACTGCCTGTAATTCCAGCTCCAGAGGGTTGCAGCAGTCACTTGTACTCATATTCACATAGAGAATTCAACACCCTTTCATGTTAAAAGTCTTGAAGACATCAGGAAATCAAGACATACACTTAAACTTAATAAAAGCAATATACAGCAAACCAACTGCCAACATTAAATTAAATGGAGAAAAACTTGAAGCAATCTCACTAAAATCAGGGACAAGACAAGGTGGCTCACTCTCTCCCTACTTATTCAATATAGTACTCAAAGTCCTAACTAGAACAATTAGACAGCAAAAGGAGATCAAAGGAAGAAATCAATGTATTTGTGAATAAAATGAATGTATACATAAGCAACTCCAAAAGTTCTACCAGAGAATCCTGACAACTGATAAACAACTTCAGCAAAGTGGCTGGATATAAAATTAACTCAAATCAGTAGCTTTCCTTTATACAAAAGATTAAACTGGCTGAAATAGAAATTAGGGAAATGACACTCTTCACAATAATCACAAATAATATAAAATACCGTGTTTAATATCTTAAACCAAGCAAGTAAAAGATCTGTATGACAAGAACTTCAAGTTCCTGAAAAAGGAAACAGAGGAAGTCTTCAGAAGATGGAAAGATCTCCCTTGCACATGGATCAGTAGAATTAACATAATGAAAATGGCCATCTTACCAAAAGCAATCAAGAGATTCAACAGAATCCCCATTAAAATTGCAACACAATTTTTCGCAGAGATGCAAAAAGCAATTCTCAATTTCATATGGAATAACAACAAACAGCCAAAACAATTCTCAACAATAAAAGAACTTCTGGAGGAATCACCATTCCTGACCTCAAGCTCTACTACAAAGCGATAGTGATAAAAAAAAATCATAGTATTAGTACAGAGACAAACAGGATGATCAATGGAATAGAATAGAGATGCAGAAATAAATCCACACATCTATGGACACTTGATCTTTGACAAATAAGTCAAAACCATACAGTGGAAAAAAGAAAGTATCTTCAATAAATGCAGACTGGCGATCTGCACATAGAAGAATGCAAACTGATCCATATTTATCACACACTCACACATGACTAAAAATTTTAAATCTTATTTTAAATAGAAAGAAATGAAAAATAATGTACACCAAAAATCACATATGAAAAATGCATTGTGGCACTCTTAAGAATAGCAAGATACTAAAAGGAAACAGAGATTCCACCGAGATCTTCCTGACCACTGTGTCATGCTCCCCAGGCTTATCAATAAAGCTGAAAGTTATTTTTAAATGGCCTTGATCTCTAGTGGGAGTAAAACCCTGAGTAAGATCTCCCAATACAGGATTTGGACCTGCTTGAAGTATTACTATTTCTGCCATCTAAACTGATCTTCCTTAGAAGTATACTATAAATTCTTTTTAGTCTTGATTACATCTGATTGTAGAGGACAGGAAGTGATCATCTTTCTGGCTAGAACAATAAAGAGTGCTCTTTGCCTACATAGATTGTCTTGAGAAAGCAATGGGTATCAGTGAGAATTACCAGCACTGATTTCACATAGATGTGGTTAACATTCATGCCAAAGTAAAGACATTACTCATTTCCCTCAGGACCCATGCTGTCTACAATAGACAGAGGGTGGTTTCTCACACCACGGGTTTTGCATGTGAGTTCAGGCCCCTGTAATCTTCCATCATACAAACACATTATCTGTGCCTTCCATTTGCAATTACATTGCACACACCCAAATTCATACTAGAGAGGGTGAAAGAGAGAGAGAAAAGCCGTCTATGGCTGACAGTATTATCTTCACAGACAATCAGGTGAGCTGCACAGGCAAAAACTAGTGAGCATGCCAAAGCCATTTCTTCTGTCTTCAATAAGCCACATCCTTATGTGGCTGAATTTGACATATATTGTCTTCAAAATTTGTTTGTTTTGGCTGCCAAAAATAAATTCACACTCCACCAAGGGAGTAAGCAAAATGAGAAAGTTAAAAGAAAATCAGTAGAAAACCAAACACCTGGTGGCATTTTTGTGACATTTCCTGGCTGGGGCTTCATCTAATGGTCTGAGCTATGCAGGAAAAATCAGAGACTGATACACCTGCCATACACAGGAGGGATTCCTAGCCTGAATATCTTCTGGTCCTCTGGGCCAACCCAAGGCCTTTCTTGTTGGGCTATAAGAAAACATCTAGAAACATCAAGTACAGTCATTTTCTTTACTGTACTAACAGTTTTCTGAGTTCGAGCTTATATCAAAACTTACCGAATTGTATTCATTAAATGTGTACAATGGACTATTACATCAGTAACACTTTAAAGATGTCTAAATAAAATGTATAGATCTAAGGCTGGAAAAATGGTTGAATAATTAGCAGTACTTGTTGCTCTTACAGAGAGCCTAGTTTTGTTTCCCAGTACAAACATGTGGCTCACAACTATCACTAAGTCCATTTTCAGGATGTTTGTTTTGTGGAAAACATACACTCATGTGTTACACATGCATAAATGCAAGCAAAAAATCCTACACATAAAATATAAATAAACCTTTAAAGGTTTTTGAAGTGTAGATCTATCTTTTTAAAAGGTTCCCCTGTTCAGGTCCTGCAGTCATAGGAATTTACAACAGAAGAGCACACAGGGCTGAGGAGAAATCTCATCCTGTAAAGTGCTGACTTTGCAAGTTTGAGACTGAAATTGATCTCCAGGACATCCAGAATAAACTTCAGAATTGGTGGCCTGCACCAGGGCTTCAGAGGTGGAGACAGGAAGACCTTGAAGTCAGCCTAGCCTGTTTGGTAAGTTCCAGGATGATGCAAGACCCTATCTCACAATAGAGGTAAACTGCATGAGGAATGGTACTTGAGGTACACACACACACACACACACACACACACACACACACGTGTGTCCATGAGGGGGGAAGAGAGTGAGAGAGGAGAGAGAATATATAATGCACTCTATCTCTGGAGGTTTATAGATTATGTTTCACAAAGACTATAATTTCTAGAACCTCAACAAATGGACAACTAAGAATAACAGCTATCAGACATTGCACACAAAATTAAACTTTATTTGAATAGGAACATAGAATAGAAATTTACAGATGTACAAAATAGTATAAATTAATTATTGCAACCGCCTTTTAAAGTCCCAGCATGGAGTCAATGAAGTGGCATCAAGCTCCACCCCTACCTGATTCCCTGTTGACATTTGATAGATAGCTCCTGGAAGGAAAGACTTGGTTTTCTTTAGAAGTGTGACAGCAGTAAGTTGACCCCCACCCCATGTCAGGCATCTGATCCAAGAGTATTTCAGGACAGACCAGATTGATGGGTTTAAAAAGAAGAGAGGAAAATAGAAACAAACAGAAAGTTGGGTGGGTAGAGAGGTGAGGGTGGATCTGGAAAGAGTTGTCAGATGAATATGATCAAGATATGAATTGTGATATCTTCACATAATAACTAAAATGTTTGTACATATTATAAGCAGTTTTGTCATGTGTGAAAATGAAGAGTGGTAATTTAGAGAGCAATTAGATGGCACAAATTAACTTATTTTCGAGTTCTAAGAAAACTGAGCAGTTGAAATGATTGAAATCGCTATTACTTTTAAGATATTCCAATAGCGTAGAAAGGGACATAACCATCCTTATAGGCTGAGAAGAAAATAGTCCTACCATCATGATGATAAAATATTCAAAATCTGATAGCATTATGCTGAAAGTCACAGCAGAGTTAAAACCCACGTAGACCACAGGGAAGTCAGTAGACAAGTAGCTAAGCTGGGAGAAAAGTCTACCAAAAAATGCTTATCTAGAATAGAATTCCATTTCTCTAAAAAGCAGCCAAACTGATTAAAGGCAAGTAAGCTCTGAAATAACTGGGAAGGGCCACCTATTTGATATAGCCCGTGTCCTTATAGGAGCTGCATGGGAAGGTGATATAGCCCGTGTCCTTATAGGAGCTGCATGGGAAGGTGATATAGCCCGTGTCCTTATAGGAGCTGCATGGGAAGGCAAAGAGATGGAGAGAATTAGAGAGTGACAAAAAATGCCAAAAACTGCCAGGAAACTACCTGAAGCTGAGAGACCGCGTGGGAAAGACTCCTCTGTGCGAATGTGTGGCCTTACCAATGTCACCACTTGGTGCTTTGACCTCTAGAACTACGATAATATCATGCCGACTTTAGCTACCCAGTTTATGATACATTGCTAAAATAGCTCCATGGACAATAAAAGGGTAAGAAGCATTAAAAACAGTTTAAAAGGGGTTTTCAGTTTCTTGGTTTTGCTTCTGCCTTTTAAGATAGAAATTTAAGGGAGCTGTGAGTGCGCCCTGTCAGTAAGAGATCTGGAACATGATTTTCCCCAGAGGCATACTGACATCAAAGTGCAATCAGTAGACTTATATATGTTTCCTGGAATCTAGGGCCATCAAACAGATTGCCATAGGACAGAAGAAAAGACACAAGGCTTTTAAAAGCAAATGGGTCTAATTATCAGCCTAAGGCAAGCATAGCAGGGTGTGTTAAAACAAAACAAAAACCTCATTTTATTGACAGCAAAGGCAAAGATACTGATTATTTCTTGTGACTAAACTGTGGGATGAAGAAGAGAGCCAACCCAAAGCCACTTTTGAGTCTTGCCAAAATGAATTGCTGGAAAGGCAAAGAGGATTCCTTGGAGAGAGACCACCAGGAGAACAAGAGTTAAGAGGAGAGTGACCCGCTGGAGGAAACACATCAGCTCAGACCAAAAGGGGCAGGCACAGGTCCCCACTGGATTCTCAAAACACTCTAGAGAGAGTCAGTAGAGAAAGAACCACTTTGAAATGTTCATAGGATTGCAAATGAATAAAATGACCATTTTACACTATCAAGACATGACATGATTTTTAATCTTTGCTTCCTCCATTTTGATGGTTGTTAAAAAAAAAAAAAAAAAAAAAAAAAAAACTGAGGAATTGAAAGCAGGATGGGCAAAGGGCCATGATGCTCATATATGGCCACCTGAAGTATCAAGACAATTGAGGCAAAGGAGGAGATACCCCACAAAAGAAGTTTAAAGTTAAAATCAACTTCAAAGAGGGAGTCTCTTTATTGTTCAACTTTCTGGTACTCACCTACTCAACATGCACAACCAGATTAGATACAAATCTCAGGCCCAGAGAGATGGCTTCATGGTTAAAAACCCATGCCCCACAAGCTTGATGACCCACGTTCAACCCTCAGAATTCACATATAAAAACAGGTCAGGTAGCATTTGTGATCTCAGCACTCCTCTGGTGGCAGGAGATGAAAGGCAGAAACAAGAGAACTTCCTAGAAGTTCTCTGGCTAACTATCCTGGAGCACGCATAACAGCAGCAGAAGAGAAACCCTGGACCAACAAGGTGGAAGGTGAGAACCACCTCTGGAAAGTTGTCATTTGATTCCACCCTTGAGGTATGGTGTACACACACACACACACACACACACACACACACACACACAGACTTTAAACAAAATACATATTTAAGGTCATCTCTGAGATAACACAGTCTCCAAGATTTGGAATGTCAAGATCCTTGGAGATAGGTAGGGTACTGAGACAGTTCTGACATGCTAACAGGCTTTGTCCAGAGCATATTTCCTTTTAAGTAAAATTGCTTAAAACTCTGAGAAGTGAAACAGAGCTCCCCACAATCTCACAGTGCTGAGTGGCCAAAACAGTCCAATGCACCACAGAGAAAAATATTTAAATTCAAAATTTCCAAAGAGACAAAAATAGCAGTGCCTGGCATTCCGCCCTTCCTTCCTCCATCAGGGTATGCCAGTTCCTAGATGGTGTATAGGAGCCTATTAAACTCTCCAGAAATTGTGTTTAGACTCTTAAAAGACTACAACTTAAGGCTATGCTAAGTATAAATACATAAGACCTTAAAAAGGGCAGAAACCAAAGTTTAATTATCTCCATATGTGTACAAAATTCATCTCCTAGTATTATAACTATCTGGCAGACGTTGAAATTAATCCTCTTAGGAATAATGGTCTCTGTAGCTCCTGTGATTTTACACACGTTTACACACGCATGTGCGCACACACACACACACACACAACACACACACACACACATGCACGGATATAAAATTTTATTTTTAATTAATTATTTTATTTATTTACATTCGAAATGCTGCCCCCATACTCCTCCCAGGGTCCTTCACCCCATCTCACTCCCCTTCACCTCTGAGAGGGAGCTCCCCAACCCTGGCATGCCCTTCCCTCCAACATCAAGTCTCTAAAGGATTAGGCTTATCCTCTCCCACTGAGGCCAGACAAGGCAATCTGCTACATATGTGCCTGGGGCCTGAGGACCAGCTCATATAAACTCTTTGATTCGTGGCTCAGTCTCTGGAGTTTTGAGGGATCCAGGTTAGTTGACATTGGTCTTCCTATGTGGTTGCCATCTCCTTCAGTTCCTTCAGTCCTTCCCCTAGCTCTTCCATAGGACCCCTGACCTCAGTCCTGTGGTTTGCGGTAAGTATCTATATCTAGCTCAGTCAGCGGCTGGTAAGAGCCTCTCGGAGGACAACCATGCTCGGCTCCATTCTGCAAGCACAGTACAGCATCAGTAATAGGGTCAGGGTTTGGTGCCCACACTTGGGCCGCTCACTGCAAGGACTTTCCTTCAGTCTCTGCTCCATTTTTGTTCCTGCATTTCTTTTAGACAAAAAAAAATTCTAGTTTACAATTTTTACTTCATCACTCCAATGGGAGTACTGTCTATCTACTGGAGGTGGACAGTTCAGGTTCCATCTCACCAATGTTGGGCATTTTGCCAAGGTCATCCACACTGACTCCTAGTCTCTGGGACTTTCTAGAGGCTCCATCTGCCCAGCCCCCACTTCTGGCATCCCCATATTTCTACTCACTCCCATACCTGATCTTGTTTTCTGTCTCCCCCATACCTGATCCTGCCCACTTTTCCCCTCCCCCTTCCCTCTCCTATCCAGGTCCCTCTGCCTCCCATGATTAGTTTTTTCCCTCTTCTAAGTGAGATTGGAGTACCTCACTTGGGCCTTTCTTCTTGGTAAACTTCTTACCGTCTGTGGGTTTGATCACGGGTATGCTGTACTTTTTGCCAAATATCCACTTATCAGTGAGTACATACCCTGCATGTCTCCTTTAATCTGAGTTACCTCACTCAGGGTGGTATTTTCTAGTTTCTAGATCATGTGACTTTTTTCTTTGAGTATGTTTATATAGTGGATTACACTGATAAAATTTCAACCATCAACTGAGGGATACTGAACCATCCCTGTGTCCCTGAAATAAATTATTGCACTAAAATCTCCTACCCTGGGCTTTTTTTATTCTGAGTTGGAGGGTTTTTAATGACTGAGTCTATTAATTCTATTTGGGGGGGTGTTATGGGAATGTTTTAATACTTTACCTAATCTTGATTTAACTTTGATATCTGTGTAGAAAATCAAACATCTCATCTAGATTTTTCAGTTTTGTTGAGTATAGGACTTTGTAGTAAGATGTGATGATTTTTTTCTCAGTTTCTGTTGTTATGTCTCCCTTTTCATTTCTGATTTTGCTCGTGTGGATATGGCTTCTGTACCTGTTAGTTTAGAGTTTCTCTAACTTGATTTTCTCACAGAACCAGCTTGGTTTTGTTGGTCCTTTGTATTATTCTCTTTGTTTCTAAGTGGTTTACTTCAGCCTTGAGTTTGACTATTTGCTGCCTACTTCTCTTGGGTGTGTTTGCTTCATTTGTTATAGAATTTTCAAGAGTGCTGTTAAGTTGCTAGTATAGGATCTCTCTAATTCCATTATGAAGGCACTTAGTGTTATGAATTTTCCTCTTAACTCTACTTTCATTGTGTCCCATGAAAGGTTTGGGTATGTTGTGGCTTCATTTTTATTAAATTCTAAAAAGTCTTTAATTTCTTATTTTATTTATTCCCTGACCAGTTATCATTGAGTAGATGGTTGTTCAGTTTCCATGAGTATTTGGGCTTTCTGTTGTCTTTGTTGGTGGTGAAGTTAGACTATGGTGATCTGATAGAATACATGGGATTATTTCGATCTTCTTGTATTTGTTGAAGATTATTTTTATCTGACTATATGGTCAATTTTGGAGAAGATTCCCTGAGGTGCTGAGAAGGTATATTCCTTTGTCTTGGAATAAAATGTTTTGTAGATGTCTGTTAAATCCATTTAGTTCATAACTTTTGTTACTTTCACTATATCTCTGTTTAGTTTCTATTTCAATGATGTGCCCATTGCTGAGAGTGGGATGTTGATGTCTCCCACTATGAATGCATGAAGTTTAATGTGTGTTTCGAGCTTTAGTGATGTTTCTATTATAAATGTTGTTACCCTTGCATTTGGGGCACAGATGTTCATCTTTTTCCTTCAATGAGTATGACGTGTCCTTCTCCATATCTTTTGATTATTTTGATTAAAAGGCTATGTTATTGCATACAAGAATGGCTTCTCTGGAAGCCATTATTTCTTTGGACCGTTTTCTTAGTAAAGTTTTTCCATCCCTTTACCCTGAGGTAGTGTCTTTCTTTGTTGCTTAGTTGTATTTCTTGTATGAAGCAAAATGAAGGCTCCTATTTGAATATCCAGTCTGTTTGCTTGTGTCTTTTTATTGGGAAATTGAGCCCATTGATGTTGAGAGATATTAAAGACCAATGATTATTAGTTCCTATTATATTTGTTGTTGGAGTTGGTACGTATGTGTGTGATTCTTTGCTTTTGGGTTTGTTGTGAGATGAGTAATTTCTTCTTTCCTCCTTGTGCTGGAGTTTTCTTTCTAGTTTTCTCTGTAGGGTAGAATTAGTAGAAATATAATGTTTAAATTTGGTTTTGTCATGGAATATCTTGGTTTCTCCATGTTTGATTGAGAGTTATGCTAGGTATAGTAGTTTCAGCTGACATCCGTGGTCTCTTAGGGTCTGTAAAACATCTGTTCAGGATCTTTTGGGTTTTCAGAGTCTCAGTGGAAAAGTTCTGTCTAATTCTGATAGATCTGTCTTTATATGCTACTTGGCCTTTTTCCATTACATCTCTTAATATTCTTTCTTTGTTCTGTATATTCACCATTGTTATTTTGAAGTCCTTGTCTTGTGCTTCAGCAAAATTGTTTTTGTTTGGGTATATTACAATAAGATGTGTGTGTGTGTGTGTGTGTGTGTGTGTGTGAGAGAGAGAGAGAGAGAGAGAGAGAGAGAGAGAGAGAGAGAGAGAGAGTAGTCTCACCTTTACTGCATGGGTGTTCAATAGCTGCTACCCAAACCTAACAGATTGTGAACCAGAAGAATGATGGTGGGGTTTTCAGTACCAGGGTCATTCTGGGTTTGAGGGCTCATACTCTGACTAGTTCCAGATTTGAAGTTCTAGTCTCTCACCACGCTGTCTTATATCAGATACTTTCTTCTGAAAAATACTAATGTAGCTTAGATGAATACAACTTCTTCATTTCCTTTGATTTGAATGAGAAGTATTATACATACAACTCATGTATTTGGACAGTTGGTGATGCTGTTTGTGGAAGATTATATAACAATTAGGTTGTAAAGCCTTGGAGGAAGTACATCACTGTGAGGACAGGCTTTGACAGTTTATAGACTAGGCATGGAAGGAAGCTAGTTTCTATATTGTCCTTTCTCCCTTTGCACTTTAAGCTGTTTATGGTCTGTATAGAGCCTTGGACAGTCCGGTTGTAAGGGATCATATTAAAACCATGGTGTTTGTGCAGAAACAATAAATTGTTATGTTACGTTGTATAAATAATATCCAACAGTATCTATAATAGAAACTACAACTCAGGTAGCTGGAAAAACACAGTCTGTAGAAACACAAGCCAGAAATAGTTGTCAAAAATATTCCATTACTCCTTCTTAAAGACAAGAAAAAATAAAGTACCAACCAAAAATAGTCAAGAAAATTCCTTTGGAGCTGTGTATTAAAAACCAATTGTTCATTCTGAGAAATTTTAACTGAAAATTAAGTGTCACTTAAAACTTAAAAATGAAAGGCAAATGGTTGTCTTTGTTTATAGAAAAAACAAACAAACAAAAAAAGAAACCAAAGGAAACCTTAGGAGATCACAAGGTAGGTGGTTTCAGCATAAAAAAAAAAGAAAGAAAGAAAGAAAGAAAGAAAGAAAGAAAGAAAGAAAGAAAGAAAGAAAAGAACTTCAGATAGCTAGTTGGTTCATTGGTTTTTAAATTACTCTTCTGTTTGTCTTTTTGAGAAAAATAAGTCACTCTTAGCTGAAACTGGCCAAGAACTTTCTTATGTAACACAGCCTGGTCTCAAACTCTTGGAGGTTCTCTGCCTCATCTTCCCAAGTGGTAGAATTACAAGAATGAGCTACTATACCAAAGAGTTATTTAACTTTCATGTTCTTAAGTGACTTGTGCTCTTTATTAGCACAAAATCATTTTGTATGCACTCATGCCATGTGATAATCCCAACTAGCAAATTGTATCATCTGCCAGGCTATATGAGACAACAACAACAGAGAAAGTGGAAAAGAGAGACCAAATACAAGCAATCCATGTACAGAATGGCCACATTTTCATAAGACCATGTATGTTAGGAAGACAATAACAATATTAAGAGTGGTTAATAAGATTTTATGGTATTAAATTGAAAGGAGTGAGATAAAGATACAAAGAAAAGGAACTGAAGCAATATAACCATACTTTTGGTGACTTTATTGGGTTGTTTTCCCTACCACTATTCTCTACCCTCATCCCTTCCAACAGTAGGTGGGAGAGAGAGAAGGTTGGAGAGAAAAGGGGAACATCTACTTCCTGATGATTAGGGTCATCTAGTTCCTTGGGACAAATCCAATCTTTGTCATCAGGAAACCTCTAACCAGCAAACAACAAACAGCAACCAGCAATATCAGCAATCAGCAACAAGCAGCAAAAGCAACAACAGTAGCAGCAGTAGGAGGAGCAGCAGCTGCCACACCCTCCTGGGGCTCTGGCAGTTTTATTCCCAAGAATCTTCAGCTGGCAAAAAAAAAAAAAAAATCACACCCCTGCCAAAGCACAAGATAAATCATAGTCAACCAACTGTTGTGGATAATCTGAAGCAGACACATATCCCACACCTAGGATTAAAATAAAAACATAGTCACACAATATTTCTGTGTTTAAAAAACAAAGTTCTCACTACAAAGCAAAAGGTATGCCATTCTACTCCCTGGCATTTGACTCTGTCACTCTGTATGAGCAAAACACTAACTTCCTGCCTGTCTGGTGGAGTGGAGCCACATCTGACCTGTTTGTGTGGCAGTAAGTACTTCATTGTGGACCAGAACTCTCCTGAAACACCTTTCTTTCAACTGATGGGATATTGGAGAAGGCTCCGTAGAGACAAAGCTTCGATCTTGGGGTTTCAGGATGACTACCGAACAGTGGGCATCAGAGGTTGATACAATCCATGTGTATGTAAGAAATCCGTGTGTATGCTTTTGTATCTACTAGATTTTCTTAGTACTGATAGATCACAAGTGACGACAACAGTTTTCAAATTTCATAGTTTTTCATACAAATACACAGTTTAAAAAATTTCTAACACTATAAAGCTTTGAAAGCATATCTCTTCAGTCATTGGTAATGGATATTAAGAAGACTGCTTGCCTGCACTGGCATAGCATAAAAAATGACTTCTGAATAGCTATAATGTATCTCAACTGATAAAATCTATTCTCACTCTTTAACAAAGAAGTATCTTCTTGCAATGAAGGAAGATACAGGTAAAGATGCAAGCAGGCACAAAATGATGAAGATAAAAAAATGTAGTCCAGAATTCAGTCCTAAATAAGATGAGACAGGGCTGCAAAATATCATTTTCTAATCAAGACATTGGCATAGGAACCTCAACCTCACAGCGGCTATACATACTGGCACTTTTGGTCTACAGAGGTGGATTCTCATCTAACAGTTGGTTATGGAGGCAAAGGGGGCTCTGGGGGTCTTACTATATACTTAGAATCTGTCTGGTAACATCAGACAGATTCTAAGAGAAGGAAGTCAATGGTATCAACTTGTGTGCTCACTAGTGAGCCCACATACTCTGCTGATCATCACACTGTTGGCCTTGATTAAACTTAATTGGACATAAACTAAACTAATGAATACAGGACGGAGACTGGGGAGGCACTTATGTGGCCGAGGAGGAAACAGCAAAGAGCTGAGAGAGAGGGACCAGAATGCATAGTGTAATGTGTATATAGGTGTGAAAGAACAAAGCTTACAGATTGAAAAGATACCATGGAAACAGACATTAGATATTTGAGAATGTAAAAACAATAAATTTTGCTTCACTATGACCAAAACAAGTTCCATTCCCAAAGGCAAATGATTTCATGCTTCTAGCAAATTTTATGGAACTCAACCACGTAACAATAAATAATAGGTAGCTATTTCTGTTTCTCCATTGATCAGTTTAGAACACTACTTCTATTATGGTAAATTAGGAAGACTCTCTTAAGCCCCAATACCACCTTAGAACCATCAACAATAACAGCCTACTTAGTCACTGTCCCTCATCCTCCTGAATAAATTTCACTAAAATTCTGGTTAAAATAGCCAGTCACTATGACATGTTTATATGAGCATGTAAGTAACTGCCCACAGACATGACTGTTAACCTCCGACATTCCCTATTATGGTCCCAGGAAGCTTCTTTTTTTTTTTTAATAAAACAGCTTTATTTTACAAAACAAAGATAAATGTACAGATTTTAAACATTTTTTGCTTAAAATTATACATTTTTTGTCAGTACTTTTTTTTCAGATTTTAACATAATTTTTACATAAAACTATATGAATATATTTTTTTAGTCAGTACTTGATTTTTTTCAAGGTTTGATTGTATGCCTTGAAAACTTAATAGTTACAATGAGCTAAAGTACATGTAAAACAAAATGTAACATGTAAATAGTCAAAGTTTTTTTGTTTTGTAAATATTTGTTTTGTTTTCTTTATTTCTTGGACTTCATACAGTCTGTGAGTTGTTTCTGGAAGCTTCTGTCTCTGGATCCCAGGCTCATAATTTTCACATCCATTTCTAGTTCTTTGAGAGAGGAGTGGTCATTTTTTAAAAAATTGCTCTGGTGGAGCTATAATTCCCAAGAAGGAAAACTTTTTGTCTTAATTTAAAAAATCTCCCTTTTCTATTTTCTCCTTTACATTTTGATCAATCTATGTCCCTTTTATCCTTGGGTGAAATTTTTTTCAATTTGGGTATTATCAGAATTGTTCTCTCTGCTTCTGAATAAATCTTGGTATGACTATTTTCTCCCCTCTGGACATTCAGACATTTCTTTTTATCTGGGAATACAGGTTTTGTTGATTGATTGTGTTGTGTTTTCTGGTCTTCTTTAAGTTCCCTTTCCAAGGACTTCTTAAAATGAATTTGATCTATCATTACTTCTCTTTTTCTTTCAGGGAGAAACTCTGTTTGTTTGACATTTTATCAACATTGCCTTGTGACACAACTCTTTCCTGGTATTCTAATACTATGTATTTCACCTTATCCCTCTGAGTATATTAACTTGTTCTAAATATATTTTTAGATTTTCTTCTCTTTACTCATTGTATTTATCTATCCTTTACCATTTATCTAGCATTTTGTTTTAGTTGAAAGAATAGTTCAGTACCTTCCATAAAGGGACTGGAAAACAAAACCAATTTGCTTTAGACAAAAAAAAAAAAAAAAACTCACTTTCTTCTCAGCTGATGTCACTCTTGTAATCTTTTCTGATTAGCATACTCCACCACACTTGGTAAAACCCAGTTTGACTTGTTTTCATGCATCAGAAAGCTGTGTTGTTGTTGGTTGGTTTTCTCATTTTCTCTCATCTTCTGTAGAGAAGAGTGAGTGTCATTCTGTAGGCAATCTTAGTATGCCTTTTTTTTAATAAGCTGCTGCTTTGACATCTCCTTTCTAGCTTCCAACACCTGACTGACATTTCCTGCCACCATTACTGCCTCCCTTGCTGTCATCAAACAGATATCATTTAGATCTGTTTATTCCCTTACTATTTTAGCCAAGCTTCAAAAGAACAGATGTAAACATGCCTACTACTTTTCCAGTCCATCCACAATACAAAAGACAAAAGCAGTAAATAAACATACTAAGATTGCAAGTACTCAAAAGAGAGAATACACTGTAGCTGGCCCAATCCTCTTTGGTCACAACAGACACCTGCTACTTGGGACAGCATCATCATGCTGAAAGTTTACAGGATGAATGTTGGTCACTTGTGGAAACCCCGGAGCGTCTCAATTGCTGAGGTGGGGCCTCTTCTGAAGACACTTACAGTAAATTTGACCATAGCCTTCTACTCATTCCTTTATTTGTTTTTATGTACGATAAAAAAAGAACATTTTGTTTAGTCTTTTTCTTCTACAGATGTGTGTATGGGTGGGAAATGGAAATGGAGTTTGGTTTCCATTACTCACGTGGGTTTAAACGTCTTGGTAGCCCATGCATATGCACTGCCAAACCCACAGCATGTAACCCACAAGGCACAACACCACCTTCCCTCATGTATCAGCGACCAGATGAGCACATGACGCAGTGAAGATGGTCAAGCCAACGGCACTACAGGACAGCAGTGGAAAGAAGAGTGGGCTGTTTGTCCCATTCACCACAACACTGGCTTCTTCACAAACAGACCCAGCAACTCAACAGATGGAGGAATGTGGTTTTGAGATTACTGAGTGAATTTTATTTTCCTCTGTTCATAGGCCCCAGACTCGGATATCAATGATGCCTGAAGTTTTCATCTAAATAAACAACCCAACTACTAGTGAAGGAGCGTGTGTGAGTGATGTCTAAGAAACCAATTCCTCCACTCTATGCCAGTATTGCCACAAAGATCCTTTAGATAGAATTCTCTTCGTTGAGTAATTGTAATTCTTCCCAAGATTAACTCATTATGAAATGAGAATCTATATTATATCATTTTTATTAAAGATTTAGTAAGTAGGTATTTTTAATTACAACAAAATGCGATTGAAGGAACATTCTTGGACTTGTAATTAAAACTCAAAAGAGAACCCACAAATTCAGTTGTTTTTTACAGAGTTCAACTCCTTCCCTATTCTATCATTACAAATATCACCATAGAGAAGTAGTAAGCAAAGGCAAAGAAAGAAAGAGATGTCAAATCTTTTCTATGCTCTCCTCTAACTAGTTACATCTTTCTTTATAATAACCTTAGAAGATGTGGAGAGTAAGCAATCAATGTCTAGACATATTTATGTTAACTTGAAAGAACCAGCATCATCCACCTGTGGAGATCTCGTATCTTTACCAGATGAAAGTCTGTACACACACACACACACACACACACACACACACACACACACACACACAAATTTTTCTGCTTCTCTATAACCAAATACAGATAAATAAAATGATAGATACATAGACACACAGATAGATAAATACACAGATAAATAGATAGACAGACAGACAGACAGACAGAGACAGACAGACAGATAGATAGAGATAATTAGGCAGGTAATTAGATAAGTAGATAGGTAGATAAAGACAGATGATAGATTGATAGATGGATGAGTAGATAGATAATAAATTATTTTTCTAAGTTAACATAAAGTGAACTCTAGGGGAGGAAAGTTCCACTCATAAAACTTTTATTAACTCTAGTACAATGGAATAGAAAGATATGCCATTTATTTAGCATCTACTTTGCTCCAGAATGATACTATTTTCCTTCATGTGAGTACTTCATTTTACATCACTGGGACATGGTTTATGAGGCATTGTGTGACTTGTCCTAGGGAGATACAAGCAAACATGTACTTATTCCAGATACAGCAGGGAATAGCCCAGAAAAATGATTCCACCTGAGCCTCTCTTAGTGAACCTGGTGAGGTTATTGTAGTTACTTACAGGAGTATGGTCATGGAGTATTTACAAAAGCATATACTACTCAAAAGCAAGTTTTGTTTGCTTTCTGAATGTAATGGGCCTTTCTCCAGGACAGAATGTCACACTGTAGAGGACTTTGTTACTAAATACAGTATTAGTCAATAAAAGATGTAGCTGGAATTTGAATCTGGTACATTTTAGTTTGAAATACAATGAGAAAGTGGACTGTTCTTATGACAGTTCATCAGGCAAACAGTGCAAAGAACTCCCCCTTCTTCCTCCCCCCTCCTTTTCTGACTGCCTCCTGAAATTATCAAACCATATAGGGATGAAAACTAACCCAAAGTGGGAGTTGTTCTGAAGAAGGGTTTTATTAGTGAAGATGGAAGGGTTTCTGACAATGGTGGAAAAGGAAAGCTTGCTCTCCAAAGCCAGACTTTCACTGTCTTCTACCAGGGTACTCCCATAGTATTATTCTCACAACCTGTGTAGCTCTCTGGAGCCACCCAAGATTCTATTCACAGCATTTAGCTGGGTGTTACTTAAAACAGTCTGTCTAAACATCTTTCTGGCCCAAGTATCTACTGTTACTTTTTTTATTAACAGCAAGTGTTAAGGGCATGAATCTGGAGAGACAAGAGGCTGTGACAGCATTCTGCTCTCCCATAGTCACTGGCAAAAATCAAAATAGCTGCTATCAGCTATCCAGGTCACACTCATAGCCAATCCCTGTATCTCATTTCCATTAACATCATCCACAGCAGTAATTTGGCAGAAAGATTTTGAATTTTTTCCCTTTGTGGATGATAAAACAATCATACTTCAGGAGAAAAAAAAACTATTGTAAAAACTAATAAATAACAAAATAAAATTACATATTCATGAGCTTCCAAGTCTCAATCCCATGTCTTTGTGTTACAACTGACTATAGAAACTAGCACCTTTAGAAATCTCTAAGAGAGAAATCCTTCCTTTGGAGCACATGAGTTGCCAATGTATACATGAGATTTTCTTTTTATTTGGCTGGTTTTCCCCTTAATCAAAATAAAAAGTGAAGTGATTCAAAAGAAGAACAAAATAACACTAGTTCCTGTGGTGACACAGAAACAGAGGACAAAGCCATGGGTTCTCTACAAACATATAGAATACAGGGTTCAAAATTAAAAATAAAACTGAACCAAAATTGGAAATAAAATTTCAAAACCAGAGCCACTAACTGGAATTGTTGGTGAAGAGTTTGTGGAATTCTCAGCAAGGACTCTCCAGAGAACAGGGCACTGCAGAAGCAGGAATTCAGCCAGAATTCAGCCCACAGAATGTTTACATGTCCGCAAATATAAGGATCAACAAAACTCATTCTTTCTCCAGGGCCACTGTGTATGAGTCTGCCTCTTCTGGATTCTAAATCTAGCCAGATTATTTTGTTACCTACTTTGAAACCATGGTAAAGAAAGACATATCCAGCATAATGGCTGGAAAGAAAACATATTTTCTTAAATGTAGACAATTACTTATTAATGCCATAAGATAAGAATGATTAACTTAAGATATTTTGCCTCAAATAAAGCATTCACTTTTCAAAAGTTCATCTATTTCTTATGATTAATAACAATGTCTACTTTACTAAACACAATACAGCTACCTTCCTAGAATCGTTTATGAAATCATCTTATTTATTCTTAAATGATTTCTTTTGAAGTGTGTACTTCTTTCTACTTAGAATAAAGGCAAGCTTAAATATTGCGACATTGAATTGCCTGTCCAAAAGGACAAAGCTGGTGACAAATCTGAGATTTTCACTTGGATTTGGACCTGAACAATAATTACTTGCTCAGGGATCTGCAAAGTAGGAGAGGTGATGGAAATGACAAATTTACAAAGGAAGCTTTTGACATACTTTTGACATAGCCATGTTCTTTAAATTTATCTAATTTAGAAAAAAAATCTTCTCATTTCAATCACAAATCATGCAGCAGTGTCTTTGATTTTCAAAAAAGAAAAAAAAGCTCCTGTTTTTGTTGATTTTTTGTATAGTTTCTACTTGGTTGATTTCAAGTTTGATTATTTCTTGCCATCTACTCCTCCTGGGTGTGTTTCCTTCTTCTTGTTCTAAAGCTTTTAAGTGTGATTTCAAGCTGCTAGTGTATGATCTCCTCAGTTTCTTTTAGGAGGCACTCAGAGCTATGAGTTTTCCTCTTAGCACTGCTTTCATTTTATCCCATAAATTTGGATATGTTATGCCTTCATTTTCATTAAATTCTAAAAATTCTTTAATTTCTTTATTTCTTCTTTGACTAAGTTGTCACTGAATAGAACATTGTTCACCATTCATGTGTAGGGGGGCTTTTGTCATTTCTGTTGTTGGTGAACACCATAGGATGCAGGGTATTATTTTGATCTTCTTGTATCTGTTGAGGCCTTTTTCTAAAATTTGATATTCTCTGTATTTACATTTCAAATGTTATCCCCTTCCCCCAACCTGTTTCCATCCCCCCTCCCAAGGCCTTTTTTTGTGACCGACTATGTGGTCAGTTTTGGGGAAGGTACCATGAGGTGCTGAGAAGGTGTATTCTTTTGTTTTAGGATAAAATATTGTATAGATATATGTTAAATCAATTTGGTTCATAGCTTCTGTTAGTTTCACTGTGTCTCTGTTTAGTTTTTGTTTCCATGAAATGTCTACTGATGAGAGTAGGGTGTAGAAGTCTCCCACTATTATTGTGTGAGGAGCAATATGTGCTTTGAGCTTCAGTATAGTTTCTTTTTTGAATTTGGGTGCCCTTGCATTTGGAGCATAGTTATTCAGAATTGGCATTCATCTTGGTGGATTTTTCATTTGAAGAGTATGAAGTGTCCTTCCTTATCTTTTTTGATAACTTTTGGTTGAAAGTTGATTTTATTTGATATTAGAATGGCTACTCCAGCTTATTTCTTGGAACCATTTGCTTGAACTTTTTTTCCAAGCCTTTTACTCAAAGGTAGTGTCTGTCTTTGTTACTGAGGTATATTTCCTGTGTGCAGCAAAATGCTGGGTCCTGTTTACATATCTAGTCTCTTAGTCTATGTCTTCTTGTTGGGGGATTGAGTTCATTGATGTTGAGAGATATTAGAGACTAATAATTGTTGTTTCCTGTTATTTTTGTTGTTAGAGGTAGAATTATGTTTGTGTGTGTATCTTCTTTTGGGTTAGTTGAAAGAAGATTATGTCATTGCTTTTTCTAGGGTGTAGTTTCCCTACTTGTGTTGGAGTTTTCCATCTGTTATCCTTTGTAGGATTGGATTTGTGGAAAAATATTGTGTGAATTTGTTGTTGTCTTAGAATATCTTGGCTTCTCCATCTATACTAATTGAAAGTTTTGTGCATTTGGTGCTTTGACTATTATATAATGGGAGAAATTTCTCTTTTGGTCCAATCTATTTGGAGTTTTGTAGCCTATTGTACATTGATAGACATCTCTTTCTTTAGGTTAGAGAAGTTTTCTTCTATAATTTTGTTGAAGATATTTACTGGCCCTTTAAGTTGGGACTCTTCCCACCCTTCTATACCTATTATCCTTAGGTTTGGTCTTCTTATTGTGTCCTGGATTTCCTGGATGTTTTGGGTTAGGAGCTTTTTAAATTTTGCATTTTTCTTGACTGTTGTGTCAATGTTTTCTATGGTCTCTTCTGCCTCTGAGATTCTCTCTTCTATCTTATGCATTCTGTTGGTAATGCTTGTGTCTGTGACTCCTGATCTCTTTCCTAGCTTTTCTATTTCCAGGATTGTCTCCCTTATGATTCATTTATTATTTCTCTTTTCATTTTTAGATTCTGGATGGTTTTGTTCAATTTTTTTCACCTGTTTGGTTGTGTTGTTCTGCAATTCTTTAAGTAATTTTTGTGTTTCTTCTTTAAGGGTTTCCACCTGTTTACCTGTGTCCTCCTGTATTTCCTTAAGGGAGTTATTTATGTCTTTCTTCAAGGCCTCTATTATCATCATGAGATGTGATTTTAAGTCAGAATCTTGCTTTTCTGGTATGTTGGAGTACCCAGAGCTTGCTGTGGTCAGAGAGGTGGGTTCTGATTATGTCAAGTGGCTTTGGTTTTCATTCCTTAGATTCTTGCACTTGCCTCTTGACATCTTGTTATCTCTGGGTTTCACTGGTTTTGCTGAATCTGACAGTTGCTTGACCCTCTTGTAAACCTGTCAGTACTCCCGGGAGACCAGCTCACTCCAAGCAGGATCTGGGTATAGAAAGGTTGGCAACAAGTTCAGCTCCAGGCACAGAGGGAAACCAGAAGAGAAAGTGATTTATTTTTTAAAAGGAAATTATTAAATTATTTAGAAATGCTATTTAATTTTTCAAAAGATAAGCCTGACTAATTGCTAATCCATCTAGAACAATAGTCCTCAACTGTGAACTATGAACCCTTTGGGGATCAAACAATTCTTTCACAGGGGTTGCCTAGGACCAGGACCATTGGAAAACAGATATCTCTACATTCAATTTCATAACAGTAGCAAATTACAGTCACAACGTATCAACAAAAACATTTTTTATGGCTAGGGGTCCCCACACCATGAGGGTTACAAGACAAAGATTCAGTGGCATTAGTTGGAAGTTAACTTGTTCCCCACTGAATGAAAGCTTTATTCTATGTTAACTTTTTGTATTTTATGGGAAATAACCTGTTCTATGCTGCGCATTTATTTTCTACTATCATAGTAAAAATTTTTATGGTTTTAACATGTTAATGTATCTAGAATAATAGGCAAATTTCTTAAGGAGCACTTTTCTTGGTTTTCATTAGTTGTATTAGTAAATGTGCTAAACAATAGTAAATGACTATCACTGTAACTCACTCATTGTCAGTCTCTTTACTCCCTCAACACTGCTTTCCATGGACCTCCATGCTCCCTACAAATAGTTTCCCTTCTACTTTCATGTCTCACATGTGATGTACAAACACACGTGTCACATTTGTGCATCCATGGGCTGTGGTCTGTGCTCATACAAAGACTTTTCTGTTTCTAAGAGCTGAGTTATCACACATTCCAAGCACTCAAAATAAATCTGACTTGGATAAAAAGCATCCCTCTGAAATAATGATGTCAAAAGCAGTGGGTACAGGAGAGAGGGCCAGCGAGATACAGGCCTCTCCTCCTGAAGCTTTGCTCTAATAGACATCTGAAAAGTATTACTGCGACCAAACCCATAAACCAGTCTACACAAAACTCACGTTTAGATTTCCGCCCACATCGTGTTTCTTAAAATAGTAACCTAAAGAAAGCTGTGCACCAGAGGAAACCCCATGCTCTCCTGAAGCAATATACTCCAGATGCTTAGAAAGATACTTTCCAGAAGCATGGCTTACCTACACGATCTGTAAAGAGCCCCAGACGGCCTGTTGTTTCAAGTTTCCTTTTTCCTATAGTTAGAAAGTTTAAAATCATCACTGAACTAATCAGGTACTAAGTGGCTTAATCTAGAGCTTAGTGTAGATTAAATGCTTTGCTATAAATGTATATAGACAGATTTTGGCAATATTTGGTCAGTGTTTCCCAGATCAGATATGCAATGATTCCATGGAATGTTTTTCACTTAAGATTAAGTCATTCTTCATCCAGAAATATATCCAGTTGTTCTCACCCTCTGAGGTAGTGAAGGAGTCAGTAAGGAGTCTACAATATGCCCTGTCTTCCTTGATTGTAAATATTTAAGGATCAAGAATAATAAGCTCTAATACATGTGAAAGTAAATATATTTGTTGTTTGCTATTATGATGTCATCTAGAATATAATGATAGTATTATATATAGCTAAATGGTACAGATTGATAAAAGTAAAAGGGATTTAAAGTAGACTGAAAAAAAAAGTTTTGTCACCAATTCCTATGTGAATCTGGGATTTCCAGCTAACAGTTGAGGAGGCTTATGTCTGCAGGCACCTGTGCAGATATTGTCTCTGTTAGTGCTGGGCCTGTAGTGCAAGCAAGTTAACCCCTACCCAGTGTACACTCCAGCATTTATGTCAGCATAGGCTGTAAGATCTGGGCCTCACAGAGTATAATGTGTACTGCAAATGTCCTTCAGACTTCATGCAAGGAGTGCTGCAGTAGCACCACATGTTGGGCACCAAAGCAATTTATACATAAACCAAGAATTATTTCTTGACCACCTACAGAATTCAAAATAGTTTTTCCTAAAGTATTTGTATTGAAAGGCAATAAGATGCTTATGAATAATGTTGTTCAGAATACAATCGAACTAAAGACCAGTTCTATAAAAGAACTGTCAAGACTGCATATCTAGGACAAATCAGCACTGGCACACACATCCCAGCCTTTGAACCTGATGCCATATTCTCATGGTGTGTGCCAATGGCTTGCCTTTACCTTGAGATTATCATGAAACACGAGTCATCCAAAATGCAATACATACAATAATGTAAGCAAAAACCCCAGACAGTGGCAATTTAGTATTGCCTATCCAAAATTCATTTTATATCTGAGATTTAACTTTTTAATCTGAGAGTCTCAGTGAGTTCGTTAAACAATCCATGTTAAATGACATCAAGCAAACATTTGCATTAGTGATGGTGAAGTGACATCAGCAGGGTGGCAGATCAAATAAGTGCTAATCTTACTTCTTCATCTTCTGACACATCAACTCAACAACAAAAGAACAAGTCCCCTTTGTGAATAAAAGAAAGTACTGGAAAGCCTCCTGAGTGTAGAATGAGGGTGAAATTATTCACACCAAAGTTTATTGATAAGGGAAACAGAGACCTCTGGGCAGCACCATATGACTGGAGAAAGTTCCCACTCCTACTTCCTCCCTGGAGAGGAAAACAGTTAAAATCATATACGATACTTTATTTTCCCCCTGAAGCTATCTAGCTTTCTTGAGGCACTCACATGTCCTCTCTTAATCTAACTCCCTACAGTCAGTGGGGTTATAAATACCAAAGTAGTCAGTCTACACACCCATATCTCCTCCCCAGGCTCAATAGAAAACAAATAAATAGAAAACCTCAGCCACCCACTGAATCTCCTTTATGGGGAATAAAATAGCTCATATATAAGATTCCCCAGCTTTTCTGGGAATCACACATAGAATAAGCAACAATCTATGCCGTCTTGCAGTTCTGAAAAACCACCCACCATACATTAGTCAGGTGTAGGTAGTTAGAAGCAAGGTGTTGGTGTGGACTGGAATCTGGAGCCCACAGCACTTCAGCGTGGCTCAGTATAGAGGGGAAAGGAAGAGGTGCACCACACATCCACTGCCCTAAAATGTCTGAATGATGCCTAGAGGACTGGCTTTCATTCACTCTACCTTAGGGTATTCATGAGAGCAAGGTCATCTTTATTTAGGCTTGAGTGTACAACCTCAAACAACTCCAGAATCTAGGAAGGAAGAGAGAGAGTGGGTGTGGGGAGAAGGAGCTCTAAGAGGGACATAGTAGGACGCAGGTGCTATGAAGGGAGAAATGGGGGGATGGGGGTGCTTAAATGGGTAGGGGAAGGTAACGCAGAGGGGACGGAAGAAGATTGGGCAGCACTCAGGATATCTGGACATCTGCTTCAGCCTCTGCCTCCAGCCTCCTGCCTTGAGCTGCTTCCATGACTCCCTCAATGATCATCTTTAACGTTGGAATGTAAGGTGAAATAAACCCTTCCAGTAATAGCTGAAAGATGATCACATCTGAAAAAGTAGATAGACCTGCAGACCCAAGAATGCCAAAGACACACAAAGAAATCTAAAATGAAACACAATGCAAGTCTGTTGAAGGTCAAAGATGGTAAGGATCTTAGGAGCACTTACAAAAGAATTTCTATCAAGATACAGATTTTTCAGTTGATTACTCTGAAGTCAGATTGAACTGGAAATACATAACCAAAGTGCACAAAAAAATAAATAAATAAAAGAAACGGATTGTAACTAAAACCAAGCTAAAATCATTCCCAGACAAAAGCTGGGAGATTCTTCACTAGACCAACCTCACAAGGAGTGCTTTATAGTCCCTCAAGTTGAAAAGAAATTGCACCCGATAGCACAAGAGTGTACAATGGCATGGAGCACCTTTCATGCTACAGAAGCATGTGCACAAATACAAAATATTATATTACTACTCTGTGCAAGGCTTAATAACCTTTAATGCCAACATCAAAGACAAATATATCACAAATAAGTTAAAAAGTTAACTAAAATGTTAGCTGATACACAATGCAAGCGATGTAATTGTAATTACTAACGAAGCAAGGGGGTTACTAAAAGTAGAGACTCACTACAAGTGACATTAAGTTGTTAAAAATATAACATAGACTGTTAAGAGTATAAAATAATTTACAAGTGACATTAAGTTGTTACAAATGTAACATAAACTGTTAAGAGTATAAAATATTTTAAGGTCATAATAATCATAAAGAAAATACACAGAATAAGAGACAAATAATATCTATATAATTTTAAAAATCTATAAAAGAGACTAAAACACAAGCAAAACATTATCAGAATATCCCAGTAAACCCCTCCCGAAAACTAGCCTATACGTAAATAGATCTAGGTATCTATCAAAAATGTAGACTAGCTGAATAGGTTTTTTTAAAAAAAAAAAGATTTGAATACATTATGTGTACAACAAACACCACAGAGATGTAACACCACTTGAAAACTTATCACAAGACAGTAAAAGAAAATTACATAATCATAAAAGGTCAACTCACATGGAAGATAAACAAGCATCCATCTAATCTAGTATATCTAAATATGTTTAACAAATACCATCCAATCTCAACAGAGCAGAAGAACAATACAGGAAGAAATGTAAGCACTATCTTTTTCAAAAGTGTTTTTGAAAAAAAAAAAAAACTAAGGGGGAAAAGAATCAAGAAATGATGGGCCTGACAATACTGTAGATCTCATTAACCTCAGAGACTGGTCTACAACATATCACCCATAAGTAGTGGAATACATATTTTTCTCAAGCACTCAGGAATGCTCTCCATGATATAAAACAATAGGTTCTAAAGCACAATATTCACATCTTAAAGCTAAAATCATAAGAGGTTCTTTTGTATCCACAATAGAATGGATCTAGAAGTCAGTCAGGGGAAGAAAAGTGAAGAAATTATAAATAAATAAATACACTCCCTCAACCCACCCACCCCCAATAATTCCCTTAGCGCTGCTCACATGAGAACCTGCTAGTGGCCATGTTCCTAAAGAAAGGTGACCCTCTCTCCCCCAGAAGTCAGCAACTGCCAAGAGTACCTCAGCTAAAGTGGAGAGGGTGGTTCTCAGGAACCCATTTTCTCTCTGTGTTGGGATTGATTGTTTGTTTGTTTTCTATGGCACATGCTTAACATTATTTCTTTTAATATTGAGATTATAATTACATCATTCCCCCCCCCCTTCTCTTTTCACATAAATACAACTACCTGTTCAGTCTGAATCCTGTTACTTACATTTATCTTTTTAGAGCTGTCCTTTTGGTCTTACTTTACCAACTCTTGTGCCCTTTCTTGGGGAGGATCTTTCTCCCACTGACAGAATCCTTTATTGGCCTGTGGTTAGTTGTGCAGAGTTGAGGCCTTATGAGCCTCCCCCTGTCCACTTTAGCATGTTTACAGCTGTTGTCCTTGTTTACCTCATCTTTACAAGAAGCAAGAACCACAACGTGATGGTTTCAGTGCACAGTGAGTCCTGAAAACATTATGCTCAAGGAAACAAATGCGTGCACACAAAAGCAAAAGTTGAATGAGCGTGTAGCTATAAGGCATCTAAAACAATTCTTTCTTAAATAAAATAGTCAAAATAATAAAACCAGAGAGTAGAATACTGAAAATAGATTGATGCTCATCATTGAAATCATTTCTGGTTGGCCTGGCCTTGCCTTGCCTGGTCTGTGTGTGGTTGTTGAGACTGAACTATTCACACATTATTCTAGAAAAATGATCTATGCTCAGGTATGTGCCCGGCCAGAGATGAACAAGTTCTAGTGGCCTGGTATACAAGACGGTGCAACTAACAGCACCATATTTTAAACCTGGACTTTTGTTATGAGAGTGGATTTCATGTTACTTAAAATTAGTAAAAGTACAGTGATCATCATCATCATTATCATCATCATCATCATCATCATCATCATCAGTGTCCAACTCTGATGTCTTATGGTTATGTGGTTTTGAATGGTCTGTGTTGGTTTACATGGATCTCAGTGTAACTCTAATGTATGTTTTCTGTGTTTCATCCATTTCTGATTTTCTTTCAAATGGAAAATGTCAAAATGAGTTTTTCTCCAGTGTGTTCAGTTCCCTTTCGTTCATTTTCCTGACAGTAACAGAAGCTAAGAATTTCCAAAATAAAGTGTTATCTGACATACAAAGTGAATCCAAGATTAGAACAGAGTTTTCTTTTTTTACCTCCATAATCAAAGCTATCGAACAGATTATAAAGGCATTATTAGTGGATATGGATATTTACAAGTTAACTAAAACAAGACTTCAGAATGGTTCATTCTGTGATAGGTTTTAAATAATCTGTGAAAACATCCAAATGAGTAAAGATTTTTAAAAATAAAAATATGGAACCAGAAGGGTGTAAGTAGTGTGCTGAGAGCCAGAGTAGAGAATGTTCCAAGTGTAAAGAATCGCTGTGCAAACTAGTGGGGGGGAAAAAGCCCTTGGTGAGGTAGGTTTATTGTTTGTTTGTTTGTTTTTAGTATATCAAAATTAATATATCTGCTTCATATTGACAAGAGGAAAAACTGAGATTTAAGTCCCAGATTCCAACTAAACCCTCTCACTTCTTAAATAATCTTCACATCTCACTCCCTAACACTGAAAAATAATATGTTGAGGCAAACACGTATGTTTTGGGCAAATCTATGCCAAGGCAGTTTTAAAAGGAAACCTGGAGCCAGCGAGATGCGGTGCTCCAAAAAGAAGGATGGATGCTTGTGGTCCAGACTTTTCCTGGGAGAAGTTGGGATGTCATAGCCATAGGATTCCAGCTCCAGGCATGACCTTGATAAAGTTTGTGTCTCAGCCTTCCGCGGGGGCTCTTTCCACCCTGACCATCTGAGTTCTAGTGCAGTGCGACGTGTTCAGCGGGGCCCTTGTAAACGGTTGCTGCCATTGCTCTTGGAATGGAGACATAGTCTAGAGAAAAGTGCCCAGGTCATGCAGGCTCCATTAACTGTCTACTGCTTCTGTAAGAAACGATCACAAATGTAGTGGTTTAGAACAATAGCCTTACCTCACAGCTGTGTTGTTTTGAAATCTAGTACACTACAATGGAAGGTGGGGCTTACATTCTTTTCTGTGGGTTCCCACTTTCTTGCCTTTTGCTGTTTCTCTCAGATGGCCTGCAGTGAGTCATTAGCTTCCTGTCTTCCATTTTCAGCTCCTTTGCGTTATGACTCTGACCTTTCTTCCGCAGCCACATTCCCCTCTCATCCTGACTAAGGCACAGAAGGTTCCAAGCTTCTCATGATTCTGTGACGAAGCTAAAACCAAGGCTAGCGACTCTATAGTATACACATGGCAGAGAATAACTCTAGTATAGATATGTCTTCTCAGAATCTTTGATCAGTTTGACAAAGTCCTTTTTATAATATAAACATGTAACATATCAGAGATTAGGGCATAAGTGACTTGAGATTCTTTATTCTGCCTCTGTGTAGACCCTTGCCACACATGTGGTTAGGGGAGAGAGCTACTTGTGGTTTGTTTTTTGTTTTTTTGTTTGTTTGTTTGTTTATTTCCTGTTCTTTCCCGAATCTTCTACTTATTTCTCCCTAGCATCAGGTATCCTGATAATTATTTCAACCAAATATGTTTGAAAAGAATAAAAAGAGAGAGAGAAAGGAGAAAAAGAAGAGAGAGAAATTTTATGTTCTTCTATCTACATCATAAATTTAGGTCAGGAGTAATTAGATGTGAGAATCTGTGTACCAGCACTGACCATTATTGGTGGAATTTAGGTATAAAAGGTGAGAGTTTCTTCCTTTACAGGTGAATTAATAAATTTCACTTGTTTTGTATTCAGGTTATATACACGTTCAAAATATTATACACACACACACACACACACACACACACACACACACACACACACACGCATATATATTTTTTTCCTTTGTCAGTTAAAAAATATTCCACCTTACAACAGTCAGAATTGCTAAGATCAAAAACTCAGATGACAGCAGATGCTGGCAAGGATGTAGAGAAAGAGAAATACTATTCCACTGTTGGTGGGGTTGTAAGCTGGTACAATCACTCTGGAAATCAGTCTGGCAATTCCTCAGAAAATTGTACATAGTACTACCTGAAGACCAGATATTCCATTCCTGGGCATATATCCCAAAGATGCTTCAACATATCATAAGGAAACATGGTTCCACAATGTTTATAACAGCCTTATTTATAATAGCCAGAAGCTGTAAAGAACCTAGATGTCCTTCAACAGAAGAATGAATACAGAAAGTATGGTACATTTACACAATGGTGTACTAGTGAGCTATTAGAAATGAGGATTTCATGAAATTCCTAGGCAAGTGGATAGAACTAGAGAATACCATCCTGAGTGAGGTAACCCAGTAACAAAAGAACACACATTGTATGCACTCACTGATAAGTGGATACTAGCCCCAGGAAGCTCTTAATACCCAAGATACAATTAACAGACCTTCAAAAAAAAAAAAAAAAAAAAAAAAGGAAGGCCAGAATGTGGATGCCTCAGTCCTTCTTAGAAGGGAGAACAAAACACTCACAGAAGGAAATACAGGTCAAATAAAGGAACAGGAACTGAAGAAAACATCATACAGAGACTGACTCACCTGGGGATCCACCACATATGCAGCCACCAAACCCAAGCACTATTGCTGATGCCAGGAAGTACTTACTGGCAGGAACCAGATAGAGGTGCCTCCTTAGAAGCTCCGCCATAGTCATACAAATACAGCTGAAGATGCATGCAGCTAACCATCTAACCATCGGACTGAACACAGGGACCCCCAAATGAAGGTGCTTAAAAAAGGACTGAAGGAGCTAAAGGGGTTGCAACCTCATGGGAAGAACATTATTAACCAACCAAATCCTTGACAACCCCCAAAAATTAAACCACCAATCATTGAGCACACATTGAGAGACCTATGGCTCCAGTTGTATATGTAGCTGAAGATAGCAGTGTCAGGTATCAATGTGAGAAGAGGCCTTTGGTCCAGGGAGGGCACGTTTTCCCAATGTAGAGGAATGCCAAGGCACTGAGGTGGAGAGGGTGATTAGGAGCTAGTGCACCTTTGTGAAGACAAGTGGAGGAGAAGTGGGGATGGGAGCAGAATGGGGAAAGGGGATAATATTTCAAATGTAAATACAGAGAATATCTAATAAAAAAGAAATTGGAATAGAGTGTACAGTTTTATAGATGAATTTGTGTTTGTGTGTGCATGTCCATGTGTGCATGTATATAGGAAAAGAATTGTAACATCCTGTTTTTAAAAACTATTACCAAAGAAATAAAAAGATATTTTGAAAATGGAAATTATTAGTGTTTGGGGAGAGAGGAGGCACAAGAGAACTGTCCAGTTTCCCTGAGAATATTTTTACATCATACTTTGTATCCCACAAGGCAATTTTAGCCAGCAATTACCCCTCCCCCACCCAAACTCTATGCTTCCTGTCTAGTTTCTTTACAGAAAAGAAATTGTTTATTTTCTACTAACTATTGAATTAGAGTGTAAACTCTCCTACCTCATAGGGTGTTCCTGCACTGTGAACCTTTCTTTTCTATCCTAGCCTGTTCCTCTGACAAGGAACCAGAACAGAGAGAAGGCTCAGCCTTTAGTTCCTATGCCTCTCAGATACTAGGTTCTACGTGGACCCTGGTCCTTAGAACTTAAATTTAAAAGGTCCTACTACTCCAGGGTTCCATTGACCCCAAGTGTTTATCTTTCCAATCCTACTCTCTATAACTCCAAAAACCAAGTAATTATATCCAATGAAAACAAAGTTGAAATTCAACCAATGTGTAGACTCCGGGAATGTTAGAATGTGAGTGTTCATATATGATACCAATCAACCTCCTACTTTCTCTCATCGTAAAAATAATCTCTGCATCTCTGAGACTTAAAGTTCCTCGAGACACGGTTTGAGCCCAGAACGTAAGTGTCATTTCTCTGTGTCTGAAGTTATCTTTGGATGGATTGGGTAGAACTAATTCAAAGCCGGTCAGTAGGACCAGCCCTTGGGGCAGTGTCTGGAATGGCTTCCAGATAATACAACCCTCAGGTTTAAGCCAGTTCATAGGATGCCTTGAAAAGATGCACAAGTGTACACCCTGTCACAACACAAACAAGTAGAGATCTTTTGAACTTTTATACAGTCGAATAAAGAAACCATAGTTTCTTACTAGTCAGAGTTGTGTGCTTCCTCTCCTCACTCTCAAAATAGGGGGTTTCCTTTGTGGACTCATTGTGGGTGCTTTTGAGCCAGTCAGCATTTCTTGGGCCATATAAAAGAGCCTAACTTTAGATAGTAAAACAAACCCAGTATGTTGAGAAATAATATTGTCTCACGTATCATTTGGTTTTTGGAATACCGTCTGCCTACGCCTGACCACTTCACAAAAGGAAGATCCTCTGCCTCTTGGTAAGATGGCTTGAAATTATTTCATAAGGCTAGAATAGTTCCTAAAGGTGGGCACAAACATTGGCGAAAAGCCTTTCGGTTTTTCTAGGACACTCTCTGCTATTGATTGGTCATTGATATTTCAGCATTTCTGTGAATTGTACTAAAGAATGGAGTTAACTGGTACCAGCTTTCTGACTTATTTTCATGAATGTTGACACCTTAACACAGCATAATCTGAATTCTCCTGTACAGACGATAGCAGATTGAACCTTTGAAGTCTGAGGTTCAGTCTGAGCCCACAGTCAGACCCAAATACTCTCATAAATGGTATTTGACAAGTAGTATAATTGTGATAAATGAAGGTACCTGTCTATATGGATTAGGAAGGGTGAGAAAGAGAGACTGACTTGCTATTCTAATTCAAGAGTATCGGTAGTTATAAGAATACAAACTGAATCATATTTCTGAGAAGAAGACAGCATATGTCTTCAGTTGGTTCTGCTTCACATGAGTTTGAAAAGGCCCTCTTAAAGGCTCCAGTCATCAAGCAAGCTTGAAGTTCTCAGGCTCATAAAACAACCATTTTCATTAAATATAGAAATTCTCCACCAACTTCAGTCCTCGACTATTTAAGACTTTAAGAAAATGGCATTAAACTGGAATTAATGAAGATGCTGACAAACCCATGACCGTGGTAAGCAGAACAGGAATTTTCAATAAAAATGGTGGTTATTAATAAGTGAAGTCTTAAAACTGGGAAGCCTGAACACTTCCCTCATATGGTTTAAATTAATCCATAAAACTTTTCATATGCCATTTGTTCCATATATAACCTAAATCATGTTGCTTAAAAAGGGCAATGTAAGTCCACACTCCCTTGATAGTGAGGCAGACACACCAAGGAATCTCTCATAGCCACGGAGATCAAGCACAATTTAAGACCCATAGCTTGAAATTAAAAGAAACATCATGGACACTTCTCAAAAAAAAAATCTAACCACTCCAAAAAAAGAAAATTCTCTCCTCTTCTCACAGCTGTTGAAAGCAAAGGAAAGAAGGGAATCTCTGCAGGGTAATGGCTTTCACGGGGCGGGTTTCATTTCCTGGTTGTAAGAGCGTCCACCACCTTTGAATAATGCAGCAATTGTTGCTGCTTCTAACCACGATGGAAAAACTGGAATGGGATATGAACTATCACACTGAGCACCATCCCTTTCACTTTTAAACATGAACTTCGAAATATAGACTTAAGTTGTAGAAAAAAAAAGTCTTTTTTTTCCAACTAGCAATTAACTGAAAATTAACTGGAACATGCTGCCTTTTAATAAATGTACCCAAAATAATTATTTCAGCCAGACAGGAAAAAAAATCCTACTGAAAAGGAATTATGTGAAAGATTCCTTTTTCTTCCAACAAACACACATCAAAGGTTGGCTCCCTGCACCGCCCAGGCAAAGTTAGCATTCCGTTGAGAAGCGGAGACACAGCATTTTCCAGATACATGAATCCATTTATGCCGAATTTTTTTCTGAACAGGATTTCAAATTGGTTAAGTGTGTGGCAGCACAGGATGCCACCGTGGATCACCGTCAAGGCACATTTTGGAAATAAGCATTGGTCCTTTCTACCATTCTTAGCAAATGTCCTCTTTGGGCCCCCACAGGCAACTGCATATATATACATGTGCACGTACACAAACACACACACACAAAACATACATGAGAGAGAGAGAGAGAGAGAGAGAGAGAGAGAGAGAGAGAGAGAGAGAGGCAGAGAGAGAGAGGACACATAAACAAAACTAAATTGTTCAAAATAAAAATGCATGTAAAACTATTATAGTCAGCACAATTTTATGAGTATGAAAATAAACAAATGCATGTCAGGTTAAATTAAAAGTGCAAGAAATATTAATATACAAGAAAACTGACATTCTCATTAGTTTAGTAAATGGAATATTTAATAGTATAGATACAGATTATCTATATGACAAATATGGTCACACATTTGCATAGGTAAATTTGAGGCAACTTAAAAACCTTTTATTTTCAAAGTTCAGTATCTCTTTATTATAAAATTCCTAGACAAACTAGTATTAAAAAATACATACCCTGAGATTGAAAGGTTGTATACCACAAACATGTAGCCAATGTTACACTAAATAATGATAAATTGAGAGCATTTCTTCCAAAATATGAAACAAGAGCATCCACTCTCCCTATTCTTAGTATAATGCTTGAAGTCTTTGCTAGATCACTGTGGCAAGAGAAAAAAAGGAGGAAACACATGGGAAAGGAAGAAGTAGTATTATCACTGTTCATACATGAAATAACACTACAATAAACATACCTTGGAAATCCTGCTGTAAAAGATACTCTTAGACCCAGTAACACTTTCAGAAAAATAACAAAATATAAAAATCCACACACCAAAGTCAGAAGCTTCCCATTGCCCCAATAATGAACTTAGAAGCTATCATATAGAAAATCTCATTCATGAAAGCTTCAATTAAGACAATAAGAATAACTTCAATAGTTAGTTTCCTGTTGCTGTGATGATAGGCCAGAACCAAAATCAACTTATAGAAGAGTTTACTCTGAATTTAGGTTCTAAAGTTTCTAAAGTATCTGAAAAGGATCTAAAGGTCATAAGTTTCTAAAGGATTCACAGGGGAGGCATGGCAGCAGGTGGCAGAAGCAGAAAGCTGGCTGATCACGTGTTATCTGCACACAGAAAGCAAAGAAGGAAGCAGGAAATAGGTAAAAGCTACATTATTTATGTGAGCACACTGTCTTCAGACACACCAGACAAGGGCATTAGATCCCATCACAGATGGTTGTGAGCCACCACGTAGTTGCTGGGATTTGAACTCAGGACCTCTGGAAGACCAGTCAGTGCTCTTAACTTCTGAGCCATCTCTCCAGCAGGATAAAGCAATAAAGCCTCACTCAAAGACTTCCCCAGTGATGTACTTCCTCTAGTAAGGTTGTACCGCTCAAAGATTCAACAACCTCCTCAGAGTCAGCAACTGAAACCAAGGGTTCACATATGGGAGCTTGTGGGCACATTTCTCATTCAATCCACCACAATAACCTTAGGAATAAACCTTACCAAGAAAAGAAAAGACATCTACAATAAAACCTTATGATGTTGAAAAAAGAAAGTAAGAAAGACAGTTGAAGGTGGGAAATCTTTCCCATCTTTGTGGCTGCTATAAATATTGTTTTAAAAAAAAAAAACAGAAACAAAAACAAAAAAACAGCCCTATGGTTAAAAAGAAAAACAAACTATAGATTCCATAGAATTTCCATAAAAATTTCAATAGCGTTCATTACAGACCTAGAATAAACCACCAGAAGTTCACATGGAAGCCACAGGATCCCAAGTGGTGAAAGCAGAGGAGCAATGCTGGCACTCTACACAACCTCAGACACAGTCAGCATGGCGCTGTCTCAGAGATGGGCATCAAAACCAATATAACACAACAGAGGACCCAGAAATAAGCCGACATACGACAGCCACCTCATTTCTTAAAACTTCCGTGTAATTGTATAGATAAGTACTATGAACACCATCTTCCCTTTTCTCCTCCTACTCTCATGTCCTTTCAGCTCCTCAAATTCGGAGCCTGTCGTTCTTTAATTATTACTGTGGTTTTTACACGTGATGCAACCATTGGGATTGAATAACCTTTCAGAGGACCATCCCTGGAGAAGATATGTTCTCCCCATCCATACTGATGTCAACTGCTGTTCTCTTTCCAGTGCTGTTTTGGCAGACATAACATCAATCCTTCATGGCAGAGCTTCTTTATACATAAAAGACATAATCTCACAACAGACGTCCAGGTGCTTTGACTCTTGCCATCTTGATTAAGCTGTCAAAAACACACATTGGAGAAACGATAAACTCTAAGAAATGGTGTTGCATGGACTGGGTTTTCTCGTGTAGAAAAAAAAATGAGTCTGAAAGTAGCTCTTTCAAGATAGATTAAAAAATCAATTCAAAATGAATTAATCAAAGCTCTTAATGTAAGGTCTGAATCTTTGACACTACTAGAAGAGAACAGAGAAAATGCTTTAATCCAAGACATAGATGATGATTCTCTAAAAACAAATAATACAGTAGAACAGAGATTAATTTCAAGTATCATCAAATGAGATTAAAGAAAGAATTTTAACCTTCTGACAGGAGGAAATAATTTCCAGAGTAAATAACCTGCCGAGAGAATGGGAGAGGGACATTCTAACTATACCTGTGACCAGGGATTTTTGGTGTAGGATATACCAAGGGCTTAAAAGTTTAAACACCAGACCCCAAAATCAACCTGTCTCTCAGTATGTTAATGAACTGACAAAACAGTTCTCAAGGAAATGAAAATGGCCAGCAAATATTTGAAAAAGCTTTCAACATTGTTAGCTCTTAGCAAACTTTAAATTGCTTCTGGCTCTCAGAGTAGCATCACAGTGGTCAGAGAGAACAGGAGCCTGATGAAAAACAGCAAGAAGAGAGCCAAAAAGAAAGTGGTTGACCCATTTTCTCAGAAAGACATGTATGATATAAAAGCTCCAGCTATGCTCAATACTAGAAACATTGGGAAAACACTAGTCCTCAGGATGCAAGGAACCAAAATTGCATCTGTTGGCCTCAATGGTCCTGTGTTTGGAGTGAGTCTTGGTGGTCTGCATAATAATGAAGTTGTAGTTAGAAAGTTCAAGCTAGTTACTGAGGATGCTCAGGGCAAAAATAGTCAGACTAAATTCCATGGCATGAATCTTACCTGGTACAAAAAGTGTTCCAAGGTCAAAAAGTGGCAGACCATGATTGAAGCTCATGTTAATGTCAAGACAGCTAATTGTTATTTGCTTTGTCTGTTTTGTAGATATGCAAGACAGCTTGTGTGCGCACAGTACCAGCAGATTCACCAGATCTGGTAGATTATCCTGAAAATCATAGACCAAGAAGTACAGACTTGAAGGAAGTTCTTAATGAACATTCCCAGGCAGCACTGGGAAAGACATGGAAAAAGCTTGCCAGTCCATTTATCCTCTTCATAATGTCTTTGTTAAAAAGGTTATGATACTGCAGAAACCCAAGTTGGACTTGGGAAAACTCCCAGAACTCCCTGAGGAAAGTGGGAAAATTAATGTTGACGAAATAGATGTTACAGTTGAACTAGCTGAGTGATATGAACAACCAGCCCAAGTGTTTAAAATCCAGACTTTTAAAGTGACAAATAAAAAGTCTTACTTGGGATGATAAAAAAGAAAAGAAAAGTAAAACTGTAAATTAAAACTTTCTGAGACTGGATTTTACTCATGTGAAAATGGCCATCTGTACTAGATAGTTTTGTGTGTCAATTTGATACAAGCTGGAAAGTTACCATAGACAAAAGAATGCCCCTTGATATGCCCCCATGAGATCCAGTTGTAAGATGTTTTCTCAGTTAGCAATCAAGGCCCATTGTGGATGGTGTCATCCCTAGGCCCTTAGTCCTGGGTTCTATAAGAAAGCAAGGTGAGCAAGCCAAGAGAAGCAAATGAGAAAGTAGCACCCCTTTATGGCCTCTGCATCAGCTCCTGACTCCAAGTTCCTTCCCTGTGTGAGTTCCTGTCCTGAGTTTCTATGGTGCTGAACAGAAATGTGGAAGTGTACGCTGCATAAACTTTTTCCTCCCCAACTTAATTCTTGGTCATGATGGTTTGTGCAGGAATACAAACCCTGACTGAGACACCATTATAAAAAAAAGAAATACCAATAAATACTGGTAATGATGTGGACAAAGAGGAATCTATGTATATTCCTGGTGGGTGTATAATTTTATATGACCATACTAGAAATAGTACTGTCAAATGGCCCAGATGTGCCAGCCTTGGGTATGTAACAAAAGAACTGTAAGTCAGCAGACAAAAAGGGGAATTTATACATCCATATTTATCACAGAGTTGTTTATAATAGCCAGGAAAGAGAACTAGCCTGCATGTCCATGGGTAGATGATAAAATATTTTAAACATGACTTATAAACACAATGGGATTTTATACAGCCATAAAAAATGAAATCATGACAATTGTGGGAAATGGATACAACTAGATAATGTCATGTTGTGAAATAAATGATGCACGCTTTCTCTTATCTGCTTAATCTAGACTTAAAAGTATGTATGTAAGCACTGGCATGGATGTGTGTGTGTGTGTGTGTGTGTGTGTGAGAGAGAGAGAGAGAGAGAGAGAGAGAGAGAGAGAGAGAGAGAGAGAGAGTTTATTTCTTAAACTAGAAAAGGGGTCATGAAAGGGAAAAAAGATATTAAGTAGAGTGAAAGATAGATACGGGAAAAATATACATGAAGTCATAATACAGTCTCATTGGGGTAAGACAACTAGAGAAGATGTGGAGGCCCCTGGGATGGAGTGGGCCAAAAACATTATAATGATGCATGTGCTGGAAGATATCATGAAAAAAAATCCTTACTTTATATGCTAGCTAAATGTTGAATTAAAGTAAAACTTGCCCATTAAAAAGGAAAACTATGCTTCTGATATCCACCTGTGGCCAGACCTGAACCTGAACCAGAGCTCTCTGTACACAGACCACACTGGGAGAAAGTTGGCATCCCAGGAGTGCTGACACATCTAAGAACATAGGTGAAAATACCACTTCTGCTCAAATTCCTGACCCAAGAGGAACCCACCAGGGGTCTCAGGACACAGGAACCAAGTAGCAATCTGGGAAAGAATTCTTCCTTCCTGTTTTTGCCTGCACCCAGCGATGATCCCATATCATGCTGGGAAAGAGCCAGTCCCCCAGTAGTGCTGACATACAGGCATACAGGAGAGTCAAGCCACTGTAAGTATCAGGAAAAATAGATAACACCAGAGATAAGCAGAATCCAAGAGGCAAGTCCAAGAACCTAAGCAACAGAAGCCAATGCCATTTGGCATCATTACCCCACCAAAAAGGGTCCAGGATACCCAAACACACTGGAAAAGCAAGATTCAGATTTAAAATCACAACTTATGATTATGTTAAAGGACTTTAAGAACATAAATAACTCCCTTAAAGAAATACAGGACAACATATGTAGTAAACAGGTAGAAGCCCTTAAAGATGAAAGATAAAAACAACCAAACAGATTAAAGAATTGAACAAAATCAACCAGAATCTAAAAACTGATATAAAAACAATAAAGAAATCACAAAGAGCAACAACCCTGGAAATAGAAAACCTAGGAAAGAGATCAGGAGTCATAAATGCAAACATCACCAACAGAATTGGAAGAATCTCAGGGGTAGAGGATATCATAGAAAACATTGACAGAACAATCAAAAAAAATGCAAAATTCTAAAAGTTCCTAACCCAAAATATCCAGAAAACTCAGGACACAATGAGAAGACCAAACCTAAGGATAATAGGTACAGAAGAGAGTAAAGAGTCTCAACTTAAAGAGCCAGTAAATATCTTCAACAAAATTATAGAAGAAAACGTTCCTAACCTAAAGAAAGAGATTCCCATAAACATACAAGAAGCCTACAGAACTCCAAATAAATTGGACCAGAAAAAAATTTTCTCCCATCCTAAAATAGTGAAACACTAAATGCACAAAACAAAGAAAGAACATTAAAAGCAGTAAGGGGAAAAGGTCAAGTAACATATAAGGCAGACCTATCAGAATCACACCAGACTTTTCAACAGAAACTATGAAAGCTAGAAGATCCCAGGCAAATGTCATACAGATCCTAATGGAATGAAAATGCCAGCCCAGGCTAATATAGCCATCAAAACTCTCATTTACCATAGATGGAGAGACCAAGATATTACATGATAAAATCAAATTTGCACAATATTTATCCACAAATTCAGCCCTACAAAAAATAATAGGAACCTCCAACAAACAAAGAAAAACTATACCCTGGAAAAAGCAATGGCATAATCTTCTTTCAACTAACCCAAAAGAAGATAGCCACACAAAAATAACTCCACCCCTAAGAGCAAAAAGAGCAAGAGCAAGAATTATTGGTCCAAAATATCTCTCAACATCAATGAACTCAATTCCCAAATAAAAAAGGCATAGAATAACAGACTGGATATGTAAAGAAGACCCAACATTTTGCTGCATACAGAAAACACATCTTAGTGACAAAGACACTATCTCAGAGTAAGAGTCTGGAAAACAAATTTCCAAGCAAATGGTTCCAAGAAACAAACTGGCATAGACATTCTAATATGAAATGAAATTGACTTTCAACCAAAAGTTATCCAAAAGATAAGAAAGGACACTTTATATTCTTCCAAGGAAAAATCTACCAAGATAAAATCTTAATTCTGAATATCTATGCTTCAAATGCAAGGACCCCTATATTCATTTAAAAAAAAAAAAAAAACCTTACTAAAGCACAAAGCATTCATTGTACCACACACAATAATAGTAGGAGACTTCAAACCCCACTCTCATCAATGGGCATATCATAGAAACAGAAAAAAAAAAAACAGATACACAGCAAAACTAACAAAAGTTATGAACCAAATGTATTTAAGAAAGATCTATTAAACATTTCATTTTAAAACAAAAGAATATACCTTTTTCTCAGCACCTCATGGCACCTTCTCAAAATTGACGATTTAGTGGGTCACAAAACAGGCCACAACAAATACAAGAAGATTAAAATAATCCCCTCATCTTATCAGATCACCGTGAATTAAGGCTGGTCTTCAAAAACAACAAAAATGACAAAAGCCCACATGCACATGGAAGCTGAACAATGCTCTACTCAATGATAACATGGTCAAAAAAGAAACAAAGAAAGAAATTAAGGACTATTTAGAATTGAACAAAAATGAAAGCACAAAATACCCAAATTTATGGGATGCAATGAAAGCAATACTAAGAGGAAAACTCAGAGAAAACAACAACAACAATGAAAAACCTTCTCTAGGAATCACCATACCTGACCTAAAGCTATATTACAAAGCAATTGTGATAAAACAACACAAAACAACTCACACCTGTGGTCACTTGATCTTTGGTAAAGGAGCTAAAAACATTCCGTGGAAAAAAAAACTGTCTCTTCAAAAAATGGTGTTGGTTCAACTGGCACTCAGCATGCAGAAGAATGAAAATAGACCCTTTCTTATCTCCTTGTACAAAGCTCAAGTGCAAGTGGATCAAAGACCTCCACATAAAATCAGGTACAGTGAAACTTTCAGAAGAGAAAATTGGGAAGAGCTTAGAACACATAGACACAGGAGGAAATTTTTTAAACATAATACCAATGACCTATGCTCTAAGATCAAGAATCAACAAATGGGACCTCATGAAATTGCAAAGTTTCTTTAAGACTAAGGACACTGTCAAGAAAACAAAACGGCAGCCAACAGACTGGGAAAGAATCTTTACCAATCCCACATCTGATAGAGAGCTAATATCCAATACATACAAAGAAATCAAGAAATTAGACTTCTGAGAATCAAACAATCCTATTTTCAAAATGGGGTATAGAGCTAAACAAAAAATTCTCAGCTAAAAATACAGAATGGCTAGAAGCACCTAAAGAAATGTTCAACATCCCTAGTCATTAGGGAAATGCAAATCAAAAAAACAACCCTGAGATTCCACCTCACACCAGTCAGAATGGCTAAGATCAAAAACTCAGATGACAGCAGATGCTGGCAAAGATGTGGAGAAAGAGGAACACTCCTCTACTGTTGGTGGGGTTGTAAGCTAGTACAACCACTCTGGAAATCAGTCTGGCAGTTCCTCAGAAAATTGTACATAGTACTACCTGAAGACCCAGTTATTCCACTCCTGGGCATATACCCCTAAGATGCTCTAACATATCATAAGGACACATGCTCCATCATGTTCATAGCAGCCTTATTTATAATACCCAGAAGCTGGAAAGAACTCACATGCCCTTCAAAAGAGGAATGGATACAGAAATTGTGGTACATTTACACAATGGAGTACTATTCAGCTATCAGAAACAATGACTTTATGAAATTCTTAAGAAAATGGATGCATCTAGAGAATATCATCCTGAGTGAGGTAACCCAGTCACAAAAAATACACATGGTATGCTGTCATTGATAATTGGATACTAGCCCCAGAAAGCTCTGAATACCCAAGAAACAATTCACAGACCGTATGAATCTCAAAAGGAAGGAAGGACAAAATGTGGAAGCTTCAGTCCTTTTTAAAAGGGAGAACAAAACACTCATGGGAGGAGGTACAGGATCATGTGGAAGAGCAGATAGTGAAGAGGGGATCATTCTTGGACTGCATCACCTGGGGATCCACCCCATTCTAAGCCACCACTGGACCCAAGCACTATCACTGATGCTGAGAGGTGCTTGCTGGCAGGAACAAGATAGGGTTGTCTCCTCAGGGGCTCTACCATGGTCATGCAGCTAAGCATGCTTCCAGCTAACCATCAGACTGAGTATGGGTATCCCTGTAAGGTTGCTTTGGGGAGCAGGGAATGAAGGAGCTGAAGGGGGTTGCGGCTTCATTGGAAGAACAACATTGTCAACCAACCAAATCCTCCACAGTTCCCACTGACTAGAACACCAACCATTGAGCACGCACTGAGAGGCCCATGGCTCCAGTTGCATATGTAGCAGAGAACGGCAGTGTCTGGCATTAATGTGAGAAGAAGCCTTTGGTCCAATGAGGGCACGTTCTCCCAATGTAGGGGAAGTCAAGGCACTGAGGTGGAGAGGGTGATCGAGAGCTAGTGAACCTTTGTGAAGATAAGTAGAGGGGGTGGGAGCGGGGTGGGCGAAGGGGATAACATTTCAAATGTAAATACAGAGGGTATCTAATAAAAAAGTTTAAGAAAAGGAAAACTGTAATGCGTTTGCCTCCATCTCCTGTACATAGCCATAAGCTATAAGTCATAGCATCCGCCATGAGTCCAAGGAATCTGGTAAGCATCCCATGACTACTGCAGCATCCCTGGGAAGGCACTAATTGTACACACAAAGGCTTTCTATTTTCTCCTCTATATGACCTCTCAAGTATTTGCAGCATAGGAACTTGCTCCCTCCACCCACCCACCCACCTGTCTCTCTCAGCTTCCTTCCTTTGTTCCCCATGGTCTTAGCATGTTGCAGTTGTCTGCTGAGTCACAGCTCCATCCTGCCACTTTTGATGGCTCGGTGGCCTTGTTTCCTCTATACATGGGTGTCTCCCAGTTGTCTGGCCTGCACTGCTTGATTTGTTTCTGGTTGGCAGAAATACATTACTGACTGGCAACTGAGAACTGAGAGCTATCTTTAGCCATGCAGTCCCTCAGCAGCTCAGCTAGAATCCTGACGTCAAGCCTCAGCACAGCCCTGACTGGTACAATCAGCACGTTCCCTCTCCGGCCTCTTGTCCAGCTGCCTTCATGCCGTGATTGGTTGATGCATGTTTTCGTGTCTTAAACTGAGCCAATCAGTGTCTGGTTTTGGAGATTTGCCAAAATTATGGGGGAAGGCTTTTGACTCTGGCAGTAGGAGCCTTTTAAGTCCAGAGCTGAAGGTAGTGATTTCATTTAGAGCCTACCAGTCAGTGGTACTTTAAGAAGACAGAGGTAAAGTGGGAGTAAGGAAAAGGAGGCATTCATTCATTGTTCGTGTGTGTGTGTGTGTGTGTGTGTGTGTGTGTGTGTGTGTGACAGAGAGGAGCATGGCGTCAAGTCAAAAGTAAGTTTCAGTTCAAGCGATGAGCTTTTTTGGAATGTTGTTTAATTCTATAGTCACATAATCTCAATGTTAATAACTTTAACAATGAACTCACAAAATTCCTAAAGCTTTAACAACTGATTCCAATGCATTCTTGCTTCTGCCTGGAATGCTGTAATGTTTCTATGGCTGAATTAATTAGTATTTTTATAGCTACCAAATGGCAACTTTTATAACTCAATCTACACTTAGTTGTGAGAAGTCTATCCTGAAGAGCAGTTTTGATTTTTTGTTTGTTTTTGTTTGTTTGTTTGCCTACTTGTGTGTGTATTTTTTACCTTAGTATGAGCTCACTAATCCCTATTTATTTCCATACTTATTTTAGTTTTGCCTTTGTAAGTAGGAATCTAAGTTGGTGCCTGCTCCATTTTTACATATCTTTGTAATTTCTGTGGACTTTTGGAGTTTTTAGTCTGGGATTTGTCCTTACTTTCTGATTCGGGAAAATACTATGTTCACATATTTTCTCCATGTAAGTAACCATTGCCCTGTTGCCATGGTCTCCTACATCACCCTCTGCAGGCCATGAGCATCCCTCTGTGCTACATAGTTGCCCTCTTCCCCGATGCTTGAGCTGGAACACATTCAGCCCCAGGTCTTCTGTGTGAACTTACTATATAGATTTCAGATTCAGCATTTGCAACTTGAATATGGAATTCTATATCTATGTCAGCAACTATCAAAGCACGTTAAGAATCACATAGTAGATGTCATCAACGTCCAAATTGTACATTTTCTGTTATATCTGCAGCTGTTCAACTCTGCCATGGAAAATTATGGATGTGGCAATATCCTAATAAAACTTTGCCTTTAATTAATTTAGTTTTATTTTTCATTCAATATATTTTGATCATATTATTCCCCTATCCCAGCTCCTACATACCTAAATTCATCTTCTTTATCGCTCTCTAAAAATGAAAGTAAGAAAGTAAGAAAATCAAAACAAACTAACTAAAAATAGACAACACACACTTACACATAAGCACATAAAAATCATCAATGAAGTCTATTATGGGTTGGCCAATTTCTTAATTACAGATAACCAGTATATGTAGTTTGATGACCTTTCATAAGGTCTGTGTTCATTTTCTTATATTATCTTGCTGAAGATACAATATCTTATAGTATCATTTTCTTATAATGTCTTGGTGAATATAATATTTTCATCAGAAAATCAATTCTGACTTGGTAAAGTAAGTTTAGAAGTGTATATTCTCCCTTTAATTTCTGAGGAAAATTACACAGAACATTTGGTAGACATTTTCACTGTCAACTTTTGACAGCTCTTTTACATACTAGATGCCAAAAATCAATCATTTATCTATTAATTAATGTGGTCTTATCTCTTAATTAATGTGGACCTCATTATAAATGCTTCTATGACCTATTCAACTTATCTCTTTAACTAACTGCCAAAAGATTTATTTCAGCATTAATTTTCCTGAAAAATTTCTAGATGGGGGTTTGATCATTTTACTATTACAAAAACCATTTTAATTTAAAGAAAGGGATAGAAAATAAATTAAGAATGTATATATTCTGACATATACTTTGTTATGTGGAGTTAATGTTTTTAAAACTCTTTGATCGTGGGTTAACATCCTGTTGTGTTCAATTTTACAATGCTGTATCATTTCATAAGCCATCATGATTAAACTCTGACAATTCATGAGTACCAGACATCATGAAGAGTATTCTTGAAATGTGACCAAGGAAGAAGCTCCAGACTTACAGAAGACTGACAGTTTGCTATAGGTAGGCATAATTTTTCCTGAACTTACCAAGAAATCTCTGGTCCAAATAGAGACAACTGTAATTCTCTGACCTACAGGAAATCTGCAACGTACCCATGATGTGATAGAAACAAGGTATGTGTAATATACATGCACACAGCCAGTGGGAATCCTGACAGAAACAAGGTATGTGTAATATAAATGCACACAGCCAGTGGGAATCCTGATAGAAACAAGGTATGTGTAATATAAATGCACACAGACTGTGGGAATCCTGAGGCACCTCTTTTCTATGCTCTGCCCTTTCCCAGGACATTTTCTTTTTCTATCAGAGCTATCATGAAAATGAAAATGGGATTGGAGGCTCATGCTCCCCCTGAACTCTTCTGCTTGTTTCATACTTGGCTCCTACACACAGATTAGGGGAAGAAAAGTTCAAAATTAATGACTTATTTGTTCTTTTAAAAGATTCATTCCCTAGCAGTGATCAAATCCCCATCCTTTGGTCTTCATTGCCAAAGGCATGTTTTGTGTTGCTTAATTCATGAAATTGATGAGATACATTCCATAGAGTGTACTATAGGCTGAGATTTTTTTTAAAACCTACTTTTAATAAGAGTTCTCAAATGCTAAAATTCCCCCTTCAAGTTCACTGTCTGAAGGTGGGGAGAAAGGATGGCAAATAGGACAAGGGGATGTGGGCCTGTTTAGAAGTAGTTCTTTGGGACAATTCCAATCTCTGTCAGAATACCAGCAGTTGAGTTCAGTAGTGTCAGGATAGCAAGCACAACTTAGCAGCGGTGATCTAGACGAAACCTCCAGGCCTCTGTCAAATTGGCACAAGTCAATGGCAGCAACCAGGACCAGCTGAGACACCAGAAGTTCTCTGCTGTGCCTCTCAATGAAGCAAAGATGCATGACCAACAAAGTGTTGCAAAACTAGCTATGCAAGCACCCCCTCACTATCCATTGAGTCTCATTTATACTCTCCCCAAATACCACAAGTCTTCCCACAGGTTTTACCTCAGCAAAAACAAACAAAAAACATGTGGATCTGTCTTATTAAAACACCCCATGAGTCTGTACCACCTGACACATCCAGAAAGTTCCACTTAACTGTAGCAAAAGGTACTGTGTTTCCTTGTCTTCTGGCCATTATCGGTTTGCTGGTGGTATAATGGGTGACTTACATTTGTCCCTTCAGTCACTGTTCCTCACTCAACACAGCTCTGTGCGCTCGATCTGATACTTAGTCATCTTGTTTGTTTGACTTGAGTGTGGTGAATTCTATGCATTATACTGTTAGTGTCTGTGGCAGTTTATATTGTCAACCTGACAGAGTCTGGAATTGCTTAGGAAAGAAGCCTCTGGACTTGTCTGGGAAAGAGTTTTTAGACTGGATTAATTAAGACTGAAGACCTGGAGCTGGTGAGATGGAGGCCTCAAGTTCAAGTTCCCTTTCTCATGAACTGCTTACATGGCAGTTCATAGCATGCTGAAATGCCAGTTCCAGGGGATCTGACACCTTCACAAGGACATGTACAGAGGCAGGAATAGGTAATGTACATGAATATACATGATAAGTAATATTTTTAAATTGAAAAAAACAAAACAATACAAAGTCTGAAGCTCTACTCTGTGTGTAGGCAACACCATTCTGTGGCTCTCCTAGACTGAACGTAAAGGAGAAAGCAAGACAAGTCTCTGGCTAAGCCTTCTGACTGACATGCCTTGTGACTGACACCTCTGCCCTTGCCACCATGACTGCCCTCAAACTGAACCCTTCCCCCAACTTAAAGTTATTTTGTCAGTTTTTTTGTTTTTGTTTTTGTTTTTTCTGTTTTGTTCTGTTTTTTGTTTTTGTTATGGCAACCAGAAAAGAACTTCTGCCCTGATTTGTATTACTTCTCATCATCTACTTCTTTGAGATTTGGATGAATCCCTTGACTAGGATTTTGAGGTGTATTATTGTTTATTATAGTTCATTCTTATTTTTAATGTAAACATTTGTATAATTTTTTTCTTAGCCACATTCCAAAATGTCTAGTTAGTTGTGTTTTCATTTTTGTTTTATTCCATAAAATGTTTTACATCCTCTTTGATTTCTTCAGTAACTTACTGGTCATTCAGGAACTATTGGCCAAGACTTCCAGGTAAGATGGGGGACTAGAAGCCTCACCGGTGAAACAGGGTAGGAAAAAAAGACAGCACAGAGAAAATGAACACCAGATCTGCATACAAATTAATCCAACCAGGGGAGGTCTCTGCATGGAACCCTGCAGGAATGCTGAGACTCAAAAGTTAGCTCTCTCCTCACCGATGATGGCCTGGGAGAAAGCAGCAACTGCAAAGAAGTAAGACCCGCCCACACCTGTGGGACCAGAAGAAGGAAAGGCTTACAACATCTCTCCTTATGTAGCAGAATTCCAAATTTCCTGAAACCAGCAGCTATCGCTTGCCCATACCACACATAGCACCACCAAGACCGGAAGAATGCAATCCTTTGAACTCAACACAGCTGTACAACATTTCACAGAGAGGTTAGTGCCCCGCCTCCTTAGCCAGAGAAGCTTCTTTCAAAATGGGCAGCCACGATGCAGGAACTCACCGCTGTTCAAAGTGCTGAAAGTAAATGGCTGTTGAGTACTCCGACCCTAACTGGTATGTCTGTATCAACTCCCTAAGGCTCCGGAATGTTGCAGGAAGGTTGGAAAGAATCTAAGAGCTGGAGGATGGGGTGCAGTGCTGTGAGCCACTGTCTTGAGGAGATGGAGGATGCAGAGGAATGAGGTGAGCTCCTGTCTTCTGGACATAACACCCGTAAAAGCGCTAGAGCTGTGGTTACCTGTACAAGACATGAACAAACTCAAGCCAACAGGGTCAGTCAAGGCTCTTGCAGACAACACTAATTGATTTACTGGACTTAGTAGCTTATCTAAATGAAAGAAAGAAAGAATAAGAGCATGGGAATCCAAGATATATTGCATACATATATGAAATTGTCAATGAACTAATAAAAGATATTTTTTTCTAAAATCACTATACAATTTCTACATCTTGACAAAGTTACTTCAGTCTTTCTGGTTCTGTTGCGATCTCATCAGATAAAATACAAGACAGGCTGCCTTTTTAGTTATTTATATTTAGTAAGAGTTGATTTGTAGCATAAAACGTGGTCAATCGTAGAAAATGTTCCATAGGCTGAGATGTGTTTCCTTTTTCTGCTGGATGTAATATTCTCTAGAAATCTATTGAACCCTTTTGATCTCTGGTGTAGTTTATATCTGAAGAGTCCTTATTTATTTTAGCTCTGATAAACTATTTGAAGGTGATATTAAAACACAGAAACCTATTTATTTATTATCACTTTATTTATTACTATTGTATTGGGATCTATCTGAACTTCTATGTCCATTGGTAATGTGTTTATGAGATTTGGAGCTCCACTCTCTGCTCTCTGCTTGGTTGCAACTATTATGTCTTAATAACTTGTCACCTTTGAGAATATGCAGTGACTTTCTTAATTATTCTTAACTAATTTTGGTTTAACATCTACATTAGATTTTTTTTTTACTTTCATTTCCATATACTTTTCAGGTTGTTTTCTATTCCTTGACTTTCAGTCCGTGGGTGTGTTTGGAATATTCTTATTACAACAGGGGCCATTTAATACAGAGATTTATAACTGATCAAAAGACAAGAGTAAGTGATGGTGGGGTGTTCATCCCTAAATGGGATATCACACACACACACACACACACACACAGAGAGAGATAGAGATAGAGAGAGAGAGAGAGAGAGAGAGAGAGAGAGAAACAGACAGACAGACAGACAGACAGACAGACAGACACAAAGACAGACAGAGAGACAGAGAAGGGGGTCAAGGAAGATCATGGGAGAGGGAAAAGAAATAATGTAAAAAGCCAGAGGATAAGAAGATAAAAGAACAAGAAGGCATGGAGAAGAGATGGGTAAAAGTATCTTCTGAACATGCCATAATTAATTCAATCGTGATTTCATATTAACTGCATGCAATGAAGCTGTTTAAGATTGGGCAGATTGTCAGTCAGTCATGGATCAGGAAGAGGTGCATAGAACCCTACCTTACGCTATGATTAACTATTTATAGATTCTGGGGGAACTGAAACTATCTCCAATTTTTTATCCACTGATGAGCCTACCATTCTCCAATGGATTACACCACTGACAACCCTAGTTAATCTTTGCATCTCAGCAAGCCATACCAAAAGAGAAAAAGAAAGGGAAAAAAGAGGTAAATTAGGAAAAGAGTTCTGCTTGGTGAAAACTGAAAGTAGCTAAAAGATGGTGACAGAAATCAAAAGGCACTATGTACATGTATAAAAATGCCAAAGAAAACCCTATAATAACATTAGAAACATCGCATTTCCATCAGGATTTACAGGGTTTGAGCTTCTATTTAGTCAGAGCTGGCTAGAAAATTTAAGCATGTCTTAATTCTGCAAAAGGCACAGATGCAGACCAAAGCAAAGCTCTTCTGGTCTACAGGTTTTATAGAAACAAGTCCATAATTGGGTCATAATGAATAACAACTTCCTCTTTAAATTCAGGAATGTAATTATCATGCCCCAAATAAGAAATAACATCAAAGTAACCCGGTACCCCAAGTCTCATTCTCTCCCCTGTGGTCCGGTTACCTCTGCTTTCTAGTCAATAACTACAGTAACTAAAGGGAAAAATTACATTGGCCATGAGTTTGTATTTCTCAGTGAAATCTCAGATTACATGAATGAGCATCCTTACACATGCCAGACTGCTGGTATTACCAAACCTTCCCACAGCTGTCAAGAACACCCTCAAATAATCAATTTCTTAGCAAGTCAATAACACCACTCTCTGTCACAGTCCCTCCTAGCACCTACCCACCTTTCCAGTCATATTGTCTTGCACGTTTTGACAAGCAGATCATCTTCCAGTGCTAGCTTTCATTGCAAATAATTGTATCTCTAAGTTCTAGTGCAATATGAAAATTAGATACATTAACAAACCCTTCAAAGTTACTGTTCTACATACCTCACTGATATATCCATGAGACCCGCAAAATTAACATGTCTCATTCTAAAATTTCTTTCACTCTTTTGGGGGGTTGACATAAACAGTCCTTAGTAACCCACTTTGATGTGCTATCATTAGTCTCATAAGGAAATTATCTCACCAAAGAAATATTAAGAACAATTTTATAGCATTGTATAGATGGTAGGTATAATATGACTTTCAGATTTGCTGCATATGTACTATTCGATGTGCCAATTTAATGTCTCATTGCTAGTTTCCGTTGCTAAGTGATGGCTGACATACTAAAAGTAATGTTAGTGTCAATAACAGCCATCAAAAATTTTTAAGTAAAAATGTTCAAAATTATAGTTAACTTGTAATGTAAAAGAACTCATTAGGAACTATAGCTGAAGCTTCTGTGATAGCTGGGGATTTAAGAAACTTACTTCAGTTCTCAAGACTATTCAATTTCTACAAAATAAGTGTACCACCAGTATAGCCATAAAATATTTAGATTCCACCATTGGGTGCACCTAATTGCTCTTCATTTTTAAGAGAAAGAAATGACAGGGCCTTCTAATTTGTGGTTACAATCAGGAAATACAGTCAGTGATAGTTACCAGGAGTGTGAGAATCTGGCACCCTGCTTGTATTCTGTATTTCCCATGTTCACTTCCCTCCTTGTGACCAAGTGGCTTCTAAATTCAAATCAGGTTCTCTCTTAATCTTCCTAAAATAACTCCTTGATAATTTTAGAGAAGAGTGTAAGGTGTGAGTAAGGCAACGAGGGAATGCACCTGTTGGCAGAACCAGCGGTGTGAACACTGAGTGTGCATCGAGGTTTCAGATGTGTATCTCCACATACATTCACACATTCCACCAACAACGGGTGTATTTTAAGAGAGAAACAATCTGGGCTGAATATATATAAACTAACGTAACATGTCAACCATTTGTACGGCATTTATATTGCATGAGGTATTTCAGTAATCTAGAAATTGTTTTAAGTGTGAGAGGGCTGGATTCTGAGCCATTTGCCTATTGTTCATTATTAAGGTAATTGAGGCTAAACAATTACTTGAGCCTAGAAGTCAGTGTCTTTTTGGACAACATATCAAGACCTTATCTCAAAACAACAACAGCCACAAATCCTAAAGTATAGAATGATGGGGGTGAGCTATATGCAAAAAACAGTCATTTCATACAGACTTGAGCAACCGTAGATTTTAGCATCTGTAGGGTCACAGAGCCAAGGACATGGAGGGACAATTGTACATGCCAAAGCATGATATAATAGAATGAGATGTTTGGGTCTTTCTCTGATGTGCCAAAGCTGAATTGATTCAAGCTGCTCTTAAAATGGGGAAAAAAATTTTGAGCCTTTGTGTGTGGCTGATACTGATTTCAAAAAATAAACCCCAAGTGAAATCAGACATAACTGATAAAGCTGGAAGAACTTCAAACCCAACCTATCCAGAAGTGGTGTTATAGAGGATGCCTGCATATTTGGCTCAAAAGACCCTGGGGAAGCTATTCCAATCACAGAAATCAATTAAACAGGCCACAGTTTTAAGAAGAACACTTTTGCCAGTCCCAGTGAAGGTTCTGTCTCTCCATCTGATAAAGACAAAATGGTGAGCAAATTCAAACAGCGATTATTACTCCATTTGTTCACATTTTCAAAATTTTACTGAGTTATTTTGGATCATTATTCATGAGGGTTCATATAAGTACACCCACCAATATTTATGTGACGATCAAATTTTGTGACTCACTACCTTTATCAGTTGTTTGTCTTATTGTTAGGACAAATATCTGGCAAAGGCACCGTGAGGACAAAATGGTTTATTTTGTCTTACTCCTACAAAGAATATGCTATCATGGCAGAGAAGGATTGGAGGTAGGGCAGCACACAGCTGAATCAGCCATTGTCCGGAAATAGACTGTAATAGACGAGTGCTTGGGCTCGGCTCATTCTCTCCTTCCCATTCAGTCCCGGACTCCATCCTATAGGACACACATTTAGGGTGAAGCCTTGCACTGGAATTAGCCCAATCTATATAACCCCTGATACATGGTCAGAGATTAGTTTGCCTGGTGACTCTGAAACTTTATCAAGGTCATAAGCAAGACTAACCAACACTCTACCTTTGGGATTTTGTTCAGAGCCTTTGCTTCCAAATTAAATACTAAACAAAAGTTTTGAAAATGCCACAAGGATTGTTTTGCTTTCTAGCATATTTAGTTAACAAGTCAAAATGGTGTAGTGATCATTCTTTTCCTGTTGAGCCAAATCTCTCTCTTTCTTCTCTTGACCAGTTTCATTTGCTTGCTTTCCCTCTATAATCTCTCATTTGTCCCCATACTTGATAGTTTTATAGTCAGCCTTCTGAAAAAGCTATGACAGTACATCACGATCACCATAGAAGCAGAACTCTGTAAGCCTAATCAATAAATCTATTTTTAAAGAGTATCTGTGGTTTTGATGAAGTACAAAATAGTTTAAGAAATATGCTGGCAAGTTTTTTGGGTTTTTTTGTTTGTTTGTTTGTTTGTTTGTTTGTTTGTTGTCAAATTAACCCAAGCTTTGATAAATTGAGAAAATGCCTCCATCAGATTGTCCCATAGACAAGTCTGTGACATTTTCTTGATTGATGATTAGTGTGGGAGGTCCTAGCCCACTGATGTCATCTAAGCTGTGGACTGGCAGTCCTGCATGGTATATAGAAAGCAAGCTAAGCAAAACAGAAAACAAGCTAGCAAGTGGTGTTTCTCCATGGTTTCCACTTCAATTCCTGCCTCCAACTTCTTTCTTGAGTTCTTGCCTTAGCATCTCTTAATAGACTGTGCAGCAGGACATGTAACTTAAGCAAATGTTTCTTCTTTAAGTTGCCTTTGATAATGATCATTATCACAGCAATCAAAAAAAAAAGTAAGATAATTGTTCAGTTTATTTTACTTTTACTTTACGGAACCTGGAGACAGAATAGTAAAATTAATTAAAAGCCCAAATGAAAAAAATATAATATGATAAATCCTCAGCCCTTAGTGGATAACAAAACTGAACCTGTATTAATTAGTTTTCTATTGCTGTAATAAGAAATGTCATGACCAAGGAAATTTCTAAAAGAACGTGTTTAACTGGGCTTATGTTTGCAGAGGATTAGAGTCCATGGTAGTGAAGGCATGGCAGCAGAAAGAGCTGAGAGCTCACATCTCCAACAGCAAACAGGAAGAATTAGCTTAAAATGGTGCCAATTTTTTGAAATCTCAAAGTCTACCCTCTAGAGATACACCTCTTCCCAAAAGGTCACACCTATTTTATCTTTCCCAAACAGTTCCATTAACTGGAGTCCAAATATTCAAACATTTGCTCCTGTGGAGAGCATTCTCGTGCAAACCACTACAGAGCCTAAAAGAGAACCTAGAGCAGTACAGGGTCATGAGTTTTCAGGTCACTTCTTTCTACAGATGTCAACCATGCTGGGGGAGGGGTGTTTATTTTGTTTTTTGTTTTTGTTCTCTCTCTCCCTCCCTCCCTTTCTCCTCCTTTTTCCCTTCTCTCTCTCTCTCTCTCTCTCTCTCTCTCTCTCTCTCTCTCTCTCTCTTTATCTCTCTCTCTCTCTCTCAATCTCTCTCTCATTACTGCATTAAGAATCAAGAGAATTAAGGAAAGTTTACTTTCTCCCATAAGAACTTCTTCTAATCCCATATCATTCCAACATCCTATGTCATTACATCCATCTATGTCTTCTTTGTGGAGAGGAAATCTAGCCTTGCACTGCATAGGCTTGAGGGGTTTCCATAGGTATTCTCTGCTTCTGCATAATAAGATCCTGATATGCCTCCCGCAAAAAAAAAAAAAGATAGGTGAAGGTAGTTAGATACATATATACATAGAGAGATACATAGGTAAATATATAAATGATATATAAATAGATAGATAGATAGATAGATAGATAGATAGATAGATAGATAGATGCATAGATATTTTTAATCCCCCTAAAGCATCTGAGATTTAACCAGTTTAACCAGCTTAGATCAGTTTGGGCCTTCTAGAAATGACTTTTATTCCCAATTCCAACCTGCTACTTTCTCTTTTTTTTTTTTTTTTTTTTTTTTTTTTTTTACTGTATGTAGTCATTTATCCCCATTCAGATTTCAAATCAGAAGACAATTTCCTGTCCCTTTTTATCTGAGGTAAATTAAAGACTCAACAGTAAAATGTTTTCCTATTTCTACTAAAATAATTAGTAGCCAATCCCCTTCCCATTCTAACGCAATATTCTTTTCTTAAACAGTGGCCCCTACAACGTCCTAGAAGAAGAAGAAAATCTCCCAGAGGCTGTAATAAAACATTAATGGCAGGATGAATTACAGAGGTGTGAGAAAGCTGAATTTAGCAAATGCTAAACAAATTTAACAAATGGAAACATCCAGGCATAAAGAGGCAGGATGTGGGCTTCTGCTCTAAGAATAATGAGCCTGGGTAGAGAGCATCCTGGGAAATCCACACTGACACACTGACGGAAGAATCCCAGCACTAAGTCTCAGGGTCCAGCAGGCCCAGGAAGAATCCACTGAAGCCTCCTCCAGTTCCCTGCTGTGTTTCCCATCCACCTGAACCCAGCCCAACCCAGCCACTTCCCAAGAGATCTATTCCAAAGGAGTCAGTTTTGTGACCCTGAGAGGAGAGAGATCTGAAAAGTATTTTATGAAGAAGGGAGAAGACACAGCCAGCAGCACATTTAATGCGTTTGGAATCCTATCTCTGAAGGTATGGCTCCAGCCTCCAGAAGCGTCAGTTGTTTCCAATTTAAAAGCGTTAAATTGTATAAAGTTAGTTATAAAAAGAGCCTGTGGTTCCAATGTTCCTGAGAACCGTAAGACACATTTGCAGACTATCTAGCGTCAGAAAACTCTTACTGAGCCGAACACAGAAGTGCAGTGTGAGTAGGAACATTTGCAGCATTATCAGACAGTTTCGTGCTCCTGGCCCTGAGAGGCTCCAAGGAAAACGATGGCGTGAAGCCAACACATGCAATCCGCACCATCATTTCCAACTGTTGAGCTAAGGCTTTCCCACTCTCACAGCCCTGGGGGCCTCCTAAATTCTGACTCCAGGACTCCAGTCCCTCACTGCACCCTCCTCTACCTCCTCCAAAAGGAACTTCCTGCACCCAGATCTCTTTGTATCTCTTCAGCCAGGATACTTTATAGCTTGCTTTTTGCACTTGAATCCAACTTCTTTTTCTGTCTTCCACAGATTTTCATAAACAAAGGTAGCACAAAGCTCCCATGTGTACTTTGTGCTACTGACTCAGTATAATGTACTTGTTTTCCTAAATACTGACATCTCCTAAGGTTTTTGTGGTTTTGTTTTTTGGGTTTTCTTTTTTTGTTTTTTTTTTTTTTTTAGGTATTTTAGGAAGTTGGGTTGTTGGTTTGGTTTGGTTTATCTTCTTCATTTCATTCATTCAATGTATGTATGTCAGGGTGGGAATCAGAAGTCATGTGAGATTCAGGTCAGGCTTGGCAATCAACACCTCCACTTGCTCAGTGACATCGTAGTCTCCATCTTACAAGTTCAAATATGATCCTCAGTAATTTTCCAGCAGACCCCTCCCCCCCAAAAATGACAGAATCACTAAAGTTGAGTTCTTGTCTATGTGGTGTCTAGCCTGCAATCACTGCAGGAAAACAAGCGAACTCTACTTGCTCTGACTGCCCTTTGCTCCCCCCCCCCCACCTTTTCTGACCACCTTTTCTTTCATGATAGATGAAATTTCCCCAATCAAATCTTTTTCAAAAATTCAACTTCCCTAAAGACCAAGAGTAGAATTTTAAATTTTTCAAATCCATCAGACAGGAAGTTAGTTTAGAATCTCCAAAGGCTTAGACAAGTCAAGACCCCAAAGTTAGAGACTGAGAGAGGGCTAAGTAGATAATGTACTTGTTGAATTAACAAGAGACCTGAATTCAGATCCTTAGCACACATGTAGAATTGCTAGTTTTGTCTCTGGGCATCCTTGTGCCCTGGGATGGCACAAGATGCAAGGTATAGACAGGTGGATTCTTGAATGTTGTTGGACACCCATCCCAACCAAAAGAGATCTCCAGGTCCAGTGAAAGACTGTGTCAAAATATAAGGTGAAAGGAATTAAGGAATACAGCCCAAAATCAACCTCTAATCTCCATGTGTATCTTCGTGTGCTTACACCCCTATATCATATATATATATATATATATATATATATATATATATATATATATATATATATATATATATACCAAATACACACACACATACACACACACACACACACCTTAACCCTACACACACTTTTTCATAAAAATTCTATTTGTGCCTCTACCAGACTAAGGTCCTGGTTCTCTCCCTCTCTCTCCTCTCTCTTTCTCTCTCTCTCTCTCTCTCTCTCTCTCTCTCTTTGTATATTCACTTATGCTATTGTAAATTATTTTGTGTGCTTCAAAACTAATTTAGCCATCTTACATTCACAATATGAAGATTCTGCTTTCTCCCTGTCCTTGTCAACACTTGCTATTGTCTTTTATATTACATCCATCTTATTGGGATAAGTGTTACACTATAGTGATGCTTTGGTATTGCACTTCCCTCCTAAATAATTACACTTACACTGGGCATGATTGTATTTTATTGACCATTTTTGCGTCTTTGTAGAAACATTATTTGGAACTTGTCCTAGATTCATGTCTGTTGCTGTGATAAAACACTTTGACAATAATATAGCAGATAAATAGTTTGTTTTAGCTCATAGTTCCAGAATCACTGTGGCAGAAAAGTCAAGTAAACAGAAACTCAGAACTTCTCATTGTGTCACACCCACAGTAAGAGCAAGAAGAAATGGATGCTTATGGTTAGGGATTTGGTACCCAGGTATGACAGAAGAGTAAAAGGAGCCGAGTTGTCTGCATACAATTAAATGCAACTTCTACTCTTGATGTAAAACTTCGCAAAAGGCTATTAAAAAAAAAAAAAAAAAACAATTGCTGACCATCTTATTCTAAAGAAAACCATAGAGCACAGTCTTCGAGGACTTCCTGGAACTAAAAGAATCAGTTCAACTCCGACCTGAGAAACGATCTTTCCATCACCACTATAGCTTATATCTGAAAGGATGCGAGCTGAGAAACTGCTGAAGCCAGTAATCATCCTCTTATGGAAGAACTGTGGCTTTGGCCATCTACAGCAGGATGATTCAAACCCTCCTCTGAGGTGAATCATGTAAAGGAGAGTCTAAGAAAATTGCTCACAGAGACTGAAGGGTGCCTACGTGACAGGCATGGTATTCCACAGTAGTGATTGCTGACATAGTAGACATACTGAACTAATTTACATACATATGTACTCAGTGGTGAGAAATAAATGCAACTCAGCAAGGCATTGAAAGGTCATTCAAGGAGAATGTTGTTCATTTGACTTTACAAAGGGGTTGTATCATTATGGTCAAACCGGTGTGTCTTAAGTAGCAAGACTTGTATATACATGCTGTAATCCCTTCTAAAAGAATCTCAAGCCAGGGAGGGCATTAGTCAAAAGCAAAGCTGTGGATTATTCCATGGAAACAAAGTTGAGTGGGCAACAAAAGTCTTTATGAAGATAAATGAACACTGAGAGGGACTCCTGAAAGCTTCCATGGGAAACATGCCCAGACCCAGGATCTAAAGCAGAAGTCATGGAGGAATGCTGCTTACTGGTTTGCTCATCCATTGCCTCTGCTTCAATTTCTACCTCCAGGTTCCTGCTCTGACGTCCCTCAGTGATGGACTGCTATCTGAGAGTTATAAGATAGGAAAAAAAATCAGCCTATTCCACCCCAGGTTGACTTGAATAGTGATTTTTCATCATTGGTGATAAGAGTACAAAATTACTTTGACAGGCCTGATTGTATTTCTGCAAAGATTATGATGCCATTTGAACTTTGGGCTGGAAAAGATGTTGAATGTTCAGAGCTCAGTGGATTATTCTGTAGGAGCTTGGAAGATAAGAATACCGAATGTAGTACAAACTACGGAGAGCTGGCTCAGCTGTTTGATATTTTTGATTAAGACTCAATGACTTCAGTGAGGTAGAAATGAAGCATTTGTTGTGAATAATAACCACTAAAAGGAGCCTTTTCATTGCTGGGACAATCAATACTGGAGCAAAAGAATTGGCTGTGATTAAGAAGAGACCATGAGTCAAATGCGTCCAGTATAGAATTCTACTAGACCTTCAAGAACCTAACGACAATACTCCTCAAATTATTCCACAAAATAGAAACTGAAAGCACATTTCTTAATTTGTTTTATGTATCCATTATTATACTAATATTAAAACTATACAAAGACCCAACAAAAAAATAAAATTATAAATCAGTATCTCTTGTGAACATAAATCCAAAAGCTCAATAATCTACTTGTAAACAAAATTCAAGAAAACATCAAAATGTTTATCTACAATGATCAAGCTGGATTCAGCCCAGAGATGTAGGGATAGTCCAACCTATGAAAATCAATATACATTCACCACCTAAATGACAAAACCACATGAGCATCTCACTAGGTAAACAAAAAGCCTTTAACGAAATTCTGCAATACCCTTAAGATAAACATACTGGAGATGCTAGAGTCATACCTCAACATAATAAGGACACTCTACGGCAAACCCGCAGACAAAGTCAACCTAAATGGAAGAAGTTTGAAGCATTTCCACTAAAATCAGCAACAAGGAAAGAGTTTCCATATTCTTTTATCTATTCAATATAGTAGTTAAAGTCTTAGCTAGAACAACAAGACATTTCACATTAGACTAAAAAAATGAAATATCTTGGAATAAAAAGAATTAATTATTAAAAACAGATCAACATCATTAAGGCAAAATCTGCTGGAAAGTGTTTCCTCAGGATCAGCACACATTAAATGTGTTCCGAAGGGGGCCAAGTTTGTACCTTGTGTTGGCAACCAGACTTGGTATTATATAAGACTTTTCCAGGTTTGGTATTATATAAGACTTTTCCAGGTAGTGGTAATTTCAAAGGCATAGATAGCAGCTGAGGCTTGGCACTGTGAGAGGTCATGAGAGGCCATTGAAGGTGGTCCAGTCTCAGACACAGAAACCAGCCACAGAATTAAATTTATCATGTAGAGAAGTTGATGCTTGGCACCATGTAACTGGCTCAGAGTCCCTGAAGAGAAGTCGGGAGAGTCTACTGGTGAAAGTAGACACATTTACAACAAAGACCCCAGAATTTTGGAGATACCAGAATGTTGGGATGACCATTACATACAGCAACAACTGTTGAGTGTCATTGGCCTGAGCCCAGAAGCAACCACTGTATGTTTCAGATGGTAGAGCCAGAGAAATGGAGCTGCCAAAGCCTTGTGAAGCCCAGGGGTCATGAGTGAACCCTGATGGGTTCACTGAAATGTTTCCACTGTGGAACTCTGAGTTTAAATCTGGAGCCCACAGTTGGCAGACATTGGGTATTTTAGAGATATTTTGGAGCTTTGGGTATTTTTTTTAAATATATTTGTCAAACCTTTATTTAATTCATTTGTTTTCTACTGGCACAGAATCATATTTTGGTTAGCCATAGGCCATCCCTAAGCTCCTTAGAGATATTTTGATAAGTATTTGTTTTTGTCTTTTTATTGAACATAGACTTTTTCATACATAACATATCCTGATTGTGGCTTCCTGTACCTGTATTCCTCCCAATTCTTCCCAATGTTCCCTCCCATCCAGATCCACTCCCTTTCTGTCCCTCATGAGAAAACAAACAGGCTTCTGGGGATGTTGGTAAAATATGACAAAATAAATCATGATAATTTTTTTTAAAAAAAAAACTTACCACATTGGAGTTAGATAAGACGAACAAACAGAAGTAAAGGAGCCCAGGAGAAGGCACAAGAATCAGAGACAAACTCATTCACACACCAAGAATCCCATAAACACACTAAACTGGAAGCCATAATATATCTATACACAGAGGACCTGGTAAAGACATCCGCAGGCCATGTGTATGCTACCTCCATCTCTGTGAGCTCATATGTGCTTTGGTCATGTTGATTTATGGAACCTTGTTTTCTTGGTGTGCTCTGTCCCCTCTTGCTCTTACATTCTTTCTGGCTCCTGTATATAAGCCCTAGAGGAGGGATTGATAGAGACATCCCATTCAAAAATGAGTGTACCAAGTTCTCTCACTCTGGAAGATAAATTTCAAACAACTGTGACTCAGTGACCATCACGCAAAATTGTTCAGCAGTGACTGTCTATTTATGATATGACTGATATGTCTTCTGTAACTTGCTTACACAGATACCCAAAGATTGGTTTCAGTCACCTTAACCACTTAAACTTGGAAGAACAGACCAATTATTTCTTCTTGCTTGCATAGATATTGAAGATCTTGTGGTTTTTTTCCTTTAAAGTAACCTTCCCCATATCCCTCCTTCATGGAATCTTTTTGTAGTGTGTAGTTATAAAAAAAAATCAATCCATGGTAAGGCCAACTAATGGTCTTCATACCACCAAGGGAAACCCCAAGCAGTGGTCTGGGATATTGATATTAATACTAGATATTAGGAATAAGTGAGAAAATAAAGGTTGTAGTTGAGTAGTAATTGGTGTGTCAAACTTATCAGAGGCAATATTTTATCAACTTGACACAAGCTAGAGTCACTTGGAAAGATGGAACCTCAACCAAGAAAATACGCCCACCAGATTGGCACAAGGGGAAGTGTATGGGACATTTTATCAATATGGTTGTGAAGGGGGTCAGTCCACTTTGGGAAATACTATAACTGAACATGTTGTCCTGAAATACATAAGAAAGACTGAGAAAGTCATGAGGGGCAAGACACTAAACAACATTCCTTCATGGCCTCTGCATTCGTTCTTGTCTTCAGATTCCTGCCTTGAGTTCCTGCCCTGATTTTCCTCAGTAATTGAGTCTAACCTGAAAGTTGTAAGATGAAATAAAACCTTTCCTCCCCAAGTTGCTTTTGGTAATGGTGTTTTATCACAGTAATAAAATTATAAGACAGTAATGGTAACTAAGCATAACTAAAGATAATGGCCAGATATAAATTATATTAATGTGTCCCTAAGTTGCAGTAATTATATTATAGACCATAGTGCAAACATCAAGCTGTATAAGCATCAAGTGAAGATAAGGAGGGCCTGAAGGAAAGACAAGGAAAGGACAGGAGGTTCATCATGACGGATGTTAGGACAAACACAAAGAATAAGTGCTTTGGGGCATTAGAGCACATAACCAAGAGGAACCAAAAGGGATACAGTGTCTCCATTAGTTATCTTGAAAACTGACAGTGTGGACAAATTTGTATTAATACCTTGGAAATATTAAATAGCCAAGCTGGAAGAAAATTGTTTGAAGATAAGAGGTTCAAATAACTGGATATTGGATTTGTGATCCAACATGGGTGCTGAAGTTTTCCATAGATGCCAGCTTTTCATCAAAGAATAGCAATGAGGACCACTCCCTGAAGTGCCTACTGAGCTGATAAGGTGACTATGACAAAACTGTGTAGCTTTGGTTGACTTACTAGGGGAAGCAGAAGGCACAATTACAGTTACTCCCACATTTGTCTCCTAAGTGGGTAACAGAGGTGAGAATGAAGGAAAGGGGGCTTAAGAAGATACACTCTCATTTTGACTCTGTGTCCCAAAGAAAAGCTGGCGATGACTTGAGCTGTCATTCACTACCTCTATTAGAGTTGCCATTTTAACAGAACAAATGGTAATTCTGAAAACATATACCATTCTTTGTTTTCCTTTAGAAGTAGATATTACAAAAAGACTGAGTTCTGGCTACATATATGCAGTATACATATATGTACAATCAGCTTTCAAGAAATGTGCATAAAACAAAGGGTGTTTTATTTTTTCTTTTTCTCATTCTGGAACATATAGGTCTAATAATTATAGCTCTCTTAACTCTCATGGACCATTAATTTAATTTGACCATGACAATCACAAAAGGGAGAGCAATAAAATATAAAAGCATGAATCTACCTTCTTATACACAGAAATAAAAGAGTATTTTGTTGTAATGGCAGTGATTGTTTTCTGGGACTGGGGACTGAACCAAGGGCCTTACCACACTCAGTAACAATTTTACTATTGAGTTAGAGACCCAGCAAGTTTTATTTTATTGTTTTGATTTGTCTTGAAACAGGAACTCACGGAGTTTCCCAAACTGGTCTTGAACTTGTAGTCACACTTCATCAGCCTCCCAAACAGCTGAAATTACATGTCTAGGCTTCAAGGAATTTCTTCTTAAAAACCACTTATTTTGCATCTTCCTGTTGTAATTAACCTTAATCCTAATAAATGTGTTAAATTTTAAGTGCCTGGGAAACTTTTATGCTTTTTATTTTTGAGAATTTTAAACAATATAATTTGATCATATTTCCTCAATTTCTATTAGATCTCAAATGTTCTCCCTACCTATCCAACTTCATGTATTTCCTTCTCTTAAAAAAAATGGTCACCAACTGCACATCACCAAACAGCTACATATGTGCTGGAGGCGCCTAGGTCCATCCTTGTATTCTCTTTGGTTGGTGGTTCAGTCTCTGGGAGCTTCAAAGGGTCCTGATTAGTTGACTCTGTTGGTCTTCTTATGGAGTCCCTTTCCTCTCCCAGTTCCTCAATCCTTCCCTGACGCCCAACTCCTTGACAAGACTTCCTGAGTTTCATCTAATGTTTGGCTGTTGGTCTCTGCATCTATTTTAGTCAGCTACTGGGTGGAGCCTCTTAAAGGACAGTTATGCTAGATTCCTGCCTGCAAGCACAAAATTATCATTTTGCAGTGTCAGGGATTAGTTCTTGCCCATGGAATGGGTCTCAAGCTGGGCAGTCATTAGTTGGCAGTTCTCTTAGTCTCTAGTCCATCTTTGTCCCTGCACGTCTCGTAGGCAGGACAAATCTGGGGTCAAAAGTTTTGTGGATGTATTGGTGTCCTTTTCCCTGCACTGGGAGTTCTGTCTCAGCACAGGAAGTAGCCACTTTAAATTTCATATCTCTCCCCCAACTGCTAGAAGTCTCAACTAGAGTCACTCTCATAGACTCCATGGAGCCTCCCCAACCCAGGTCACATCCTAAAGATACCACCTCCTGGTTTCTGTTCACTGTCCTATCCCCCTCTCCCCTGTTGCAGGTGCCCCAACAATTGGAGCGGGGGGGGGGGAGAGGGGGGATTACTCTGATTCTGTTGCCTGCCTATGGATGCTGTTCCCCTAACTGGGCTGTCTTGTTTGGCCTCAGTGGGAGAGGATGTATTGCAGTGACTTGAAATGCCAGGGTGGGATAGTACCCAAGGGACCTCCCCCTTCTCAGAAAGAAGGGGAGGGGAGGAAAGAGAGGCCCTTGTGAGGGAAGAACATGAGGAAGGACTATGGTCAGGATGCAAAGTGAATAAATACATGATTTGGGAAAGAAGAAAATAGTAAAAAACAAAATAAAGCTATAATAAAAGTTAAAAGAGACATCTAAGTAGTGATGGACAGCTACTCTTAAACATTGGGAACTGGGCTATTAGTTGGGATTGGAGACAAGCAGTATAGCTCCTTCTTTAAAAAAGAAAAGAAAAGAAAGTTGAGTGATTCTGTTCCCAGTAGACTTGAGCACCCTAACCTCAGAAGGCAAAGGTGATGAGTATTTGCCTGGGTCGATACCCACATTAAATCCTAAGTAGCCTAGGAGCCAATATTGCCTTGGAAACAGCTGTAACCATAACAATTCTTTGCAAAAGTGGCTAGTTTTTATGAAGTACTTGTATCCCTGTATGACTGTTGGATACAAATCCTTTTCATTGATGGGGAAATTATGATGAAAACGAAAATTAAGAGGTTTTTAAAAATCGTATGTTCCTAGTCCAGTCAGATGATTAGTGTTTGCGGAAATTACATTGACTTTATTTGTACAGAAATTAACGTGCGAGTAAATGGCAATGATTCTTTACAGATCAAATGCATCCTTGCATGCTCACATACGTAAGAAAATATACGTACAACCTCCCTTTACATTCGCTAAATTGTTAACTCTATTATGCAAAATATTCTAAGTAAGATATTCAGGAGCTGAGGTCTGTCTGTGTAAATGCTGTTTTCTCGCCGTGGACCTACCTCACTAGGAGGGACAACCTGCAGACACAGTAATCCCAGGCTGTCTTCATGAAATTAGAGCCTTGCCTTCAAATATGAAGTAGACAGCAACGGGAGCTACAATGTTCTCATACTGAAAGGATATTGAGAATATCCTTCAAGTTGTACTACTGTGACTTCCAGGAAAGTGTGGATGAGTACAGGAGCACTTGCAGGTCTGACCTCTCTGTGGTTCTGCCAGTATTTACATCCAGACTACCTCCCCCCTTCTCTCCAAAGCTTTACTGAGCACATGCACAGTTAATAAAGAATCGTGAGAAATAATTTACTAACATAATTAGTAATTAAATATATTGTGAAAATTAAAATCACATATATTAGAATTGTGTGAAATTTTATTTTCAGTTCAAACAATACATGTGTCCTACATCTTTGTTTAGGAATGGATTGGCCCCCAATCCTTTCTCCCAGGGCAAGGTAGTAGGTAGTGGTGACATTGCATTGCAGACAAGCCAAGCCACATCTACTCAGACATTACTTTGTGCTTCAAATTCATGTGGTTGTAACTCCACTGAGTCCGTGACACAGGAACCCATGTTCAAACTCACAATACAACGGCTTTTCAAGCTTCATCCAAACCACAAATGAATCCGGAACTCTATTGGAGGATTTTTAGATTTGAAAGCCCCTGCCCAGGAAATAAGCATTAAAGAATTTGGGGGAGGGCCTGAGAAGTGTCTGCCCACAAGAAAGATGGAGCTCTGTCCTCTTCTGATTCAGCAAAGGTGAGTTCTGCTCACAGTGTAATGAAGGAGGCAGAGGGTGGGTCCTGATATAATATAACTTCAGTGTTCTCCTCTGGCTTTAAATGTTCAAGAAAATGCTAGAGTTAACAATCTACTTGAAGTCTTTAATGAATCTCCATTAGTAGATCATCTATGAGTTTCAATCCCGAACTCCAGGGAGAATTCAATTCACCGTTTGCCCTCCCCCCACCCAAAAAAAAAAAAAAAAAAAAAAGTTGTTCCATTACCCCTTCCTCTTCAGTTGATGGGTTTTTTTTTCAAACAGACATTTACATCAATTTCTTTGATATTTAGGATGTTTTCATTACATTTGTAAGTGGAAAAGAAGGGTTGCCCTAAATTAAAATTTTCCGTTAAAGAATTTTCCTCTCTGCAATTAAATTTGCTATTGGGAAAAGTATAGGAAAGTAATTAAATGCATACAAAATTGTGTGGGCTGTAGATTACTTGGTTGTTTGGGGTCTCCTAGGAGACCTCATTATTTTTCCACCAGCCCACACATCCTCTACATTCCTAATAAAACCTTTGGAATCTGCTGGATTTTTTTTTTAAGACTCTCACCACTGTATTCAATGACTTCACCATAGCCTTAAAAATCTAAAGTTATTTAGCATAATTTAATAGTATTAACAAGATTTGTAATTGTTTCCAAGGATATAAAATTGTTTGTTGTAACAACCACTTAAGAAGTCCAAAAGGCCCCAAAGAAAAAGAATATGCCAGATTAAATTTTCAGTAGTTTTATTGAAAAATGCCTCTTTTGTCTCAGAAATAAATAATATAAGGCAGTGAAATTCACAATCTGCAGTTAAAATATAAAAAGCAGCCATTCTATGTTCATAGTCTTGCAAACATTTTCAACTGCTTTGATAACTAAGAAACATGTTCTGCAAAAAAAAAAAAAAAAAAAAAAAATTCATTCTAAATATACAACACAAACATGCAATTCCATCTCTGCAGAATAATCTGCAATTTGGTATAAATGTTAGTGTGTCAAAACAAGGACATCTAAAGCAATATGGAACAGTATCCAGTTGATACAATAACTTCGGCTACGAGGCTTAAGGTCTGTGGTTCTTAAAAGACTAAGAGCATTCTGTGCCCTGATGCATAAAAGGAGGAAGGAAAAAAGGTGAAAGGCTGCAGTGAGCAGGTGTCCCCCTCCTTTTTGATTTTAGGAGCGGCATGACTGGAAATGGGATGCAATTGAACTGCAGATTAGTTCTAAGATAAAGGCCCTTTCTGAATAGACAGCTGCTCTGGTTTCCGGGTCTTACTGAGTAACCTAGAAGCTCGGCTGCCTCAGCCCACCCTGGGTGCGTTCTTTTCGTGCAGCTCCTGTGAACAGCTTGTGTTGTAACCGTTTGAACTGCAAAGGCATAAGTGTCTACAGACTGTTGCGAGCTAGGCTGCCTCCAGAAAGAAGATTCTTTACAGTCAGATGGGAGCACTTATGGATGAAGCGACACGGAGAAAACATCACAGAAATGACATACTCTGCTGCTCTGTCTGACCTGTGAATGGGAATCCCGACACCCCCCACCTCGGTGAACCCGGGGTCTCAGGTTCACTGCCCAGGGCCTGGGCGTAGGGCTCGCCGCCAACGCATGTGGTCAGGATGCTGCTGTTCCGGCTCATCCGCACCATAGTCGTCCTCGTATTCCGCTGTCCTCTCAGTCTCCACAGGCACAATGAAGGGCTCGCGGTCAGGCAGGTAGGCCCCACCCTCGGGCACATAAGGCTCTGTCCGATTCAACATTACAGTTATGGCATGACTTGGAAGGGACACATGTGCATCAAAAGTTAAGTCATCACTGGAGGTGAGGATACTCCAGTCTTAATCTCACAACCATAAATAGATGCATTGCATTGCAGTCATCCGATTATTTCTATGTGCACATGTGCAGAGTAAATTTGGTGATCAAATAATGGGTGCCGGGAGAGGGTTGGGGTGGGGGCTCAATGATCCAGCAGTAAATACAATCATTGCACAAAACCTGGGAAGGATCAGAAACTGGGCCAAAGAACTGTAAACACAGTACCTAGGTAGGATTTTGGGCAGATCCCCAGATAACTGTTCAAGATTTCAAACTCATGAGGTCAACACACTGAGGCCCCGAAGAGTACTGGGGCCTAGAGACTGAACTCGGGTGAAAGGAGCCGTCACCAGGTTTTATACAGTCCAGGGTGTCCCCTGTGGCTATGTCTCACACAGAGTTACAGCTAGTGGGTGAGGAACACCTGTGACTACAGCCAAACAGGAAGGAACGGTGATTTTAAACTTGGGTTTGAAAAATTGCAGTTAGGAAACCCAAAGAGAAATACACACACAGAACACTGAGAAGTCACTCAGACACACTGTAACAAGCAAGAAAGAATCAGATCCATTCGCTGTTATCACGGCAGAGAGCAAGCAGCCAGCAAGCTTTGGTGCAAAAGCAGGTTGTTGAGTTGTTACGAAAGTTTAGTATACAGGATCACATTACAGATCATGTACAAGCCACAATTAGTTTATTATTTACACAGGACATTTCTCTTCAACCAGGTTAATTGTCTGTCTTAACATGGCATGTCTCTGCTGGTTAGTAGCTTATTAGGCACCTCCTTCACAACCAGGGCTCCTCCTGGCTGTGCTTGGACTTTTTAAAAGATGGTTTTCTACGTTACTGCTGAAAAGCGTCAGGCTGACACCACTGCCCTTGTGTCATTCAAGTTAGTATGGAGTCTCCACCCTCCCGTACGATGCCGACCCAGTCCGTTAACCATATCTGCGGTGAGATTTCCATACAGACTCATGTTCTAATAAAGCACGTGCGCAAACATCTCAGAAACAGGATTCTCATGTATTCAAACTGTAAGCAGCACTGGAGACTTAGAAAATGTGTTAGCCGGAACCTGAAACAGGTCAAAGATGATAGTTTTTAAAAGTTGAATTACTATGCAGGTATTTATATATACACATCCATCTATGTAAATGTTAAAGTACATATATCTATATATCCATATATTTTCAGTTCACTTATGCCATAGGCAGGGATAATTTAAATATGCTTTATAAAGAATTAAATTATAGTTTTATGAGTGGATTGCATGGGAGCGTGCATTTGGATTATTACCTCTGATCACATGGAGTTATGCACATAAATATATAGATATATAGATATTGGTATATCCAACTACTCATGCACTACTTGCTAGTAGCAAACCATATCAAACAGCAAGATTGTTTTCAAACTTGCAAGATGCATGAGGGTTCTCTAATGAAAACGTTACCATTGACCACAACATGAGTCTTTCTAGCCATAGCAGCAATACCCCCAAAGCTCACAGCCCCCAAGGTCAGGGGCAAGAAGTTTCTGTAGTCTACCACTGTGAAACACTAGAACTTCATCAATAACCCTGCAAAAATATTAAGCTCCAGGTTTGATAAGCATCAATTCTAAGGCTGGTGCAAGACAGTGGATTATTTCACTTGTCTGCATTTTGTTTTCTTATCACATGTAAATTGGATTGCAGAAATGATTTTCATATATATTTCATGTATATATGAATAAGTATATATTCCTATGTATATTTCATATACATAATATAATATATATATTATAGAATTATAACACTATTTTATTTTTTAGTCTCTCTGTTCCTTTAGGTAAAAATAAAGAAATAAAAAAGGAAAGAAAACCTACTGAACTGATAGCATTCATTTAACTCCTAAGAGAGTTGTAGAGATGTTAATGGTCTGGTTTGTTAAATCCAGAAATATCCAGGAAGGGAAAATGGTCAGTTAAATCCTAATTGTGGAAAGTGTTTTGTACTTTAGAAAACAGAGACACTGTTGCATACTCAAAATACAGAGCAGAAAATGTCAGCATCTCCACAAGATCCCTAGTCCACCTTTCTTCAGACCTAGGGCTCTTTACTTCTGGGGAACTGGGGTCCTTACAAAGGCAGCAACATACCTGGATAGCCTTGCCCGTTGTATGGGATGCTGGCACACTGGGATGAATCACAATATCCAGGAGGACCTGGGGGTCCTCGGATACCTGAGTTTCCTGGACGACCAGGGGGACCAGGAGGACCTCTTGAACCTGTAGACCCCGGTGGACCTGTTCTGGATTCACCTTGTGGACCTAGTGTGAAGTAATAATAATAATAATAATAATAATAATAATAATAATACATTGTCCTCTTTGTCAAAAACACCTGAGGCAGACTCCAACACCCAACTGATATTTCCACTAACTTACTATTCACCGGTGCGTGATAAGAAAATAATTACTTAGGAAATTTCCAATATAGACCAAAGAATTTTCTTGTGGTAAAATCAATGCCAGCAATTCACTACTATAACAGTTTCATTTAAGGAAAACTGATTTAGCAGGAATTAAGCCAAGATAAAATTATCTGTAAATTTTCTTGTTTGTTCCTACTCACACAGGGATGAGGATGCCTGGAATGGCTGTTTCAGGCACCAAGTACGTTTCTCTCTGGTATATATGGGGAAAGTAACATTCTTTCGGGATAAAATGACACTTCATATGATTGACATAAATGTAAAGTTTTAACCATAAGGCTGGTCTTGAGTGCAAAGATCCAGAAACTTAAAAAAAGAAGAAGAAAAGAAGAGAGAAATGTGAAGCATTTATTACCAAGGTGGCTTGGTAAGTAAAGGTGCTTGCTGCCGAGACTGACCAAGTTAAATTCCCAGGTCACACATGGTGGGAGAAGACAACCAACTCCCAAAAGTTGTCCTCTGACCTCCAAATGCACACCCATGGACATGTGTACCACATGTTAAACAGATGTGTGTGTGTGTGTGTGTGTGTGAGAGAGAGAGAGAGAGAGAGAGAGAGAGAGAGAGAGAGAGAGAGAGAGAGAAAGGAAAGATTAGATAGATAGATAGATAGATAGATAGATAGATAGATAGATAGATAGATAGATGGATGGATGGATGGATGGATGGATGGATGGATGGATGGATGGATGATAGGTAGATAGATAGAATAAAGAATTTTTAACTCTTTAATTGAAAAAGAGAGGAATTATTTTGAACCTGTCCAAACAATGCATCAAACAACCTGGACAGCTACTGTTTCCTTGCAACTTGTTGGAGAATGAAATCTCCAACAATAAATGAAATCTGTGTCAAGTCTTTAAATTTTTCTCTCTCTAATAACCCCATACTAAAGAATACTAAAAAGAAAGACACGATGGTATTTGGAGAGTATAAAGCAAACAAAACAAAAGGAGCAAACGAAATACTACAAAGAGAATCCCCCCACTGAAAATGCATTCCTTCTCTATGTCAGCAGCACTCATCCTCTCTTATTCTACAGCAGTCAGCAAACATCTGGTAAAGCGGCACCTTAACAAAGGCGACACCTAAACTGTTTGCTAAAAGACCTATGGTAATACAAAACTGATCCCATGAAGTTGCCTTTTGACATGCTTTCCCAGCCTGATGTCTTAACAAACCTACCTGGGGGCCCAGGCGGTCCTCGGGGTCCTTGAGACCCAATACCCCTTTCACCTTTCTCTCCAGGCAAACCTACAAGAAGCCAAACATTTAAAAAAAAATACAAATTAAACAGGAAAGGAATATAAAAGCATGGGAAATTTTTATCTGGAAACTCATTTTTTTTTCATCTTAAATAATAATTCAAGTAACTCATTTCCTTAGTGAATACAGAACCTAATTTTTCCCAGAAGTTCACTCCTTAAGCCAAATTCTTTCTAGACATTTGTGTAATTCCAGATTCATGGCCAAGAAACAAATCTGGCTGAAAGTCAGAGGGGAATTATTTGAAGGATACAAATATGCCTAATATATTGTCAAATAGTAATTAAAACCAGAGGTCCTAGAGAAGGCCCTTCAGGTAGACTTTAGGAGCTATGCAGAAACTCGGGCGCACCATTAGATAGCAGGATTATATAAATCTTAAAGTAAGCATCCTGAAACATCTGGAAGTAGAAAAAAAAAATCCTGTTTCTTTTTTCTTTTTTTCCCCCTTCAATTTCATTTATCTACCATGAAATTAAAGTGAAACAAATATCCAAGAACCAATGCCAGGCCCTGAATGAAGAAATAGAAAGAATTTGGACCTCGTGCCCTGGTTGCTGCTCAGTTCTTGCCACAGCCACAGCACTTAGTAAGATTGGTGCCTGATTCCTTTTGCCAAGACACTACTTCCCACCAGAGCCACAAGGAACAAAATCAATGGATAGAAATATCTCTTCTGAGATCTGCTGAACACAGCATCCATTTTCTCATACCCCTGTTACTGGGATTACAGACGTCTGTGCACTTCAAGTGAACAGGAAAAGTGGCTCCCAGACAGCTCTTCCGGACTGTCCAAATAACACTGAAGTGGTGTGTCGAATTCTGCCTTTCAAATGCTTTCAACCTGCCCCAGTGCCCCCACGTGCAAGCCCTTCATTTATCACTGCACAAAGTCAGGAAGGCTGACCTCGTTCACCAGGGGGTCCTTGCATCCCAGGTGTGCCAGGGAACCCTGGTCGTCCCCCAGGCCCTGGCTCTCCTCGGGCTCCAGCACTGCCAGGGGGCCCTGGAGGTCCTGGTGGACCAGGCTGGTTTCGACTTGAGTGGTAATCATTTGGAATCTGATTTAGCATCTGATTGAATCTGCTCATCTGGCCTATAAATAGAAAGACTTGTTAGAAAGAAACCCAGGTAGGGAGAGGGCACATAGGGGATCTGTTGTCTGTTAGCACCTAGCTCTTGTGTTCTAATTGGTACGGACATTAAAAATGAGATACATCAGCCACCCAGTATAAAATGACCCTTGATCAGTGGTCATCCAAAAGCTGACCCCGAGCCATAAACTTTATTACAAATAAGAGTTATCAAAGTGTAGTAACTCTTTAAAATACACTGCCTTTCAGCGTGTCAGATGAGGTCACTCAAAAGAGAACTCCTTTGCAATTCTGGCAGGCAGTGTGTCATTTTTCTAGGTACCTAAGGCAGTGATGCCCAGGTTTTAGTACAACTGAGAACTTCTGCTAAGTGTACATTGAAAAAAATAAATTATTTGGTGGCTTTGTTTCCCAGCACAATGACTCACTGGGTTTAGAACAGGATCATGGACCTCTCTTTTCTTATAAACAAATTAAGGAATTTATGGGCTGTGGTCCTAAGGACCATGCTGTAAGAAGCAGTGGTGAAACTTCAGAGGGTGAGCCCCGAGTTCAAGGCTAGCCTGGACTCCATCTTCAGGCGTGGAGTTGCATTAGTGTGAAACATTTCCAACCAACTCTGCGACTCAAGCTCTGTATTCCCCCCGCCGCCTATTGCTTTACCAGTGTTCAAACAGTTAATTACCACTGATCAGTTGCTCGCAGACTTGTCTTGCAACAGCTCGCATCATGTTCTGGGAAGCGATGTCTCCCTGATTAATTAAATTTTTTAAAAGTCATTAAAATATTATTCCTAGAACTTCAGACTCCAATGTTTAACACTTGAAAGAAAATGAAGTCAAATTTTAAGAAATACATACCCTATCACCTTTTTCTCCTTTTAACCCAGATTGACCCTGAAATACAGATATTTTATATTTTAGAAACAGGAAGAGATGATCTAAAATAGTTTTTCTCAACTTTCCTGATGCTGCAACCTTTTAATACAGAATCTCACGCTTTAGTGACCCCCCAAATATAAAATTATTTTGTTGCTCCTTCATAATTATAATTTTAAAACTGTTATTAATCGTAATGCAAATATCTGATATTCTTGGTATTTATATGTAGCCCCTTTCTTGTCATTTGATGCACAAAAAGGTCAGGACCCATAGGCTGAGAAGCACTTGTCTAAAATGTTTCGTAGACAGCAACGATGATACTGAGGGCCAAGACTGTTGTCTGATAAACCAGCAACATGGTACATCACACTTGAAATCACATCACTGACATTTTCCTTTAATCATCATCATCATCATCATCATCCAATCTCCCATCAAATAGGGCCTTCTAAAGCCTTCCTCAGACATGAGTTTTAGAAGAACAATTCACCACATGGACTTGCAACTGAAACATGCGCTTGAGCTCAAAACACACTTGAGCTATCCCATTTGAGTTACCATGGTTACTTAGTTCAGTTGCTTATTGTGTAGTACACAAAAGCTTGACATCCATTCACTTCCTAGAAGAGCCAGTAAAGGACTTTCTGTCGGCTCCCTACATAAATGTGTAGCACATTCTTCCTCCAATTAGTTTTTGTACAATTTGTAGAGAAGGAAACAGATGTTTTTCTCTCTGAATGGTTCTCACAGCCAAACAACCACATCATCTTTATCATACTCAGAGGCCCATCCCTGTCCAGAAAAGATCCTTGAAGGGCCCGAACTTCCTATCTTTTGGTGGCATCTTTTCAAACTGCCAACTGCCATCACAGAAAAAACACCCAAGTCATTATCAAATGTGATATTGGAATACTATTATAGCCAACCAAACTTGTAACAATTCCATGAAAACCACTTAATTCTAATCGCTGCTCAGTGTAACTGATAGCCTTTTAACTGACCTCCCTACTTCCTACTTTTGCTCTTGACAGCCTAGTCTCAATATGCACGCCAGAATGAGAATTTTGAATATGGAACTTTATGAAACTCAGTTATTGTTTTTTATTTCTTGATCTTTTGAAATGTTTTTGGCTTAATTTTTCAATTTGTTCCTATTCTAAATTGTTTTAAGTTTTTTGAGAAATTGATACATGGGTACTGTATATATATCATAACCGCCCTTTCACCTCACCCCCAACATATTGTGACTCCTCTTACTCAATTACTATTGTCACACACACACACACACACTTATACACATACACACACATATGCACACATACACACATATGAGTTCATTTAATATTTCTCATATGTGCATATGTTAGTAGTGACCATTTGACTACCGTTGACTGCCTATCATTCTTCATTTAGGGGTGGGGCCTTGTGACATTCTCCAATACTTGCTGGCATGTCACCTGGTATTGTCATTATGCAGTCTTGTTTAAACAACAATATTCTTAAGAATTCACGGAAATAACTTCTACTATCATGTTCATGATCTTGTAGACACATTTTTACGACCAGTCACTAGCAATCACATCTCAAGTAAAAGCAATAGGATATTTAGGGCTTCTGCTTGCCTAGATTAGCCTCATCTAATGCAAAGTAAAGCATGAGGGGCGTGAAGCCCAGTGGTTGTTTCAAATACTTGTAGATGTGTTAGAAACTCCCAATTCACTTGGGAGATACTAATTTGGAAGCACATGCTAGATGTGATGCTATTGCAATTCTTATTTATAATTCTTATTTATTACTCAAAGGAAGAGTGAAGGAGAGGGAGAGCTAAATCATATATAAACTGTATATAAAAAGAAAAATTTATTTTATTTCTAAAAGTAAAATAGCCAGTTTAAGTTTGGCCTCTTATGTATTGATTTGTGCTGAGTGTTGAACTGATGGCTCTGCACAAGCTGAGCTGGCACTCAAGCACTGAGCTACACCTCAGTCTAGTAAAGAATGTTGTGTGCACATGTATGCGTGTGGTGAGAGCATTTGCATATACATATGCACGAGTGTACCACAGCACACATGTGGAAGTCTGAGGACAGTCTTGGGTGTTTATCCTCAACTTCCACATTATTTGAGACATGGTCTCTTTGCTATTTGTCCATGATGGATGACAGACACCTAAGAGCTTCCAGGGATCCTCCCATCTCTTCCTCCCATTTCTCTGAAGGAACACTGAGATGGTACATACCCACGCTACATGTCCAGGTTTTGTAAGTGTCCTGAAAATCCAAACTTGAATTCTCATGCTTGCATGGCTAGACTTCTTTCCCTCTAAGCCATCTCCCTAGGCCCCAATAAAAAATTTTAAGACTGGTCTGATGCTCCAGAATCCTCAATTATGGATCAAGAAAAAAAAGGGGGGGTGCATCTGAGTAGTGCTATCAAAGGGTTAACATTCATCCATTGAGAATGAAGGCACCCTGCACTCTGATCATGCATTTTTATGTCTTAAACAGAATACCATTTATAAATAAAAAAGAATGATTTTGCTGACCCAGCTCTGAAGCTCAGAGTGTTTATACAGTGCAGAAAAATGTGTCTTGGCTCACAATTCCTTCCTCCTTTTAAAGAAAACAAGGACCACAATTTTCATCCCAGGATATTATAGCAACCCGGCAGGAAAAGAAAGGTCTTTAGAACTATTCCCAAGTCAGATCCACGGGTTTATCGTTGTTTCAGCAGATGCTCCTACATATTTATGGCTGAGATAACCTAACTATGCCCAAGCCTGGGGATTTTCATTTGTCCACGTCCACAGGAGGATGGAAGTCAGTAGGCATGCAAAAGTACTTACAGGTCTGCCGTGGTCTCCAGGTTTTCCTGGTTTTCCACTTGGCCCTGTGGCTCCTGGAGAGCCCGGGGTTCCCTACAACCACAGACCAAGAAAACAAATGTTATGACAAGGAAGGAATCCTAGCCACAGAAACTGAGGAACTGCAGCCAGGTTTGAAAATGTTCAAAAGAAGCCGGATATCATTACACAGTGAGGAAGAGGAGAGCCGCATTTTAAGGTAACACAAGGGGTGAAATCTTGGAATTTCTGTCTGAAATGTATCTTGAGACCAACAGAAAAATACATGCATAAGTATAACCAGCTTCACAATTTACAGACTAAAATCCCAGTACATTTTTCAAAGCATATTTACAGAATGAACCTCCTATTTTTTTTTTTACTTTATTTCTAAAACAGAGAGAGAGAGAGAGAGAGAGAGAGAGAGAGAGAGAGAGAGAGAGAGAGAGAGAGAGAGAGAGAGAGAGCTCCAAAAGACTGGGGTGGAAACTTTGGCTAGTGTGGAATTAAGAAGGTGGCTGGGTTTATCCTACTTTAGCCTCTCTTCTGGCAGACTGTAGAGGAGTCTAGAAATCCTTCCTCCTCAGGGACATTTCCCAGGCTCCAAGCCTCTCCCTCCTATCAGCACTCTTCATCCCACCAAAACCACAAGAATCTCTGCCTGTTGCTTTTAAGTCAAATTGCAAGCATTTCCGCTATATATCTCCTGGCTATTTATAAGATGATGTCCAATGCATCATGTTCTAAGGCCTACCGCTTCCATTAAATAGAGTCATAGATTCTATAAATTATTTCTCTAAATGTATGCAAAATTGAGCTCTGTGGTAAATACTTAGGCTTAATATTTATTTAAACTGTCCTTACATGAAAACATGTGTATTGAATATAAATAATAAAATCAAATAACCATATGCTCTGGAATCTTTGAATCTTGCCATGCAGACATGGGGCATGGCCAGTGTCTCTAGCTCATTGTGATATCACCTACAGATAGTTCTACTTGAACAAGTTTCAGAATCTCTATCTTCAGCTTCTTCTACACAAAGCATAAGACGACCCTTTGTTTAAGATGTAGGTAAAGCCTTCCTCCTCGAAATGACTGGGTTGCTCAGTAATACTGTTCTGAACATTGAAATGGCACAGAGCTCAGATTCAGGAGGTTAACCACTGAGGAACTGAACCTAACAACTCATTGAAGAGGAAAATCAAGAGACCAACCAGACAGTGACCAAGTCGGTTTGAGATTTTTCTGAAACAGAACTTGACAGAGCATCTGTATTTTTGACACATCTGTTTTCTCTAGCACATTTTGATTTAGAAAACAAAACCTAACTGTGTATCAAGTATCCCCCACAGTGCAGAGGGGCGAAACTCAAATCTGGTTTTCTCATGCTTTCCCAGCAGAATGGGAGGAAAGGAAAAGGAGGCTGGAGACCATGGTCAAAGCAGTGTAACCCACTCGGTTCTTACCGGTGGCCCGGGGGGGCCTCTGGGTCCCATCGCACCATCTTTTCCAGTGAAACCCTGTCGTGAGAATGAAATTACAAGTTAGGAAGGAAATGAGCATGTAAAATGGAGCTAAAGAGATTGTTAAGGGTGAAAGGGTCATAAGAAGAACTGAGTAGACGCTGGTGCTTGGTAGGTAAGCTTTCAATATGAAGATCAGCATACCACCCCCGTAAAAAGAAAACAAAACTCCTTTCAACTTACATTACACTTCTACAGAGTAACTAGTTTTTGTGCTCATCCATAGGTGTAGCTACAAGCAAAACTAGTTTAAAGGCCAAACTAGGATTTTTTTTTTTTTTTCCAAAGAAGGCAGATTCTGGTTTTTACTTTTTCAAAAGTGCAGAGAAAGGTGAAGGGAGACTACCTCTGCCTATTAAAGCCAAACTGTCTTAGCTGCCCAAAGAGGGAAGGAAGTCATCCTCTCTCCAGCCAGCCTTAAATGTTCTCCCTCCATCGCAGGGCCAAGCTCTGTCAGTGCGAGCAGCAAGGCAAGGGCAGGGTGCAGCTCCCTGCAGGGCTGTCCTTCGTCTCCTGAGTCCACACTGGTGTGCATTTCCCTCCGTTCAGTGCCAGATGACCTCGGCCTGGAGTGAGTCACCCAGCTACCTAGTTAGCGTTCATTCGCAACAACAGATCTCTGAAACCCTGCCGAGGACTTCTGAGTCAGTTAGCTGTTTATGCTCGCCGAATTCCTCTGTCAGAAATCATTTTTGTCCTATTTTCCATAGAGAATAAGAATGATCAGTACCAGGCAATGGTGGCCCCATGCCTGTAATTCTAGCATTTGGGAGGCTGAGACAGGAGGATTGCTGGGAGTTCTGGGCCAGCTTGGTTTTGGAAAAAAAAAACAAACATAAAAGAATTATTATTTTGTCCATAATAACTTAGCCTCTGTATTTCTTAGTCCTCTGACTTCACAATAGCAGAAAGGTAGAAGGTTTCTTTTAAGGGAGTTTTAGAAATACTCCATATCCCCCAAAACAAATCTTTTCAGAAACTGAAAGGGATAAACTTTCGGTCTGCTTTCTGAAGGAGCTGGGCCTGCCTAACAAAAACCAGACTCGGAATCCATCTGATACAAAAACAACATTACTACTGAGAGCCACTTAAGAAAGAGCTGCTCCAGTAGCTCCGCTGGTATGGGACAGTGGCTTGTCTTCCGTCTAAACTCACTCAACTGCTACCACTACCCGCTCTCAGCCTTCTGGCACGATCAGATTTTTAATAATCCAGTCACGCTTGGAACTTCCTGGCCACCTGTTCCTTTGAGGGAACCTAAATCGGGATGAGGGGAATTTAATCTGATATCTTTTTGGTTTTTACTTATTTTTTATTGGATATTTTTTATTTACATTTCAAATGCTATCTCCTTTCCTAGTTTCCCCTGGATACCCCCTCTCCCCTCCCCCACCCTCTGCTTCTATGAGGGTGCCCCTTCACCCATCCTCCCATTCTCTCCAGCCTTCCTGCCCTGGCATTCCCCTATACTGGGGCATTATGGTATGCACTCACTGATAAGTGGATATTAGCCCAAAAGACTGGAATACCCAAGATACAATTCACAGACCACATGAAGCTGAAGAAGGAAAACCAAAGTGTGGAGGCTTCAGTTCTTCTTAAGAAAGGGAAACAAAATACTCATAGGAGAAAAGACGGAGACAAAGTTTGGAACAGAGACTGAAGGAAAGACCAGCCAGAGACTGCCTCACCTGGGGATCCATCCAATCTGCAGCCACCAAACCCAGACACTACTGCAGATGCCAAGAAGTACTTGCTGACAGGAGCCTGATATGGATGTCTCCTGACAGGCTCTGCCAGAGTCTGAGAATTACAGAGGTGGATGCTTGTAGCCAACCACTGGACTGAGCACAGGGTCCCCAATGGAGGAGGTAGAGAAAGGACTGGAAGAGATGAAGGGGTTTGCAACCCCATGGGAAGAACAATAACCTGATATCTTTAAAAGGACTCTCTCCAGCCACCCACCAGCACCATGTTTCACCTCCTAGCTTCACTCCTGACTCCAAGCCTGCCACTGTGTCCACCTGCACTATGGTGTCAGAGGAGACTAGTGATCATTTCATGTAAATATGCATATTACATGCATGTTCATGGGGTTCTTCCTCTGCTTCATCTTCCTCCTGCTTCCCTCTCTCGGTCCCTGATAGTTTCTTATTTATTTAGTTAGTTATTACTTGTTGGCCAAGACCCTTGTACCTAGAGCCTCTCTCACTGTGTAAACCTGTTTATGTCCTCCTCCCTCGGCACACTTCCTTTTAGCCTCAGAGGCTGTTTACTACTACATAGGCAGATGAGTCAGGCTGTGGAAGAAGCATGGGAATGGGTTCTTAAATGTTTTCCTCATCTCTGTCCCAGGAGACAAGAGTGGTCTCCAACCCACATGGGTTGGAGTTTCAGAGAGGAAATGAACAGGTCCTCCCAATCCCTCACCCTTCCAGGCACGATGGTGGCAGTGTTGGCTTCCTGATTGCCTGTTGCTTGGAGACAACCTCAGGACCCCACCACCTCCATCTGCAGCACACACTGAGATGGGTTGTGATGTGCACAGCGGGCCCACGGCAGCATGTCAGCCCACTGCCACTTTCTCAGTGGCCCTGTTCAGTTTGATTTTCTTATTGGAAAGGCTGAGGTATATTTGTATTCTTACTGTTGTTCTTCACTATAAAGTAAAAAATGTACAATACTGCCCAAATTCAGCATTCTCACAAGATGCTGAAGTGTAAATAAGTCACATGGGTCTCCGAGCTCCTCACTGGAGTCTATGGCCTGCTCTTTGACTTGTGTGTTTCTCCCAAATGTCAGAAGCACAGAAACACCACTCAGGAGCACATCACACACAGTTCTGAGTTACCTTGGTGACACCTCCTTGCCAGTGATTACAAATATTAACAAGTCACATGTTTACTGACAGCAGGTACAATGCCAGCCCTTTTGGAGAAAGCTGTCAATTACAGTTTATTGTGATTGACAGAGTGTAGACAACCTCCATGTTGTTTAAACTGTAAAACGCTGAAAAGCTGTAAGGTCTATGGACTTTCAATTCCAACATATCTAAATTCTTCTTGTAGAAGCATCCAACTTGGTCTCTTATTGAAACAAATGCTTCCGTGGCATTGGTGAAGGAAGCATAAATGCCTTCCAGGTTCACCAGGTTAGCCATTAACCTGTCTCGGAAAGGAATGGCCTTCCGATCTTGTCACCCTGAGTCAAGGACAAAGGTGCATGCTGCCACAAGTACAGAAAGTCCCTACTAAGTGCCAGCTCTCCACACCAGCGTCAACTTCAGAAGTGACTCTTGTCTTCTAAAGATGTAGAGTTCTCCAAAGAAAATGCTATGAACATTAAGGCTACTCTCCGAGTTATTTAAAAATCTGTCTCATGATGAAGATTTCAATTTTAGGATGGAAAGCAGTTGCCTCTATCTCTCGAATGCCTTTCTGATCAGTTAAAAGCCATTTACTAGGCTCTTCAAAATATCACTTCAAAATTCTCTACATTAAAATTGCAAGCACTTCCCCCAAAGTCCCATCAATTTCTTTAAGGAAACTCAAGTCTGCTGATACCACCTTCCCACAAGATATGTGAATTCCACATCTCCAACCCTGCAAACAGGATTGTGAGGGGATACAGTAATTAAAATGCATTCGTGGCCCAAAACTTACTCTGTCTCCTGGTGGCCCCATTGGTCCTGGTGGGCCAGGTAATCCTGGGGATCCCTACACAGAAGGGAGCAAGTAATTAGTGTGCAGTAATAGACTGTTTGTGTAAAAAAACAATGGTTCTCGGTATTCTTCAAAATGTTTTCTAAGCAAAGTTTGAGTGCTCCAAAAAGAAACAGAAGACTATGGCTAAGTACAGTGCCAGACACATAGACACTGGCCAGCAAGGAAGTATCAGAATTAAACAGTATACACTTAAAAAGTAAGACCAGAGTATGAAATTCACATCCAGAGAAGCACACATAGCTCCCCCTTCACTACCCAATTTTGGTTTACTTCTTTTCAATTAATTAATTTTCATTTAATATATTCTGGTCATGCTTTGCCCTTCCTCCAGCTCCTCCCCACCCACCAAACTCCACCTCCCCCTCAACCAAATTTGCAACACTCAAAAGAGGACTTTTTAAACGAGGCGTTCAAGGAAAGAAAGGGTAATTTTGAGAACTCACTGTCCGTCCCGGAAGCCCTGGCTCTCCTGCATCACCTTTCATTCCCTGGCGACCCTAAAATGGACAGTGAGAAAATAGTTCACAGGTAGTATGGTAATTACATTTAAAAGGAGGAAGTGAGTCATTAATTCGTTCTTATCACTTTATGGGTCTAGTGTAGGGATTCAGAGACAAGCACATAGGTCTGTTTTAAAGGAAGATGAATGACTGCCCCCCCTTTTATTATTAACTTTCACTTTCTATCCAGTAAACACCATTCCATAGTTTCTACTTAATGTTCTGATGCTGTTATATAATTATGGAACAATATATCTACTTTGAAAGAATATTGTTTAACAAAAGTGATATGTGCATTGCTTTCGGGAAGTTTCTCGAAGACCAAATAAACAGAAGAGTTTTTCACAGTTACTGATTTCATGTCTCATTTACATATCTAAAATAATGTTCACCAGATGACACCAGCTGAGTAACTCTCCTTGCAGTCTCCTAGAAAACATTTGCATTTAGAATAACATAGAAAATATTGCACATAAACCAGTCCTGGTGGCTCAGGGCTGTCATCACAGCTACTCAGAAGACTGAGGAAGAAGAATCACAGGTTCCAGCCCTGCACTGACCACACAGTGAACTCAAAACCCTGTCTCAAAATAAGAAGTTTATAAAGGGCCAGAAGTGTAGCTCAATGCTTGCATAGCATCTCTGAGGCTCTAGGCTCAAATCCTGATACCTAAACCTTGTTGAGGGGAGACAGACAAAACAAGGAAAGAAAATAAAAGAATGTTCCATTTCAACACATTGTTAACCCAACATTTTCATTTACTGTAGAAAGCTTTTATATTTACCTGTTCTCCTGGAATGGAGAGTCCATTGGGTCCCTGGGGGCCTGGAGGACCCTGGGGGCCTGGAGGACCAGTATCTCCACGGGGACCTGGGGGCCCCTAAAATATATAGGAAGATAGAGAAGGGAAGAGAATGTTGTAATACCCTCCTCTAAGAATGTTCAGAAGCTTCTTGTCTTAGCCTGGAGGCATGATTACTTAGTGTTCATAAACATTCTAAAACATATACATGTATAAAACTCTGATGGGTCCACACCCTTTCATTCCCTTTACTACAACTTTAAAAAGTAAATGTGCCATGAATTCACACCAAAACTTACGTTTCAATAAATGTCCTGTTAAAGGTAGCCTTTTTAAAGTAAATATGTATGTGTGTGTGTGTGTGTGTGTGTGTGTGTGTGTGTGTGTGTGTGTGTGTGTGCTATATCTGTATTCACAGATTCCCATGAGTTCAAATTTCACTATAGTGAATCTACATTACTTGTTCATTATATCTAAAACCAAGAATAATGATGTACCTTCATGTATACTAAACCATCAGTAAGTGGCCCAAGGTCAAAAACCACCTCCATGGAAATTTAAACAACTAGACTTCAACACAGTAATGAATATTTGGAGTGTTAAAATGTACTTACAACTGCCCCATTGATGCCTCTTTCACCTCTGGGTCCTTTGGCACCAGGTCCTCCCTAAAACACATGAAAAGAATACAGTTTGGTGTGAGCATAAGGATATAGAAATTGATACATGAAAATAGTGTTTCAAGAAGAAATGCATTCCCTATATGGTCAATATTTACACAGATATTTGCAAGGTATTAAAGTAAGACTCTCATGCCATGGATTGATGCAGCTCTGTGGCAAACACTTACCTAGCATGTGCAAAGCCCTGGGTTGAGCCCAGTCTGGCTAAGAAATAAATTTGTATCGTATAAACGCACAATACAATAGACTTTTAAAACTGCACATTCTATGTTTCTTGTTTTATATTTGCAGCACTTGAATAAAAAAAGTGCATTTGAAGATTATATGAATTATATTCTTCAAGGAAAATACCCAAATGTCTCAGAAACTCAGAGCTTACAAAACAAGAATTCAAGGACCACCAAATAAAGCCAAAAATATGATAGTGACATTCGAT